>NC_081570.1:54081708-54217815 GCF_022355385.1 Mustela nigripes | reverse complement strand
TGGGGGGGGGGGGGGGGGAAGGGAGCCTAAGAAGATGTATTTCTAAAAGTGCCCGGTGGTACTAATACTGCTGGTCTGGGAGCCCATTTTCAGAGCCACTGGAACAGAGGGCTGTCTGCCCCAGTACAAAGCAATAGGATATTAGCAACAAGTGAGAGAGGGAGATGCGAGGCCAGTCTGTGGTTCTCAAGTATGGATGAGTGTCTTACTCACTTGGCGAACCATTAAAACTATGATTCCCTTCCCCATCCCCGGAGAGGCTATTGCAGTATCTGGGAATCTGTATTTTTCACATAGATCTGTGAATTCTGATACACTACCACGTTTTAGGAAGGAAGCCATGTTCTAAATGACAGAGAATGGCCTACAAGGATATTGTGGAGAAAGGGTCTCGCTACTGGGATGGCCACAAATATTTTTCCCAGATCCATCAGGGGCCATCTAGCTTCTAGGTAGCACACCTGATAGCTGCAGGCTCTGACGGACAGGGACCACACGTACAGAACATTTCCTAGCTAGGTCATCCTAGGCAAAGTGCCTTTAAACCCTCCGTGGCCTGACACGATCTTGTGTAGCAGGGGAAGAACAATCGCCCTCCAACGATTACTTTTCTTTTCTGCTAAACATCATGCTAGGTCCTTCTTAGCTTCCACTGGAATATAATCATTTCATTTTAAGAAGAAGGAAACCGAAGCACAGGTGAAGAGGTTAAGAAACACGCTGAGGCACACGTGGCTTGTAACTGGCGTGGCTGAGATTCAAAGCTGAGTCTTCCTGAACCCAAAGTGCATTCTCTTTCCACTATTCCATCTGCTGATAACACCTGCAGTCATACCGAGGGCTGTTTTTCAGGAAAAGTTAAGAGATTAAATTCCAAACTCCTTAGCTTAGCATTCAAAGTCCTCCGCTCTTTGGCCCCAACATACTTTTTCCAGCTTATCGGTCGGAATTCCTGACATTTCATCTCAAACCATTGACTGGCTGTTTGATCTCAAGTATCTTGTGCTTCTCCTTAATAGCACTTTACAATTTTGATTAAAATGGGCCTTAAGTAGTGTTCAATATAGAACTCCGTAGTTTAAATATAAAATTTATGCAGACAGGAACGACTTGGTTACTACTGGATCCCTGGGACCCAGGATGGTCCTTCATATGCCAAGAACTCAGTGAATGCTTAATGAACGACATGAATGGGAGGAAGGAAGGAAGGAAAGAAGGAAGAAAGGACGGGCGGACTAACTCATATTTGCCTAGGCCAAACTTGATCACTTATGTTTCTGTGAACATGTGCTATCCCTCTCCTGATACCACTCAGGCTATTCCTCTGGAAGGGCAGCTCTCCCCCTGCAAATCCACACATGTCAGTATCACCTGCCTTTCTGTGATGTTGTGATTTAGAAGAAGAAATGTATATTTGATCTCTGTCTTCATCCCTACCACAGAGGTCCTCAAACTCTTGGAAAGTTGAAGAGAGTTATAAAAAGTGTCCTTTGCTATGTTAATGAGATTTATGGAAAGCCTCTAGGTAATCTAAAGATGGGGGCTGACTGCCAGGGGAACCAGCCACCTGACTAGAAGGCTGGCATTTTCAGCCCCACCTCAGGCCTCTGGAGAGACAACAGGAGCTGGAGATTGAGTTCGGTCATCAGTGGCCAATGATTTGATCAATCACGACTATGGAACAAAGCCTCCATAAAACCCCAAAAGGACTGGGTTTGGAGTGTCTCCAGGACAGTGAATGCCAGGAGACTGCGTCTCTTTCATTTGGCTGTTACTGACTTAATTATATCCTTTTATAATAAACCAGTATTCTAGTTAGTAAAATATTTCTGAGTTCTGTGAGCCGCTCTAGGAAATTAATAAAACCTAGGACGGGTGGGGTGGGGTGGGGCGTGGGTCATGGGAGCCTCTGATCTACAGTCAGTGGGTCACAAGCACTGGTAACAAACTGGACTTGCACCTGGTGGCTGAAGTGGGGAGAGTCTTGCAGGACTGAGCCCTTAATCTGTGGGATCTGATGCTATCTCCAGGTGGACAGTGTCAGACCTAAGTTGAATGGTAGGGTACTCAGCTGGCAGTAAGGGAAAATTGCTTGGATGTGTAGGGAAAAAATCCACACACTGTAATTGGTGTCAGAATGGTACCTTCAAAATGAAATGCCACCTTTTGCAAAAGATGTCATCATGTTAGCTAAAATGGACCCCTCTTCTAATATCCCATGGTGCTTTGTATCTTTGTGGATTATTTTCTCCTGTTATAACTCGTATGTGTGCACATTACCCCCACCACTAGTCTGTGACCCCACTGATGGGAGGGGGATCCAGTGCTAACTCCTTTCCATATATCCTCTGTAGGATAACCTGCCCCACAAATAGTGGGCACTCCATAGATGTTGGTGAACTGTTGGTTGAATGAACCCTTGATGTGACAATCATTTGAGGAGCCAAATACCACATGAATGTTTTATCTGGTTTCCTTTTCCTCTACAGTCTCAGTTCTACATACCACTCACTATTCCCACAAACCCAGCATGTGCTCACGTTACTGGGCCTTTGCATATGTTTCACTTTGCTCACTCTTTTCCCCCTTTGTAAGGGGCAGACTCCTTCCCTGTACAAGGATTCCCCTCAGCCATCACTTCTTCAGCTGTGTCTTCCCCACTGTGAGTAGTCCCCCTCGGTGCTACTTGTGGCTGGCTGCCTTTGCCCGGTCCTAGCACTGCTCAGACTGTCTTGCAGTTCCTATAGTTCCTATTTTCTTGTCTGTCTCCTCAATTCACCTGCGAGAAATTTAAGCAAAGACTGGACTTCGTTCATCTCAGTAACCTTGGAATTGACCTTTATATATTTGCTACGATAGAGGTATTCAATATGTATTCATTGGATTAATAACATGTCATGAATAATTTTGCTTTCCCTGTCTTCCTGAGGTCCAAAGAGTCTTTTGTGCAAGGAGACATGGAACGAGGGGACCTTAAAATGTTTGGGCATCTCGACTTTCTTCATCTACTCGCAGCACCCGTTTCTCGCAACGACTTCTTGAAAATGACACAAATTACATAAATCCCTTTGTCCCAGGAGTTAATTTGGAAAATCTAGCTCTTATTTCAAGTTGTTAATTCAGATAAGCATCGGTGTGGGTAAGCTTTGCAAAGGCAAGAACCACTTATTCCCAAGACCTGGTGCAAAGAGGCTCAACACACCTTAAATGAATGAATGACTTCTGGAAGCTGCATTATTGCTTACAGGGCATGAAGAGTGCCAGTGAGAAAGTGTCATGAGTGCCAGAAGAAAATGGCATTGGTTGCCCAGTGGTCCCTAACTTATACAAGAATCATAAGAAGTTATATGCCCGGATTAAAGATGGTGATATTAAAATGAAGGATAATTTGGCCATAGCAGTTAATTTTTTACAGCCTTGAAAAGCACAGTGGAGAAAGAACTGGACTATGAATAAGAAGACAGGAATCCTAATCCTGGCTCTGGCACGTTCCAACTGCATAGCCCGCGGCAACTCACTGAACCTTTCGGTTTCTTCCTCACTTGGGGAAAGCAGGCGGCAACTGACATTTACTGCTAATTTACAATGTGCCAGCTCCTGTGTGAGCACTTGTACATATATTTCCTCACTTACTCTGAGGAAATTTGGCTGGGTTCTTTCCCCTCTGAGTGCTCAAGATTTTATTATTCTCAGCTAATTTAAATCCCATGCCAAAGGACATAAAGCAATGAAAGATATACATTGAAAACAAAATTAAGTGGTTATTAATTCTTTCTCAAAGATTACATGCATGTTGATTAAATTATGCCTCGGAAGAATGTTGATACAGAGATGTTACATGACTTTCTGATAGCCACTGGTAATTTCTGTGATGTTAGAGGCACAGTTGAATGACGGGGGACACCTCTTTGCTCCCAGCTGCTCTATTCCCTGCTGATCAGACTGAAGAATGGTGGGTGTTCTTACTTGTAAGTGATTTCTCCATCAGCTGAAGCCAGTAAATGCTTTAGGGATGCTTATCTGAATTAACAGCTCTAAATGAAAGCCGTATTTTCAAAATTAACTCCTGGGACTAAAGAAATAATAGGTTTTAATTTGAAGCCAAGAAATACAGGCCCAATCAAGCATCTCTCAATGGAACATTTCATGGAAGTGCAAGGAAATCACCTCAACAGAAACTGAGATTTTTCACCCTTTGGGTGGTAAAGCTCAGGCAGACAATGAACTATTTTTGTGCAGAGCAAAGAGCCAAAAGATAAAGGAAATCTTGACTTATGAGAAGTATAGTTCTATGTGGGAGTCCTTTTCATAAAATAAACCACACTATCCAGATGTCTCAAGAAAACCATTCCAAGGACAGAATTATGGCTTAAATGTTACATTTAGGGCAAGGAGTGGCACCCCTGGAACCCAAGTCAAATACCCCAGAAAGCAACTTGTGAGCTCCACGAATCTTACAGTTTCAGTTGTTAAGACAAATGAATACGTGGGGGAAATGCTCTCAGTATGGTGGACCCATTTTTCTTGTCCTCGGTTTTTTCTTTCTCTCTCTGAGGATACTGACTAGGAATAGGATGGAATGCATTAAATGAACACTCAGTTTTCCAATTTGCCCCTGCTAGGCTGCTTCACTTGTAACTGAAGCCCATTATTCAGTTCTCAGCCTGAGTTAGACAGGCAAGCTCAACTCCAGGTGAACTCTAGTAGTACATGTGCCCTGACTTGAACTTGGGTTAGGTGGTGTTGGTTTCAAGAACTTGGAATCAATAAGAGGATCAACTCTGTAGAAATATGGGGATGGATTGGAGAAAGATCACCAGATACAATTACCCTACTGCTGGAGATCTAGTCTGTTTGGTGAGTATGGTTTGGTGTAGACTAAAGGCAATGTAAAGGGCCATGATTTGGAGAGTGGTCCTCAGCCACAGTGTGAAAATGGACTCAGAGTCAGCTCTTTATGTGACAACTGTGGTCTTAGGGTACTCTAGCTCCTGAGGGTTTATGTGTCTCAAAACCCTCAAAGCTGTGGAAAGACCTGATTCTCGAGAAAGTAGCTTGAACTGACATAGCCTATTATTCAACATGGTTAGGCTGAATGCCCCCATAGTTACAGAAAAAGAATATTCAAGTTCTTGCAACACAAAGTAACTGAAAACATCCCCTATCCTTGCCTGGGGGCTGTGCAGTACGATGACCTTGAGTTCTGCTAGACCAAAGGAGCCTTTGAAATGTATCTTTATTAATCTTTCCTCCCTAGTTCCCACCTCCATCATCTCTTGGTCCAGGGCTTTGCTCCAAATATTTTAACATTTTAAAAAAATTAGTTATTTATTTATTTTGAGAGAAAGAGTGGGGGGAGACACAGAGGCAAAGAGAGAGAAAGAGAGAGTCTCAAGCAGGCTCCACGTTCGGCGAGGAGCCTGAAGCAGGGCTCTATTCCAGGACCCTGAGATCATGACCTGAGCCGAAATCAAGCGTGAGGTGCTTAACTAACTGAGCCACACAAGTGCCCCATTCACTCCTAATACTTAAATTCCTGAAAACACTCTTCTAGCCTATGTCTCTGCCTTTGGGTTCTCTAACCTTCATCTATTCCATAAGTTCTTCCTAAACAACTCTGTTAAAAAAACCTTTGGAGCTTTCTTCCCATAACCAAAAAGATGTAATGGGTATAAGAAATGCAAAGATGTGAGGTAACAGAAATAGAATATATTGGTCTCTGCCCCCAATTCCTGGTACTGAGCTCCTAAAACTCTTGTAACTTCCTAAGTGGTAAGAGCACTGGGAGCATCTTTTGTTCTAATGAGGCAACTCTGGGTAGGCTTCAGGGAGGGGCTGGTCAGCCCTACCTCCCATCCTCCAGAGAGGGGAGAGGGGCTAAAAACAAGAGTTAATAATCGATCGCGTCTATGTGATGAAGCCTCCATAAAATCCCAATAGTGTGGGGTTCTGAGAGCTTCAAGGCTGGTGTACAAACATACCTATTCTAGGAGGGTGGTCCCCCCCACCCCGTTCCATGAAGACAGAAGCTCCCGTGTTCAGGACCCTCCCAGCTTCATTCTAGGTAGCTCTTCGTCTGGCTGTGCATGTGTGTCTTTATCATGTCCTTTAAAGAAACATTTAAAGATAAATGTTTCTCTGAGTTCTGTGAGCCACTCTGGCACATTAATTGAACCTGAGGAGGGGTCTGCGGCAGCTGCGATATGTATGCCATAGGTGAGTAGCACAGGTGATAACCTGAGGGGTGACTGACATCTGAGTGAGATGCAGTCCTGTGGGATGGAGCCTTTAATCTAGGATCTGATGGCATCTCCAGGTAGATAGTGTCAGAACCAAGTTAAATTGTAGGACACCTAGCTGGTGTCCGAGACTTGCTTGTTATTGCAAGAATAGGGGACCTCCACACATTTGGTGACCAGAGTGTCAGAAGTGAAGTGTTTTCTGTTACTCAGGGAGACTCCCAGGGAAGAAAAACACAGGAAGAACTGGGTTTTCCCCTACACAGGAAGAAAACAACCATTTTTCTTTACAAAGTACACTGCAGTGAGAGTCAGGATATCAGGCTTCAGGTCTGATTCTGCCCGTCACCAGCAGTGGTATGTTCCTGTGGGAGTCATTTAATCTCCCTAGGCTTTGTCTCTTCATCCACAGAGTGGGGGCAATAGCATTTGCCATTTATGGTGATTCTAACTGAGATAATGGATGTGAAAACTCCAAAGTGTCACACTGTCCAGACTCAGGAAGACTGATTAACTATCAGTTACAATAGCTCACACTTATGGAGCACCTACAATGGGCTAGATGCTGCTATAAGTGCTCTACAAATATCAACTCATTTCAACCTTAGAGCAACCCATTTTACGGATTAGGAAGCTGAGACGTAGAGAAGTTGTACCCAAGTCACTAACTGTCAAGTGGTTGGACTGGGTTATGCAATCAATAGGTAGGGCCCCAGAGGCCTTAGTCTGTAAAGAAAAAAAGGAATCTCTTCTGAAAAAATAATTTTCCCAGTCACTGGGGGTCTTTCTCCAACAATTATTTGTTCAAAAATTTCTATGTGTGATGCATATTCATGCGGCATATGCTACGCTTCAGGCATTTTGCTACATCTTGGAAATTTGAGGAGGGTAAATGTAATTCTAAAGGGGCCTCTCAAAGGACGTGAGGTCTACTGGTGGGCAGAAAGCCATAAACGGTGTGATGAGGTTGGGAGAGTGCTCTGGGGCCACGGAGGGGCACTCAGCCAGGCTCGGTGGGGTCCGGGGAAGCATACCAGTGAAGGTGATACCAGAGATGAGCTGTAAGAGACCAGCTGTAAGATACCAGACTTGAGCAGTAAGAGACCAGCAGGATTTAGCCAGACCATCACAGGCAGGTGGAGAGAGACAGTTTAGGAAGAGAGAACAGTGTCCACAATTAGGATGGGAAATAGAACATGCAAGAAAAAATCAGACCACAGTTGTTAGAATGTGATCCCATGTGGCCAGAGACCTGGGCTGATCATTCACCACCATATGCTCTGGAACTTCCTACTTGAATGTAAGCTTTGAAAGGGCAGAAAACTTGTCTGTTTCAGTCACTATTACATTACCAGTTTCCGGTAAAAGGCAGTGCTGAACAAATATTTGTCAAAAACATACATGAATGTATGGATGACAAGTATATACTAAATAAATACTTGGGCGAATCATTTAATAAATGAACAAACAGGGCGCATCACTATCAAAGAGGCTGGGCAAGTCTCTAGCTTTGTGTCTCCAGCATCAGATATAAACCCAATCAACCATCCATCGCACTAACTTGAGTTGGATCATGAGGTGCCTTGGGTGCCATTCTGAGGTCATTGATACGAGGACCTTCTGAGTCCTGTGATGACCTTTTAAAATGCTGGATAATGAACTGCACAGCACTTGGACTCACAGATGGAAATGATTTAGGAAGAGAAAGTTGTGCGGGAATATCGAGTTCAAACTTTTCATTATAAAGATGAGGAGACCAAGGTTCAGCAATATTCATTGAAATGACCAAGGTTATATGGTTATTTGGGGGCAGAGAAGAAGATAACTTCACTCTTATTCACCAAATTATATGAACCTGTTTATATAGTATCAAAAAAAGGCAACTTGGACTTGATCTTTTTGCTACCTTTAATCTTGCATTTGAATCTCTGAGTTCATTAACAGCTATTCCAAAAGGATTTTAGTAGAATTTATGGCTGTTACTGCTAAGTATTCATATTTTCCAAAGTAGTAAATGTCAATGTCAACAAAAATCCTCGGCTCATTCTTCCATTCGTTGAACTCTTTACTGTCTACTAAGTGTTAAGGATGCAAAGATTCACAAGATTCAGACTAATTTCTAACGTCTTACCAGTTCTAAAATACTACGGTGCTCTATCCTATTTTCAAATTTCATCGCGTGTCCTAACTCAGTTTGCAGGACAAATTTTCATGCGATAGTTTTTGTTGTTGTTGTTGTTGTTCTTTTTAATGTGGCTCAATGTTGTTGCCTTTATGGAAGGGATTCGTTACTCCACAAAACGTCCATACTTACTTGCTGGATGTTCCATGAAGGTTTGTCAGTACAGTAAAGTTGTTTCTCACACTTCGCAAGCTGGCGAGGACCTGGAAGGACAAGGATCCGGATGATTAGGAACAAAGGGAGATGAAGGGCAGGTTCAGAGGCCACACTTAGAAACTGCGCCCAGGGCAGAGGGAGAGAGAGCAAGCCAGGGTCAGCCGAATACATACCTGGGCAAAAGGTGTTACAATCAAGTCATCGCCATGTCTGGTGAAAAGAAAGAAAAGAAACACATAAAAATGAATTTGAATTATAACCAGGAGATATAAGCTGTAATACTAAACCGTATCAGTGTCATCAACACAAATGTTCCACAAGTTCTTCTACCTGGATATAGGGCAGGACTGATCTGGGCATAAACGGGAACCTTAGGAATTTGAAAGAACAAAATACCAGGTTCATGGCTCCTGGGCTTACAGTGACACAGAAAAGCACTTGCAAGTAAGCCTATAACCTCAGGGTACAATCCCATTAAACAGCAGACCTGGTATACTGTAATTCAAAGCGACTTGGTTGCCAGAGCCAGGAAATTCAAAGGGAAAGCTACTCACAAGCACACAGAGTTGGAAAAAATGGCCTAACAGTCTGGATAAAGGTTAACTTTGGATTTCCTGGCTTTTGTTGATTTGAACCACAGCCTTAATGCCATTTAAACACAGATCTCTGTCTGGGAATCCCATTACTTTTTGTTTTTAATATAACTTTTTTTTCTTAAAGTACCCGAGGAAAAGCTTTCAATGGGAGTGTACAGACTGAGCCTACTATTACCATCTCTCTCTTGCTCATTTTGTCCCAAAGATCTGATTAAGCCGTACGTAGTGTTATGCAAATCTGTACTTAGGAATAGTCAAAAGGATGCTTTCAGAAATGCACTCTTTCTCAGGCACATTCTTCAATAAATCTACCTAAGCCCACGTTCAGCAAGCTGTCCATAAAGTCCTTAGAAGACACAGTGTCCTTAGCCGCAGTCACAAAATCAGGCCAACTTACTATCTGTGAGTCAAGACCGCTGCACAGAAGTTGGTTGACAATGAGCTTCCTTCACTGTCTGATCTTCTCTGTCCTCACGATCACCATACATAAATGGTGTCTTATTGGTTAATAATGTGAGCACAACAAATGATTATTAGGCACCTGCCCTGTATCATCATATGGGATGCAGAGACGCAGTGCTGAACAATACTTCTGTCCATGTAGGCCTCTTCCCTAACACAGGCTTTTACTTTGGGGTCTTATTTAATGTAATACTTTGCCTTCTATCTTGGTCTTTAGCTAGAAGTTCCCCTCTAATGCACTCTAGTCAAGTTCTTGTGCAACTACATTGTACAGTGACTACGAAAAGAACACTGATGAACATTCTTTGGATGATGACCCTATGTCAGGCCCCATACTAGCACTTTATGCATATTATCTCATTTAATTCTTGTAACAAGGCTTAAGGCAAGTACCTTTACTATTACCATTTTAAAGATGACATCAAGGCTTGGAGAAGTTAAGCCACTACTTAACTAGCACATGATAAGTAGAAGAGCTAAGATTGTTTGAGTCCAAAAATCCGTGTTTTTAACCACTATATTACCTATTTTATGATGACCCTGCATAGGTGGCAGATTGAATTATACAGAACCCATGACCCACCTCTTCACCGCCCCCCCAACTGCAGCATTCTAGGGGAGACAGAAAAAATATTCAAAACACTGCAACAGATACAGAATGAGAAATACAAACACTTAATGGGGAAATTTAATGGGGTATAAAGGAGAGGTAATAATTACAAATTAGAGGAAGTAGGGCAAGCTTGACTGAATGACTGGTTTTGAGATGAAACTTGAAGGGCAGGCTCTAAAAAACAGGGATGCGAGATGCCACCAATGAGAGAGAAACAGCAAGAACAAAGGCACTGAAATGGGAAAATATGGAATATGCTCCCTGAGATGCTTGGTGGCTCTTTGGGAAGAGCTGAACCCATTAACTGGAGATGTTTCTAGAGGATAAGATTGGAAGGTCCCCCCCCACGGATAAGATTGGAAGGTCCCCCACACTCATCTTAAGGGTGGTATGGACCACGGTCGTGGAAGTGGTGCTTCCACACTCCTTAACTCACACACTTCCTTAACTCACCTGGAAGAAAGGAACTAGTGAAGGTTTTGAGTGAGACAGGCAAGCAGAAAAGTGCTTTAGAAAGTAAAATGCCATGGACACCAAGAGACTGGAGAGAGAACAGAACGAAGAAGAATGGTTAGGGGGAGAAAGCCATCATTCAGATGAGAAGAAATCGGTGAGGCACAGGAAGAAACAGGAAAAGACAATGTGAAGAGACCTTAAAGGGTCTTGCCAAGGACTCAGCATTTAATTGGCTCAGAGATCATAGAGAAATACTACTTCAGTTTAAAAAAAGGGGTGTGTGGGAAAAGAGTGAAGTCATGAGCAAAAACAAGAAAGTAAGGAGAACATGGGGGAGGAGATGTGTCTCTTTCCCACAAGCTGAATTTTAAAATCCTCTCTCATATCCCAGTGGAGACATCAAGCAGGAAGACTGAAATATGGGAACTGGAGTTATACATTTCAGAGTTACCTACAACAGTGGGGGAAAGTTAAAGCAATGGCAGGGAGTGGCTTCTGGAGGTGGGGGAATATAGAGAAAGGGAGCCCAAGAAAGAGCCTCAGGGTTCCTGGAGAAAAGCCAAAGGAGAGACAGAAGAAGGTGCTGAGAGGAGCGGTTGTGATAAATGCAGGGTGTGAACTGTACGGTCAGCTGCTCCTTCCCAAGCCATTTTCTTGAGATGGACTTTACATGGCTGAACAGCTTGCTATTTGTTCAGATTTTGCCTATGAAGTTCACACTGTTCATAAGACATTGCGGTGAGGTGGGGACATAAGGTAATAGAATTAAGAGTTAACAGGTCATCTAAAGCTCCTGGATGTTGGGAGTCTAAATAGCCAATAAAAGCTCAAAACATAAACAGATCTTATGCATTTGTAGTAGCTGAAGCTGATGAACTGTTGCATGAACGGGGAGTTACTAAAATGGTACAACGTAATGATTAAAGGGAAGTAAACACTAAGAGGGTACCATCTCAGCACGACTTCATCATCATGGAAATTCCAGAGTGTAGGAAAGCAGAATATTCAGAAGCAAGAGATGGACTTGTGGGTCCCCAACGTTGGTTCCCTTAAAGGATCTGAATGGCAAAAGCTCATGCTGTACATCAGGTAGTAGCTGCTAGAGGAAAGGCTCTGACAATTTATAGGTAATTTATACCCAGTAGAGGAAAGAAACAAAACAAAATTCCTATCTGAGTGCAGCCAGATTATTTATGAAACTATTTTAAAAATTTTAATCATAATTTGATATATTGATGATTAGAGTAACATGACATGGAAATAACAAAATTAATTATGATTAATTGTGAAAACTGATGTCCTTTATTTCCCAGACCACTAGAGAGGGCAACGCGGGATGTTCAGAAGCAGGGCACGTGCGACATCTAGTGACAGAACCAGCACATTACAAGAACTTCAAGTGAGGGTAGGTCTGCACTGAACAGTGAAATGGTTTTCTGGAAAGCAAAAAGGCTACTTCCTTCAGCTCTACCCTCTGGGTTCCATTAATTTGGTCTTTCCTTGTGTCATACCTACACACGGAATTTTCCTTAGACATTGGTTTTAGTCTCTCTTACAGAGAGACATACACTCCTGTAAACAAGAACAGAGATTTTGGAGTCCAGAGAACATTAGTTTGTTCCTATTGCACAATTACTAGCTATGGGACATTAGGCAACCTCTCTAGGCCTCAATTTCTTTATCTGTAAACTGGGGTGTTGTAAGAATTAAATGAGTTATTATATATGTACAACTCCTACAATAATGCTTGGCACATAAAGGCATTTACTCATTTGTTATAGTTATTCTTATTAGTAGTAGGTATCGTTATTATGATAATTAAAGAATTGCATGTCTATCTTCCCCACTGGTGAGAATTTTTAGGGGAGAGTCATATCTGCCCCTTATTGCAGTCAAGAGAATGAATAATGTACCTTATAGTTTACAAAGCATTTTCACATTCATTATTTCATGGGATAAGAGAATGTTCTTTTTTTTTTTTTTTAAAGATTTTATTTATTTACTTGACAGACAGAGATCACAAGTAGGCAGAGAGGCAGGCAGAGAGGAAGGGAAGCAGGCTCCCCACTGAGCAGAGAGCCCGATGCTGGGCTAGATCCCAGGACTCTGGGATTATGACCTGAGCCGAAAGCAGAGGCTTTAAACCACTGAGACACCCAGGCGCCCCAAGAGAATGTTCTTGACCCTAAAATGTGGCACAACCAGTTATTTTGTTGGTCAAGCCTGAAACCTCCCCCCACAGTCAGCCACCAGACCCTGCTTATGCTAACTTGCAAATATTTATTAATTTTTAATAATCTCACTGGATCTGCTCTAATATAGTTCCCTACCCTCTATTATTTGGATTACCAAAGCAGTCTTCCACTTGGCTCTTGGGCACCAGTCTTCAGGCTTGTCTACTGTACAAGCCACTCTTCACTGTAATTAGAACTATCTTCCAGAAACATTTACCAGATTATGTATTTTCCTGCTTAAAAACCTTTAGTAGTTTCCCACTGATTTCCTTCAGCAGAAAGACCAACTCCTTTGGAGAGGCGCTTCCTGACGAGGTGCCTGTTCACTCCTTCAGCCTTGCCTCCCACCACCTCGTCATCCACTCACGTTCTCTGCCTCAGCTGCACTGAGCTGAGCTTTCCCACAACTAGAAAGTAGTGAGCACATGGCCCTTCTGCCTGCATAAGCCTCCGCCTGGCTAGCTCTTCCAGCTTAGCTCTAACTGCTCAAAGTGGTCTATCGCTTGCCTGGCCAGACCTTCCAAAGTCCTCTGCAACCCTTCTGTGACTGCCCTTCTTCAAAGATATCAAAATTGCCTATAGAAAAAAAAAATGCCTATAGAGACTAATCTTTTAGCTTCCCTGAAGACACAGGAAAAGTCTTATTTGTTAGCACGTCCTTAAATTTAAATTTGAAAGTCTTTGTTAAAAGAAAGAATGAATATGATCCTCATAACAGCTGCAAAGGTAGGTAGAACAGAGATTAGTATCATTATTTTTATTTTTCATCTTCATTTTGAGTCTGTATTTATACTAAATATCCATATGATTTAATCATCCACACTCCCTGGATTGAAGCCTTGGTTACCCATTTATTAGGCATGTTACTTAACTTCTGTAAGCATCAATGTCTTTGTTTTTAAGACACGAAAATTATAGTACCAACTAAAGTAACATTATGGGAATTAAATGAGTTAACAGATGTAAAGTACTTTAAATAGTACCTAGCACAGAGGAAATGAACTTTTATTTTATGTGCACTTTTATTTACAGATAATTTAGACACTGTAAAAGACATTCAATGCCACTGTCATGACATTAGTAAGTGTGATGGCTGTAGGTATAACTCAAGTCTTAAACACCACATTGTACTTTTTTGGTACCCCATTAATAAACTGGTCTTAAATTTAAATAAGCAGTTATTAATGCTTTTCTTCTTCATCCTTAGGTCTTATCTCCCTTGGGTGCTCTCTCTGGAGACCACTTAGTTCTCACACAAATGGTGGCTTTAAACAGCTCTCTGTCTATACAGGGCTTTGCAAATGGGGTGACCAAACGAAGGAAATACGGCTCTTCCTTCCCCGTGGATTTGCAGATGGATTGTCAAAACTCCACAGTTTTAAGTAACATAACTGGTCTCACCAGTTTCCAGTACTTTATGTTCCCATTGGGAAATCTGTACCTCAGTGTACAAAGGCATTACGTTAGAGATGACTACAACACAGGAACAAAAAAGAAATCAGCAGAGTATTGCCACATCTAGGAAAGCGTCCGAAATTTCCTCAGGGGACCCAATGATGATCTTGTTTTCATTACTAGAAAGCCTTATTTCAATATCTCTCTTGTCGTTAAAAATTAAAGCCAATTTTCTATTCACATTTTTACTCCTAATATCTTCTCACTCATTCTCCCTGCCTATGTTTCCTCTTACTCTTCTGAAAGTGTTCAGATGAGAAATGTGGAAAAGCCAGTGTTGTCCCTACCACTGGGGTTTACTACAGACAGAGGAATTAGGCAAGCTTTCCTGCATAAATCCGTGAGGGCGCCATGTTGAACATGAGGAGCTCCTGGGCAGGGAGCATCTCGTAGCCCCCACCCAATGGCCTTCATGTCAAGACTCGACCTATCATTGTCCTTCTTTTCCTTGGCTCCATAGGTAGAAGGCAGGAAAAGCAGGGAGAGGCTTGGGGGTTGCTGTTCTTCTATTCATTTCAATTCACTCTGAAGAGTAATAATCAGGTGAAATATTTTAGACAGCATTACTTCAGTTAAGTTCAAGCTACTTTTATGAAACTGGACTTCCCAACATGGTCCCGATAAAATGAAATACCGGAAAAATCTGGATATTATCCAAATTCCTCTTCTTGTATTGAGAAATATAAATTTCTAAACTGACAAATATGTAAAAGTTTTACGTAATGCTGAAACATTTGCAAAATAAAAAATCATGCCATTTTTATTCCCTCAAAGATTTTGATAGATTCTATGATCAGTATCTTTAATAGGGTGATTTTACGTCACCCACTGTGTTTTTTGGGAAGGGCTGTCCTTTAATTAATTTAAGTGATACTAGATAACTTACACATACAATCCTTACTTGCCTAAATTTAAAGTTGGCAACACTACGTAGGTTCTAAGTTAGAGGGAAATTTTTGCTGGTTGGTTAAACTGAAAAAAGGATAAACGGTGACTGCTAGGGACCCTACCTGCAGAGTCATTTAGAATTAGATCTCTCTTTTTAGAGCTATAGAATAAGTTGGACTGTCATCTCTAAGGTCTCTTCAGGTTCAAAATTCGTCATAACTTTTGGTTCTTTAAAAAAAAAAATCTTCAGAGTTTAATCTGAAATTCAGTTGGAATCTTCTGGAAAGCCTCAGAATGCCTCTGAGACTCATTATGCTGTTTGGCAAGAGTCCAGGGGAACTGTGAGCTGCCTTCCAAAGCCAGTCTTTGAGCTGTCAGATGCTATGTGAACGGAGCTCTAATGACCGTCAGCTCATCCCACCTTCATGCTCTCCACCTATGACGTCTAAAGAGGTGCTTCTGGGCAAAAGAGGAAATTCCAGGTAGACTCCGCCAAGACCCCATGCCAACCTTGGTCAGAAACATCCTCGGTTCTCCAGGATCTGCAGCAAAGTGGTTACCTCTCCTCCCACCTCAGACACTTTGACTCTGAACTCATCTGTTTTCTACCAGCTGGTAGAGATTCTACTTCATGGTTTGAAGAACACAGGCAAATCAAATCGAAAAGGTTCACCTATGGTCCGACTCCGCTACATCAAGGGATACAGCATATGGCACAGAGTCATGGGATGGGGGCAGTTTTGTCAGTCTCTCAGAGGCTCTCTTTCATGACCTGTACAGTGGAGATAATGGTGGAACCCACCTGACAGGACTGTTGTGAAGATGAAAAGAAATAACACACATGTCAGGGCCACCGGCCCTGGGGTAAGCGCTCATTCAGTGTTTCCTTCCACTCTGTAGTAGAGTTACGTGGGTGTTCCTCTTATATTTCTTATTAACTGTAACATCCCTGAGAGCATGCAACCTTTCTGAGAATATCTGTTTTTAACTCCTCTGCGATCTTTCTACTGTTTTGTTAGTCTTTCATCCCCAGAGTGTGGCACATAGGAAAGATTCAGGAAGTATTTGCCAAATGAAGGAAGAACACATGAATTTTGGCCCACCCGATGATTGAGGTATTTTAGTCCAGGGGTACATCTGTTAGAATTTGTTGGTAGAAATGCCCCTGGGGAACCTTTCTCACTGGTAGCTTTAAAATGTCCCCTGCTCCTTTCATAAGAGGGTGACCCTGTTTAGCTTCTTTTCCAACAGCACAAGGGAGCCCAGTGGAAATTTCCAGGCCGGAGACTTTAGGGAGCTACCAATATTTTTATAACATACAATGTTAAAAACAATTGTACGTCTGCCCAGAAACCTTTTAAGGCATGCATTCCAGGATCCAACTTTATTTGGTTTCAGAAATTTGATAAATGAGTAATACAACCCCATCATTGTTCTTTTAAAAATGAGAGATCTATAATTAATAGCAGCAAAACAAAACCATCAGCTGTGTTTCACAGGGCATGGAGTGTGTTGTGTCTCGCCAAGGAGCCGGCAACAAGTGGGCATTGAGTTAAGGTTCCAGAGAAGGGATGCAGACACATGGCTGGATGACAGCTTATTAAATGTATAATGTGTCTCACCAAGCAAAGACCCCTGAGAAAGGGGGCCTGTCCCCAGCTACTGTTTTTCTTTCTCACCATAGCCTCATGCAAACGGCACATGCTGTGGAAAATTCAAGTAGGATTTGCAAAAGGTGTTAAGGTTCTCAACCCATAAATGATTCAACAGGTCAGGAAATGAGGCTGAATGACAATTAAAAAAAATATATATTGGTAACAGATGAAAAAGTGTACACTGTGCCTGAGACTTGTATGCCCTTGGGGACCCCAGCTACATATTTCTCCTGCTGCCGAGCACTAATTTTTTGAAGGATCATCAGTGTCTTCTCTGCTCAAGTTAATTTGTCTCCTCCTGCCTTCCCACGGGTGAGAGGGGAACAGCTGTTGCCGCCGCTGGGACGGGTTAAAGATGAGGTAAGCGTGAGACAGGAGGCCACCCAGGGCTCATACTTACTGCTCACTTGGAAGTGAAGAGTTTCTTGACATCGCCTTTGGTGACAAGTCATAATCGCTGTCTGATCTGTAGAGAAACGACTCTCTGCGCTGGCTGTGCCCGGGAAAGGTGGCATGGAGCACCAACCCAGAGGAAGAGCTGGCCTGGGGGTCCAGAGGGCTCCGTCCTGGGGAAGGGCCATTTTCCACATCAAAGCTTAAGAGAAACCAAAAAAATGCTGGTCACATAACCATGGAGGAGGGCATCTGACACACATACCTGGAGAACCAACGTGTGCCGGGCATCTTACATAAAACTTTCAAACTCTACGCAACATTGTAACCTTCCAGACAGCTGTGAGTTGTAGTCATTATTATTCACATTTTGTACCAAGGAAACAGTCCCACAGAAGTCCAGTCATTAGTGAACAGTGGAGGCAGGATTTGAACCCTGGAGCAAAGCCCCATGGCCTTTCAGGGGCAGGAGCAACTTGGACTTACTCAGAATACGAGCCAAACTTAAAATCATTTGGTGCTAATAAGCAACTTTGGAGACAGCATCCAACACAGCTCTAGGTGTCAGACGCTGAGCTATCACTTAAATGAGTCTTGGTAGCTGGGAGGGCTCTTCCTGCCATAAATAAACATCACGATCTCATTAAAGATACAATATGCATATTTCTCAATGTTTCAGGAACAAAGTGCTATCCGGAACACAGTCACTGGCTGATTAGATGCGAGGCCCAGTCCGAGACTTGATATTCATACACAAGTTTAACCACAGAAAATGACTTAATTAATTTGATGATGTCAAATTACCCTGCAGGTATAGAGAGCTTTATCTCTGGAGGAGGGTATAGCTACTGGCTCTAGCACAGGGGAGCCATTAGGATTTCTAGTCGGTCTGTTCACCCTAGGAAGGCACCTTCAAGCCCAGGTTAGTTGAACACACTCCAATCAATGAACACAATGATGGGAGCATTGGAGATCGCATCTCTTTTCTTCTCTCCCTATCCTGGTTTCACATTTAGGCACTGTGTCCCTCCCATGCTCTCCATCATCTCCTATGCATTTTCCTCCTGTGCACCTTTGCTTTAAACTGCCAGGAACCCTCTTGCCTAACATCTCTCTAAACCATTCAGTGGTTTCCAGCTACAGCTCTGCAGAGAGGTCCTGAAGAAGGTATGAACTTGGGAATGTTCTCTCCTCCAAGCTAGACCACAAGAGTGGGCTTCCCTCATACTCCTCCAGCGGCCATCATTCATTTCTGCACTCACGGTCTTTTCTTTCACTAGTTTTTACAACCTGCTCTTTTGGGGGTAAATTTTGCTTATATTTTCCTAGTATACAAATTGCTTTCTGATCTATGATTCCACTTACCCCTCATAACAATGCTATAAATTGTACAGTATGACCACACTCTACATTTGAGGAAGATTAGAGAGATTTTAGATCACTTGTTCGAGGTTACATGCTTGTAACCATGCTTGTCGGTTGAGTACTGGAAGACCCAAGTCTTCCAACTTATTGCTCTACAACCCCAGACTTCTCTAATCACAGCATATCAGAATGGCTTGCTGGCTACCTGAGCGCAAAAGGTTCAAAAGGTTTCTTCTGAGTTCAAAAGCAATTTGTGTTTGGTAACATAGAGAATCAGTAAGATTATGAGCAACCTTGACTGTTATCTTGAATGAAGACAGGAGAAGCAGCAGATTACCCTGAAGCTATAGGCTTCTTTGAAACGGGAAATAAGAAATAACAGAATGTAGGGTTATAATGCTTCCCCGGAGACCATTTTGAGAAGCTGCTTTTCAGCCAACCTACAAACACCAGGTGTCTGATAAGAAGCAGCGGGTGAGACTCTCTGGTTAAAAGGACCGGGAAGAGCCACAACAATCCAATACGTATTTGGGCTTTCAGGGCCCCCGTGCATGGATTTTCACAGCAGTCTGATGGTCTGGGATGGCGCTGCCTTTCAAAGACGGCAGGCAAGCAGGCAGGTGGGCAATCACTCACACGCACCAGCTTGTATCTCTGCTTGCCTGGAGGTAGAGCTACGCTGTAAGCCAACTACGTTGCGGCAAGTGAAAATATCACAAAAGCTGACTTGCAAACTTTCCTTGGGGGAGATCTCTACTAGTTGTTGAGCGAAATAAAGAGCTCCTTTGTGAATAAGGGCTCCTTTGTGCCACCCAGATCTTGTAGAACTGGTAGGTCCTGACGCTGGCTCTGAACTCTTCTTAAGGACAAAGAGGAAAGTTCTTAAAAGGTGAACATGGCCCTATATAAAGTTAAGAGTGGGCATGAGCTTTGAAGTTTCATGTGCACTCAAGTTTTCACATTTGGGATGGATCTGTTTGGCCTTGATGGATATTACGACACTGAAATACTTTTGTAACCCTTGGCAGCCAGCCGTTGCTCCAGGCCCTCCAAAATTTGCTGGTCTCCCCCGTGAGGTCTAAAGGGTTCGTGCCTGGAACAGCAGGGGCCTCTAGATTTAGTCGTATGGCCTGAGTTCATTTAATTGGTCTGTGCCCATGCAGTAGCGGTCATTAAACATTATGAATGTGTGTTCCTGTGCTAAAACATTAGCAGGGACCAAGTGGGTATGCCGAACAAAGTCTCAGAACTTTTTCCACTGAGAGTTTCCACCAGGCCTCACTCTGCCCCATGTTCTTCTAGAGTCATTCCTAGTGGGCAGAAAATTTAAATCCACAAGGCATTCCCCTTAAAGTGGATGTCCTAAAGGATTCTGTCCCCAGGGTTGGTATATAAGAAGCTTGTCCTACCGGGTAAGCAGGGACTAGACCCAGACACCAAAACTCTCTCCCTGCTGTTCTCCTTTGTTTTTGTTTTTGTTTTGTTTTTCTTTATTCTTTGCCGTGCCTAAACTCTAAACCCCTAAAGAACTTGCTGGAATTCAGAAGAAGCCAATAAAGAATTCGGGTGCAAAGACGCCGTCTCCGTGAGACAAACGGCCTTTCATATTCCCTGGGGCACTGTTTCAAAGCAACCAACACAGATGTACAACTTAGGAACAAACATGAATCACCAACCAGACACCAGCCCCAGTCCCAGCAAAATTAGCGGGCAGACATCACAATACATCCCGCAGATCCAGGGTGGGAGGAGGGGCGTGGGCAAGGGGAAGACGGAGGACAGACTTAACAAGCAAAATGAATAGACCACACAAACTGAAACACAATTAGGGAGAAAATGGAATCTGAAATATCAGAAACAAACACATAAATGGCGATAATTCATTTAGGATGAATTCTGTAGGGTGAGTTTTTTGCGCCTGCCTTAATCAGGACACACATTTCACCTTTTGGCGTTTTTGTATTAAAAATTCATTATAACGGTTTTCTATATTATATAAAACACAGACAACAGGGAAAAAAATACTACTTTTATTAGTTTAGTATGTTGTTTCCTTCTGGATATTTTCCCTCTAGGCTTGGATTATGATATTTTTTGTACAAGTATTTTCACGTACCGCGGTTTCCGAAATTATCATTTTCCATGCCCTGGCATCTAATGGTTCACCCGGATGCTGTATTGTACTTTCTTTCTTTTTTTTTTTTTTTTTTTTACTTTCATTTATTTTTTGAAATTTCTTTTCAGCATGCCATACTTTCTTAAGCATTTTCCTTACTGTTGGCATCACACTTAGGATCTTAAAGAACACTATAGTTGAGATCTTTGAGCCTATAGTTACTGTTATAATTAGAAGAGGTCACTCAGAAGTTTCAGATAGACCAAGAGAGGATGTCACTTGTGAGTTTCTGAATATCTCACTGTACTTTTCTGGAAGGGTTTGTCCATATCTAGCAGGTGGACAGAAACAGTACTGCCTTTCTTCTAGGTTCGGAGAAAGTCCCAGAATGGCTGTCTCCTGTCCAGGATTCCTCACACACACCCCTCCCCCAACAATGATTCCACCTGCCTCTCCCTGTGTTGGCCCAACACCCTGGGCTGAATCAGTTGCTCCTTGTCTAAGACTGAATATTTCAACAACTTTCTCCTGCTTTGTATACAGAGTCTCACTTCTCACTTCTCAAGGCAGTGGTGGTAGCAGGTGACACGAAGGGTAAGAAGCAGTGCTCCTGGAAACACGAATGCCCTTCTCGTCAGTCTCCACTAAGTCACTATCTTCAAACTTCTGCTCGGGGCCCCTCCTCCAGGAGGTTTTCTCTGACAGTGCAGCCCGAATTTGATGTAGACAGATGTTCCTCCTCTGGGCTCCCCTCCGCTCCTTGACTGCAATACCGACCACAGCATGTGCCTCTCTCTACTTAATTCTCTATTTGACTTATCCCCACTGGACTCTTACATCCCAGAAAGAAGGGACCCGATATTGACTCACTTTTGTATCCCAGGCATCTGGGTCAGAGCTTTGTAAATAACAACAACAACAACAACAACAAAAATTCAGCCACACCGATTAAAGAATACTGTGATTTACCGTGAATTTTTTCTCCTTTCCCTTCCTTCTTCCTGTCTGCTTACTCTCATCTCTGTTTCCACTACCATAGGTTGCTGCTGTTTCTTTTAAATGAGTCTATAGAGATATGGCAGTAACTTATTTGATCAGCCTTATAAGGTGATGGTGTAAGAACACAAGGAAAATGAAACAGAACAAAACCAAAGAAAGTAAACTAAAACACACAGCTGTGTTCTCCCTGAATGAAATTGATCTTGCGTAGAAAAATCACTGCCTTAGATATTCATTTGAGCGGTGACATCTTTACACAAACCCCATCACGAGAAAAGCCCTTGTATGCCACCGTGGTAGCCCTCTTCAAATCTCCTTCTTTTTTAAATAAAAGCAAGAACCTTCTCTGCCCCACACTTTCTCTGCTTGTGGTTTCCATTCTCTAAGAATCCATGCAAAGGCAGCTGTGAAGAGGGAGCCAGCAGATGGCAGAAGACAGCTACCGCTTCCTCCCGAGGCACCTCCCAGCCTCCCGTCGGAGCAGGTGGGGCTGCGTGCCAGTCTCAGAGGGAGAAATGTGACTGAGGCCTTATTCATAAGCCTAGGAGGAAAAATCAGGGATAAAGAACAGAACCGCAAGGTATACATGAAACCTTTTATTAAACTAAGAGAAGCTCTACTTCCAAGAATTCAAGCTAAGCCAGGTGATTGCAGAATTGCCTGCAATTGTTCCCAGGGCGGCTGTTTCCTGACCCCCAATTACCCGCACACACCCCAATTTCTGCAACAAAAACACACAAGGCAACCTCCTAGGGATAATTCGTTTCTGAATCAGAGGAGACTTTTCTGTTTCAACTCAGCCCTTCTCGAGGTGAGTCTCTGGTTTATTCTGAGGGATAGCAGCACCATAAAAATTGTGAACTCTCCAGAAGAGGTTTAAACTCACAGGCCTGCGTTGTGGCTCACCACCGTTCGGGGAAGGGGCCCTGCTGTCTCAACTTTGCTTCTCTTTCCTAAAAATTTATTCACTCGAGTATCGCCTACATCCCTCCATTTTTACAACTCAGGATGGCTAATTCTCTTCAAAGTTCCCACTTCGAAGAGGAAAAAACAGGGTCTCCAAAATGTGACACTTCATTTGAAAAATTCTGAAGTGTGATCTCCTTTAATGACACCGTGCAGTCTGGGCCCAGGGAGCTCTCCTCCACGTCCCCCGACCCTTCTTGACCCAGAGTCTGCCACGCTGGACTGTACTCCTCTGTTTACTCATCTTTCACTCCACTAAACTTGGACCTTGAAGCAGGGACTGAGCCTAATCTATTTTGTATTCCTGGGGCCTAGATCTGAGTCTCACACCAGAAGGCTTAGACCCAGTATTTGTTAAACGAATGAGAGGCAATGAGAGGCACTCACAGTTTACATTTCTCATCTGGCAAAAAGCTTCTTCTATTTAGATTCAAACCTCTGGCAGGTGAAGGCTTCTGAGAAGTCCCTCGGTGGAGGTGATAGGATCCTCTTCCCTCATTCTTTCCCACCTCCCTGCAGTTCCTGGCGACAGCATCCTGGGAGTTCCGGCTTCCGAGAACTTCTGGGTCTCTGTCTAGAATGGGCGTACGTGGATGGCGGTGGTACATTTGTGAGAAAATGCCATGTTTCTTTAAAGTTCTGTGGGGAAGTATTTCCCTCAATTGGATTCAGAGACTAACATCTTCAAAGGCTTGCTTACGGTTTTGATCAAAATACTTAGATTGGTCATCAGCTCAGTGTGCTATCTGGTCCCTGCAGATGGGGAAGCTGCACAGGGGTGACCCACCTTTATATAATTAATGGCGGCAGGCTGCTGCCAATCCTAATTTTTAATGAAGGACTCAGCTGTGCAAAATCACAGCCAGCTTGATGTGGAGCCCATGTCCTCGCGGCAGGTAGGCAGCTTTCCTCTGACCATAGTTACAGCCGAATATTGCAGGTCTGCCCTAAGAATTCAGTTCCAAAGTCTGCGACTTCCCTCCCAGAGACGAAGAAGGAGAACGATGATGTTGGGCTCATCTGAATTCTAGAAGCGGCTTCCCACTGTTTTCTTTTCTTCCTAGGGGCTTTGAAAATTACATTCCTGGCAATAATCCAAAATTGCTTTCCTCATAGGTTTAACCAGAGGTAGCTGAGTAATGCTAAAGAGCTCTGGGATTCTGAAGATCTGGCTTCTAGTTCCCGCTCTGTGAGGAAATAGCTGGCATGGAACAGAAGACTCCCCGTTCCCTGACTCACACACCTTAGTCTCCCCCACCCCGAAATAAATGAAGAAAAGAAAGAGTGGAAGATCTCTGAGGCAACTGAGATTAGACATCTGACAGACATTTTGGAGATGGAAGGACTGGTTCTTAGGTGCGGCCTGCTGTGATTTGATATTGTGAATGATCATTCACTCAACTCATTCATTAAGTGCCCACTGTAAAATAAGGCATTGTTTTAGGCCTGAGAACACGGCAATGTGAAAGACAGACAAGGTCTTTTTGGGGAGGGATGGACAATCGATCGATCAAATAAAGTAATATCACATAGTGATAACTACTTTGAGGAAAATAAAACCTAACAGTGTGCGAAAGACAGGTATGGAGAAGAAAGTTTCTTTAGTTTGGGTGGTCAGCAGACCCACTCTATAAACCCCAAAGTGGTCTCCTGGTCTACACCAGGACACCATCTCCCCCATAATCTTTCCCAGATGATGTACTGGGATTAGGATCTGATAGAGGTAGTGGAAAGTCTGTCCCTGGATTCTTTCTGATTTCCATTTCTGCTCCCTTTGTAACCAAAGAATTTGGTGAGATGATACTTGTGTGTGAACTCAGTGCCATCTATTAAGCTAGCTACTTAATTTTCCTCATCCCTGCTCCCTTTCTGGGCTGACTCAGTTGCTCCACTGTCTCACACAGCTATACATGTACTGATATCTATGCATATGTACCACAGCACTTGTCCAGCATGATTGGTAGTGTCCCAGTCTGCCCCCCAAACTGCTGTGTTCCTCAAGGACACAGACCATCTTTTTTCACATTATTTTTACCTCACTACTAATGGCCATGTCTGTCAGAATATGGGTACTTAATAAGTGTCTGATGGATATACCGATGAAAGCAATGAATGATTTGGAACCAAGGAATTTTACCAGCTCCCCTTGATACGCATCATAGCACAGATGTACTTCTCCAACAAGAAGGGATGTGAATGGTGTGGAGACACCAAGCTATCTTCTGCCCTCTTCTCTAACTGATCTCTAAAAGCTAGCACCATAAAGAAGAACCTGGGGTTTGCTATCAAATATCACCACGGAGAGGGCTGGAATACCATCCATAGGGTGCCCAAGGAGAAGGCAAATGGTCCTCCTTGGTAGCAGTCATTCTCATCCCTTGGATGGAAGTACCACGAATGTTCCTCTTAATGTTCCTTTGGTAGAACGTTTCAATATTGCTGAAGAATTTATGTTGTAACTTCTTTCTTTTACTTGTTGTTTGAGATCCTTTCTTGGGTTGTAAACATTTCACGAAAGAAAAGCATCAACAAAAATGTAATACCAATACTTCGTTTTTCTAATGAGATAATATGACTGTCATTTTTAAAAAGCGTTTCTCTTCAAGTGCTAAGGAGGTTATTTTAATGTGATCCTTTAATAACTTCACACTTTGGGGCGCCTGGGTGGCTCAGTGGGTTAAGCCGCTGCCTTCGGCTCAGGTCATGATCTCAGGGTCCTGGGATCTAGTCCCACATCGGGCTCTCTGCTCAGCAGGGGGCCTGCTTCCCTTCCTCTCTCTCTGCCTGCCTCTCTGCCTACTTGTGATCTCTGTCAAATAAATAAATAAAATCTTTAAAAAAAAAACTTCACACTATGTTGTATGATTTGATACACAATGAAAACAGGACCAAATGCAAACAATCCTACCTCGTAATGATAAGAACATTATTTCTAACAAGTTTACAGAGTGCTCTGTCAGTCTATTTCCAGGTAAAAAATGATTTTCATAAATATGAATGTTATAAGGTAAGTATACGTTTCTTTATGTGTTCTAATTCTCAAACCTACTTTCAGACTTTGATCCACTTAACCCTCGTAAGGGTTAGGATGACTCTTAACAGTAATGGTCACTTTCTGTAGCTCCTTGAGTCTCAGGAAAGGTAGGGGACCCCCAGATGATAATAATTTTGGGTGGAATGTGTGGACTTTGTAAAGCATGGGGGAGGGATGAGAACCAAGATCGAGAACTTACTACTCTGTGGTGCTGTGGCTCTAAGCTGTACTGTGGGTATACAAATTCCCTATTAGCTCAATAGTTTCCAGCCTACATTTTCCATCTTTTCTAAAGATTGTCATAGAAGTTATTCAAACAGTCTCTTAACAGGATATAAGTATTCCCATTTATATGTTTGTAGTCCTGCCAAAAAGAAAACTTATTAATTAAATAAAATATTTATTTAAAAATGTTGTGTCAGCTTCCAGTAGCTTGAAGGCAAGTGAAATTCCCTTCAAGAGAAATGATCCTGATCTGGGAAAACCAGTTCTTACTCAACCAGTGATGGCTTCCAGGAATTGTTGCTTTCTTTTGTAAGTCTTCAGATACCATCTAGAAATCAGTTCTAGAAATTCTGCTTGATACATAGTTAAAATATTAACGATAGGTGGTCACTTAGCTTGTTGGTATATGCTCCAGGGATGGGGAACACTTTAATCCCATGAGATAGAAATTTCACTTTCAGATTGATTTCATTGTTTATGACTTAGGCCAGCAAACTTGAATTAACTTTAGTCTTTAGTCCAAACCTCCCCCACCTTCATCCACTTACTCAACCAGTCTCCCTCACTGTGGTAAATGGTGCTGCAGTGGCTCATTTGAATCATCCATGATTGACCCCCCTTCCTCAAATTCCCTTCCTCTTCTTCAGTTGGCCAAGAAGTTCTAATTGTCCTGCATCATAATTATACATCTCATTTTTGCAGCCACCGTGATTTCAGTGCATTAAAACCTAACTTGAACTAGAATAGCCACTCTACGAATTTCCCTGCTGCCACTTTCCCTCATCCTCCATACTCTTCTCCATTTAGCAGCAAGAACAGTATCTCAACATAAAAATCAAATCATGTCATAGCATTTTGAATAAAATCCAACCTCCTCACCATGGATTACAAATCTTTATATAATGCAGTCCCTGTTACCACCCCTCTAACCTCATTTATACCACACACCTCTGCTCAGCCTCAGGGGCTTCCTTTCTGTTCCAGGAACTTGCCAAATCCTTTCCAACCTCAGCAGTTTGCATGTGTGTGTTTTGTTCGCTAGTATATTTTATTTGCTCTGAACACTCCCTGGCTCACAGAAAGTACTAAATATATATTTGTTAAATTAATAAATAAATGCTGGTTTCTCTGCTTGTTCTCTCCTCTACTCTTAGCATGGCTGCCTTCTTCTCATTCTTTAAGCCTTGGATTAAGTTAGCTACTTAAAAAAAAAAAAATTCTTTTACCAATCCATTATTTGTGGAGGACCCTTTATCTTCATAGCACCTATTTCAATGTTGTGCTATATCTACTTGTAAGTTCATTATTTTTTAATCATCTTCATCTCTCCTAAAACTCTAAGTGCCATGAGGCTCATCTATTGTACGTACCAGGGCATTGACTAGTGCCTAGTACTGGGGCTGGGACATACTCTTAGTTCTGAACTAATGTCTGTTCAGTAGATTAAACTGAGTATATAAGTGCATTAAACACTAACAATCACCTCAGTGATTCCTAGCAGATCCATTTTATTGCTATTTGAAAATATATATTTCTTTATTAGGAGAAGAGCTCTTTTACTGACTTCCTGTCATTGAGACAGCACCCAAACTAATCTTAAGGAAACTGAGATTTAAAATATCAGTTTGATTTAAAGACCTGCTATGGCATTTTTTGGTGATGATTACTTGGGCTCATTTCAGATGAGACTAGTTTTCAGATCAAATTTCACAAGCCATTGACCTTTCAGAGAGAGCTGCACGGAGGTGTTGAGGTCTACGTGGAGGTTGCATCCCCAGTTCTAGGTGTGTGCAATGCCATTACTTAATATTTCAGGAACTTCATATTTTTACAAATTTTTAAAAAAATATTTTATTTATTTATTTGACAGAGAGAGGTCACAAGCAGGCAGAGAGGCAGGCAGAGGGCAGAGGGGGAAGCATGCTCCCCGCTGAGCAGAGAACCCAATGTGGGGCTTAATCCCAGGACCCCGAGATCATGACCCGAGCCAAAGGCAGAGGCCCAACCCACTGAGCCACCCAGGTACCCCAAGAACTTCATATTTTTTAAAAACAATTTATATTCTCTTGAGAATGAATAGGCTACATATCTTTTTGGTGGAGGTAGGGGGCTGGGAGGAGTGGCAGACTGGTTTGCTATAAATTCAAATAATAATCATAAAATTGGAAATCATTGCCTCAGCCTCGGGTCTACTGAGCACTTAATAGTGTTTACATCAGTTAACATCTGGCCTCCAAATGTTACCAGTCTTAAAGACTGCACCTGCAGACAGCCTGGCATTTGAGCTTTAAATGTGTTCTTTTGGGAAGGAAGGAGGGGGGAGAAAGGGGGATATGAGAAAGAACAGGTGGAGAAATGAGATCCCAGAATCTTTTCTCCTTGACTCAGGCAGTAAAGCTAAGAAAAGTTACACATTTTTTTTTTTTTTTCCTCACAAGTGCAGAGCACTTACAATGTGCCAGGCCATGTATTCAGTGTTTGGTATATATTCAGCATTTCGTTTCATTGCTATAGTCACTCTGTGGGGCAGTTGTTCATTTGATTCTATGGATTAAACCCAAGTTCAAAGGGTTTAAATAATTGCTGGAGATCACTCAGCTTTTAAATGGTGGATCTTCGATTCAAGCCTGGAAACCCAGTTTGATTGTATCTATTAACAGATCAATCAACTCACCCACATCAGTAAACATCTGCTCAGTCTTCCCTCTTGTGACTTTTGATAAATTTTCATGATTGTGTCTGAAGCCAAGTCTTCTGTTCCGAATCCTGCCCTTTCTCCCCTCCCCCCCCCCCATTCTCTCCTACTGCACCATCCTTTTCCATTTTGCACATCAGCAAATAATCTAACTGTAAAAATTTATATCTAAAACAAACCAACACACAAACAAAAAATAACCACCCAAAAGACTTCCACTAGACATAGGAAAGTTGAAAGAATTCATCACCAGCAGACCTGAAGTTTCAGAAATGTTAAAGGAAATCCTTCAGGCAGAAGGAAAACGATGCCAGATAGAAATCAGTATCTACACAAAGGAATGAAGTTTTTGAATCCTTTTAAAAATCTCTTCAAAATACAACTGATTGACAAGAAGAAACAGAAATAATAACTATGTATTGTAAGATTTGTAATGTATACAGAAGTAAATTAGATGACAGACAATAAGAACACAATGGCAAAGAAGGGTGAAATGGATGTATATCGTGGGAAGGTCATTACACTATATTTGAAGTGGTATAATAGTGCCTGAAGGTAGACTGGGATAAGATAAAGAGTTACCTGAAAACAAAAACACCAAAGTAACCATTAAAATTTAAAGAATGAAGAGCTTTACCTACGGAGATAAAAAAGGAAGCATAAAACACTTAATTATCCAAAACAGTAGAAAAAGAGGAAAAAGCATATAATGGATAGATAGGGTAAATAGAAAACAAATAGCAATATGGTAAATATAAACCTGACCCTATTAATAATCCCTTTAAATGTAAACAGCCCAAACAACACAATTAAAAGGCAGACATTTTCAAGATGGATAAAAGAGTATGAGTCAACATTATGCTGCCTGTAACAAGCCACTTTAAGTATAAAAATGCAAGTTAAAGGAAAAAGAGTAGAAATATATATATATATATATATATATATATATATATATATAATACTCATCAAAAGAAATCCAGAATGACTATATTAAAATAAGAACAAAAAAATTTTAAAACAGAGAGTATTATTAGGAACAGAAGGTCATTTCATAATGGTAAAGAAGACCATCTGTAAAGAGGATAACAATTCTGACAATTCATGCACCAATTTATGAAACAGTTTCAAAGTACATGAAAACAAGAAAAGCAAAAAAGGACTAATAGAAAAATCAAGAAATATAGTCTCAGTAATTGATAGAACTAATAGAAACCCAATAAGGATATAGAATACTTGAACAATGTTATCAATTTCACCTGGCATTGCTAGAACACTATACCTAATCGCAGCTGAAGATACATTCTTTTCAAGTGTACATGGTTCCATGTACACGCACCGAAACAGGCAATATTCTAGGCCATAAAATAAGTCTCAATAAGTTTAAAAAAAATCCAAGCCATACAGAGTATGTTCTCTGATCAGAGTGGGATTAAATCAGGAGTCAATAAGAGAAATATTTCTAGTAAAGCTCCAAGTATTTGGAATTGAACATTCTAAATAACTCGTGGGTCAAAGACAAAATCAAAAGAGAAATTTGAAAGCATCTTGACTGACTAAAAATGAAAACATTCCATGTCAAAATCTGTGGGATGCAGCTAAAGCTGAACTTATAGGTAAATCTATGGCACTAAGTGCCTTTATTAGAAAAGAATAAAATAAATGACCTCAGTTTCTAGCTCAAATTTGAGAAATAATAGCAAATATACTTACTAAAGTAAGCATGAGGGGGGAAAAAAGGTAACAACGGAAATAAAATAGAGGGGGAGAGAGAGAGAGAGAGACCGAGAAAGAGAATCAATGAAGACAAAACAGTTTCTTCACGTAAACACCCAAACTGACAAACTTCTAGTCAGATTTACCAGGAAAAAAAGAGAAGATGCAAATTAAGGATATCAGGAATGAAAGAGTAGACATCAGTACAGATTCTAAAGATATAAGAAAGACAATAAGGAACCATTACGAGCAACTTTATGACAATAAATCCTACAACTTAAATGAATTGTCTAAATTCCTTGAAAAACACAAACTACCAAAGCTCACCGAAGAAGAAAGAGATAACATGCATAGGCCTATATACCTATTATAGAGATTGCATTTTTAAAAAATTCACATCGTTCTCACAAAGAAAACTGCAAACCCAGATGACTTTTCTGGTGAATACTGCCAAAATTTTAAAGAAGAAATAATACTAATTCTACACAAACCTTCAGAAAGTTGAAAAGGAGGGAATACTTCCCAACTAATTATTTAAAGTCAGCATTTCTCTGAAAAGAAAACGTACAGATCATTTTCCCCATAAACATACCTGAAAAAATTTTTTAAATTATAGTAAATCTAACCCAATAATATATAAAAAGGTTGACACATTATGATCAAGTGGGGTTTATCCAAGGAATATAAGGTTGTATAGCACTCAAAAAACCATCAATGCAATTCACCATATCAATATTTTAAAAACTATGATCATCTTAGTAGATGTAGAGAAAAACATCTGACAAAATTCAATATCCATTTCTGGCAAAAACTTCTAGAAAACTCGAAATAGAAGGGAAATTTCTCAGCCAGGTAAAGAGCATCTGTGAAAAAGCTACATCTAACATCATACTTCAGAGTGAAACACTGAGTTATTGCCCCCTGAAATTAGGAAGAGTAAGAATGTCTGTTCTCACCACTTCTACTGAAGATTTTACTAGAAACTGTAATCAGTGTAGCAAGGGAAAAAATAGATAAAAAAGAATCTACCTTAGAAATGAAAAAGTAAAACTTTCTCTATTCATAGATGATATGCTTGTGTATACAGAATATTCATTGCAGCTTTGTTATAGTAAAAAACTGAAAATAACCCAAATGTTAACAGGTGAATACATAAACAAATTGTAGTGTTTTCATATAATGGAATACCACTTAGTGATAAAAAGGAGCAAACTATCAGTTCCTGCAACGATATGGACTAAACTCAAACTAATTTTTCTTGCGTAAAAGAAGGTAGATCAAAAGAGTACATCCTGTATGTTTCCATTTATCTAAAATACTAGAAAATTAAACTACAGGGACAGCACTTTTGGGAGGTAGAGAGGCGGTAACAAGGAGGGTGGGAGGAATTGCAAAGGGAAATTTTGGGGTTTGATGGACATGAATTGCCTTGGATGTAGCAATGATTTCATGAGTGTACATTTCCAAACCGCACACTTTAAAAAGTAAACTTCGACATGTCATTTGTTCCTAGATAAAGATTTTCTTTCTTTTTTTTTTTTTTAAAGATTTGTGATTACTCCATGCTATCCTCAACTATTGTCTCATTTCTTTTTCTTTTCTTTTTTTTTTTTTTATTTCTTTGCACTCTTTTAAAAGCAAAATTCTTCAAGAAGTTGTCTTTACTTGTGGTCTTCCCCAACATCTCTGTTCTTCTCAGCACTCTATACTCAGGGTTTGGTCCACAGCACTTTAGGAAATCCATCTTGTTTTATAATATCAGGGCCCTATGTCTTGCCCAAACTAACAGTCGATTCTCAGTCACCATCTTCTTAAAGTGTCAGGAGCATCTGACACATTTATCCTTCTCTTATTTTGATTTTCAAGATATTACCTTCTGCTGTTTATCTCCCTATTACATTGGCCTTCCTAGGGCTTTCAACTCCCCCAGATTCTACATGTTGGAGCATCGGGACTCAGCCCTGTTTTCTTTATCTATACTCATTTCCTAGGTGACTGTATCATTGCATTTATCATGGTGTAAAATATTCTCTGTTCACCAATGACTCCCTAATGTGTTTAAAACGATGACAACTACAGAAAGAATATGATGAATGGTCCACAGGCTCGGAATGGGACTAGACAGAGCTGGAAATCTCAAGAACAGTCAAGGCAATTTAAAGGGTAAAGGCCTGAAAATGTGGGATGGATGCCAGATACTGGTGCAGAGGCTCCTAGTCTGTGCTTTCCAGGGTATTCAAAACACTGTCTGCACAGCCTTTGTGCATCACTGTCCTCAGCTCTGGTGGTAATTTTATGTAAAATTCATCCTATTTCTATAAAACTACTTAGCATTGATTTTGCATCTGAAGAGTTTCAGAAACGTCAACATTCCAAAAATAAATGGTATCATGATTCTATTAGAGCTCAAGCAAAGTCTCTAGGCTTCACTGTTCTTTGCCATTATTTTTAGAAATTAAATCTTCCTGTAATCTAAGTCGAATGCCTCTGAGCTGATCACAGCTGGCCCTTCATCAGGGTAGGCAGCCCTCCTTTTCATTCCCTAAAGGTAGGACTGGTCAATCTTGGGGGATGACCTCACCATTACAGGACCTTTGGGGAACTATGAGGATCCTTGACCTCACACTTGGCCTTCATGGAGTATGAAAGCCGTAAATCACCATGGCAGACTTCAGCTTCTCTATCCACAGCAGCCCTTTCAGAAGAGGTACATAGCATCAGTGCTTTGAATTGAACAGGGAAGTCCTTTGTAACCAATCTGAATTCATTTTCTTCTTCAGATATCAATTCCCATTCATGATTTGTGATTTTGGAAAGAGCATTGTTCCTTAACAAATCCATCTTTTCAATAACAGAAACAATGATTGCCTCGAAATATAACTAGTTGAGGAAACCCCCTTGCAAAGTACTCTTTTCCTTTCTGCTGCTTTTCCTATAATCTTGTCTTTGAACTGACTCACTCACAGTTAAACCAGTTACTTGAAGGGCTGATTTATCTGCGAGAGATGTCCCCTGAAGAGTTCGTCTGAGCTCTGTCCATAATGCCATTTCCTCATTTTATCCTTTCACAACTAATTCTCTCAACATGGATTCCCTCTTTATTACTCAATTACATTAACTTACTGGTAAATTACCCAGTCTAACCAAAACATCAGTTTCAATAACCTAAAGGACAGAGAGGGCTCTTCACAAGGTGTTTCTGACTCACATATTTCTGACTCATGGATGGATGTACTATGTTCTGTGGCACCTCAGTAATGTGGCATTACTTGGACAAATAAAAAACACTACCTTATGCAGCTAGCGGTTTCTTACATGCTTTCTTCACAATTTTATAAATGAGTCACTTCTTCCAATAGTTTTCAAATGATTTTTTTAAAAATTCTACTCAGATGTGTGACCATTCTACTCTAAACAAGGAAGCCATAAAACTCATTCCATTTTCCACACGGGTTTTATAATTTTTCAAATTTGTAATTTTGTAATTTTATAATTTTTCAAATTTGCAATTTCCTTGCAGGTTTAACTAATTTAACATAGAATTAAGAGATGCTTAAGGTCATTCCTTACTGAATATTTTGTAATTTTTCAATTTTGTAATTTTTCAAATTTGCAATTTCCATGCAGGTTTAACTAATTTAACATAGAATTAAGAGATGCTTAAGGTCATTCCTTACTGAATATAAACTGCTGTTTATATTCTATTGGGAAACTTGAGTTTGGGAATAGTTGATTTTTTTCTTTTGCCTATTTCCAGATGAACATTTCTCATGTATCAACTTACCAACCTCACTGCTATTTTGGGGAAAAAAAAAAACAACATAAATGGATACAAAACTCTCAAATCTCCCTTAATAATTCCTGCACTAGTAGTATCAGGTCTGCTTAGTACTCAAGGAACTTTTCAAACTTCTCTCTCCCTCTCTCTTTTTTTAAAATTTGCAACACAAAACACAAAGTATAATCTGACTCTCCTGTGGCAAAACCTCTAATGCATCAATACTGCAGAAAGAAAAAAAAAAAAAATGACAGACTGACTCTGTCTGATAGTCAAGGTCCTAACGGTGTGATGTGAACTTGACCTTCTAAGCATATGTGCTAGGATCTCTGATATATACTCTAACCAAGCTAAAATACACTCTTTCCCAGAGTTATACTTACTTCACTTTTGTTTATGCTTGTCCTATTTCCTCTAGAATATCCTTTCTGACATTTCCACAAGTCTAAATCCATGTGTGAGCAAGGGACAAGGTGGGGGGGTGGAAAACACTAGAATTAGGGAAAACTCAGGAGCTCTAATGGGGGAGCAACTGCCTAGACACTGTTAAGCTGCCCTATGGGGTCAGCCTCATTAAGAAATACTGAGAGTGACTCAAAGGCTCCTACACAGAGAAGGAAATGATTGCCCTGGGAAAGATCTGCTTTTGAAGGAGTTTAATCATCAGGTCAGGCAAAGGCTCTGGAATGAGGCATATCAGAAGCTCCACCATTTGCCAACTAAAGGGCTTTGGATTTAACTTCCCTGAGCCCTAGTTTCCGCATGTGTAAAACACTGATAGAAAAGAAAGCTAAACGCTTGCTATGAGGAGGAAATTAAACACTGTGTGAAGATGTAGATGTTCAGCTCTCCAATTCACTAGTCCTGCCAGTGCAGGACAAACACAATGGAACAGAAATGGCAGTATGGTTTATTTCAACAGAGAGCCAGAGATTTTTACCTGCCCCTATTCTGGCAGGCGAGAATTCTACCACTGAACCACCAATGCCCCACACCTGCCCCTATTCTGGAAATGGAATTTCCCAAAATATGTAGATATCACAGAGCAGACCCCAAAGTTCTTGTGTGGCCTGGGAAGCCGCTGAAGTGTGGAGTAGGAATTCCTCTAGGTGTGCGCGGGAGAGCGGGTTCCCCTGTAACAGAGGCTCTCGGGAGGACACTCCAAAGCCAGGAGGCTGAATTGAGTCTTGAAGATAAACAACTCAGGAAGAGCCGAATCATATAGGGAAGGCACTGAGCTGGCTGTCCCAGAGGCCCCCACAATCTTTGCCTCTGACTGTTCTGAAGATAAGAGTGTCCAATTGACACCGTTTGGGCCAATGACATGTCAGCGGAAGTCTCTGGGGAAGGTGTTCCTTCCCAAACCTTAGGTCAGACACATGAACTTTACATTTTTGTAGGTTAAAAATAGTCGGAAGTCAGATATTTCAACCCAGAGAACACAAGACTCATTTCCTAAGAGAAGTTTATCCTTTGCTCCTTCACCATTCCTCTTTATTTTTCTGCGTGGAGCAGGAGACTCAATAACAATGGGTATCAATCTAATGCCTTTGCAGATAAGTACCACGGCGGCAGAAAAAGAAGATAGAAGGATCCTGAATCTCAGGATAGCAGTGAGTGACATGGGGCCCTGGACTCCCAACCCCTGCAATTCTTGCTGTACAAGACAAACACTGCCCTGACTGCTTGGCCCCTGTGGTAGGGTGTCTCATGTGCATCTGGAAACAATGTTAATTGATGCCAGCGTACTGAGGTAGCAAGCAGAGGATGGCTGGACCTTCCCAGAGTGGAAGAACAGACTCCAGGGTTCAGGCAGTAGAGCTTCTCTGGGGATGACCAGCGTATCTGGAGTAGAAGAAACCTTATGTTGCCTTAGAGGCAACATAGTAGGAAGCCTTTCCTGGAAAAGTCAAGAAGGGAAAAAGCAAGGAAGGGGAAGACAGGGAAGGGAGAGAAAGTTAAAGGGGAGAAGGAACATAGTACTAGGGAAGCTGCAATTTTAAACAGATGGTCAGGTTAGCAGGGTAGGTATCTGAGGGAATTTCTGGGGTATTTGACTGTCAAGGAAACAGGAAATGAAAAGGTCCTAAAGGCAAGAACATGCTTGTGTATTTGAATATTAGCAAATAGGTTAGCATGGTTGGAGCCCCATGAGTGAGGGAGAGAGAAGGAGAGGATATGAGGTCAGGGGACCATTGCTTAGAACGCTTTCATAAAGCCTGTGTGAGAAAGACAGGGACCAATGAGGACAGCAAGACTTTATACTTCAGCAATTAGAATGTGTGAGATGCCATCATCAGTGATGAGGAAGTCAACAGAAAGATCAGATTCTGGGCCTGGGGGTAAAGATTAAATCATGTTGGGTGAGATGACAGAGATCAAAGAGATGTCACAGAGCAGCTGAATATACAAATCTAGATGTAAGAATCTGGCAAGAGACACATTTCAGGTTCATATGCATGTTTCCTTGATTGATAAGTCAGGGGTGGTCTGTGCAGATGTGCACATTTTTCAAAACTTGAAAAGCAAATCTGTGTTTTCATCTGTCTGTTCTCAGTCTCCATCCTGTATACTGATATTTAACCAGTATGGTTAATGTGAGGTGTTAGGGGAGGAACAGGTGAAATAATGTATACAAAGGGCATATCTCAGTATAGATATTCAATAAATAATACCTAATATATATTGTGTACTTATATTTTTCCAGAGATTTTCCAGAGTACTATGCATAAATCAACTTATTTAATCTTTACAATCAACTGATAAAGTATGTAATATTTTAAACTCATTTTATAAAGGATGATACCATGGTTCAGACAACTTTAAGAACCCTGTTCCAGGTCACAGAGCTGGTAAGCAGAAAAACCTGGATTCATACAAAGATCTTTTTACTCCTAAACCCCTGTTCTTAACCTACATGCACTATAGTAGAGTTACAAACTCAGAAGACCTCAGGGGTGATATATAGTTATGCGGTGACTCCTCTATCCAATGCCTACTCATAATTTATACAAGAGTGTCTAATAAGCATCTTAGACTCTACATGGCCAAAACAGAATCCTTTATTTTTCCAAGTAAATATGTTCCTCCTTCAGTCCTTCAGTTTCCCATATCAGTTAATGACATTGTTCATCTGCTAGTTGCTTAAGCCAAAAACCTAGGAACTGGCCTTGATATATCTCTCTCTCTCTCTCATCTGATACATCCAACTCATCAGCAAGGCCTGATGGCTCTATTTGTAATATTTATCCCATATTTGTATACTTTTTTTCATATTCATAGTTCCAAATGTCATTTCAAACTACCATTATCTATTGTCTGGACTTTTTCAGTAGTCACTGGTTTTCTTATTTCCAATCTTGGCTCCTAGAACTTATATTACCCACAGAAACCAGAATAAACTTAAAAAAAAAAAAAAACCAACAAAACAGACTATGCTTTAAAATCTATGGCTGTTCATCACATTTACATAAAATCCAACATCCTTACTAGAGCCCTAAGATTCTCCCTAATCTGCTCTCTGCTACCTCATTTTAAACTAGTCTCCCTCTTACTCATTATATTTTTAAAGGCTTTATTTATTTATTTATGAGAGAGAGAGTGAGAGAACAGGGGGAGGGACTGAGGGACAGAATCTCAACCAGACTCCACACTGAGTGCAGAGCCCGACACAGGGCTTGGTCTCACAAACCTGAGATCATGACCCGAGCTGAAATCAAGAGTTGGACGCTTAACTGATGGAGCCACCCAGGTATCCCTCCTTTATTTTGGTTGCACTGACCTTCCTTTTCCTTGAACAAAGCAAACTCTTCCTGTCATGGGGCTTGTACTTGCCGTTGGTTCTGCTTACCATCCTCTGTCCCTGGTTCATCATATCACTGAGGCCTCAGAGCAAATATCATCTCAGGAAGGCCTTCCTGGTCCACTCAAGCTATAATAGTACCCCTCCTGCAAACACTACACACCACATCATCTTATTCTGTTTTCTTATTTACTTGTCGTTATTTGAAATTTCTTTATTAATTTGTTTGCTCATTTTGTAAAGAAAGACTTTTTTCCCCCTAAATTCAATTAGCCAACATTTAACAGATCATTAGTTTCAGATGTAGTGTTTAATGGTTCATCAGTTGAGTCGTATAACACTCAGTGCCTATCAGTCTTTCTCCCCTAGAATGTAGGCCTCATGAGATCTGAGATCTTGCCATCTCTTTTTCTCCGCTGCATCTCCAGGGCCCAGAATGGTGCCTAATACACAGAAGAGCACCAATGAGGATTTGTTAAATAAAATTGGTTGAATAGAAGATAATGGGGAGTAACTGTTGAGGTCTTCGTGAACTGGAGGCATCGTGTGCTTAAAGAAATTTAAATCTAAATTTCTTTAGAATACTTTGTTGGCCAAATCAAAAGGTCTGTTAGAATTTATAATCCCTGCACTTCACCACTCTACCCCCTGACCTACCCTCACTAATTCCGTAAGGTTGAAGACCTGAAAATTCACAAACAGAATGACACTGAATTTCAGTATGCAAATGAGCAACTTCTTCCCAGCAAAATACTTTTTTCCCCTAGATCTGCAGTGGTTTCCCCAAGAGAAGAAATCATTCAGCCACCTAGTTTTTCTTTAAACATGACACATACAGTGAATGAATTACTTCTCCTTCGTGGGAAATTTATTGATGGGAAATGTTACAAATCTATGAAAAATAAATTTTTTCAAATGAGAATAAGAGCCTAAAACCTCCAATCACCAGGAAAATGGGGTGAAACTGGAGACTCAAAAACAGTAAGAATTTATGTAAGTTAAACAGAGGGTGATTTTTAAAAGATTTCATAGCTAGGTCAAGCATCAAATAGACCTTTTTTTCTGGTCGCCAGGCCCAAATACTCAGCTTATAGTTTTTTAAAACCCAAGTCTAGATGAATCCTGGCTGGAGCTGTACAAGTCTTGCTCCAAAGCCCATCAGAAGTGATGCCATGCCCAAGGAGAGACAGGCCTTCTTCACTTAATTCACTTCAAATCCACTTGATGACTGTAAAGGAACTCATTTCACTCAGGGTTTCCCATTAAAAAAATGTGAGAGTGGAAAGATAAAGCTATAAAGATAAAGCTAACATTAAGAATGCAGTAGTTCTTAGAAAACTTATGTACTGAGTAGAGTAAGATGAGGGTTGATAATGTACTATAGGTTTGGAAAAAGGGAGAATACAGATGATGTGCTTTCTATTTGAGAGTAGTTTGCTAAAGCCTGCTTGAAGTGGTCTGAGGTGAGAATCGGAGTTGAGAAAATAAAGACAAAGTTTTAAAGAGTTCTGTTGTAAAGGGGAGGGAAGATGTGAAACAGCCATCAGCAGGGGCCTATGGAGTCCACTTGGCTTCTTTACTGTCATGTTCAAGTGTTTGAGAGATGGAAGAAATGATGATCAAGGTAAGGGAGGAGAAAGACAGGGCAAAGTCCTGGAGGATGGGCTCCAGGGTGCAGGGGAGAGGCTAGAGTTTGGAAAGGTCTATGAATCAGCTCTCCTGTGATTTCTTCTATTGTCTCAATGAGAGTGAGACAGATGACCTTGGTTTGTTAGGTTTTAGGACAGGTGACCTGGCATGAAATAGTTTTTTTAAGAGAACAGGAGAGTGAAATGACCTGAAACACACAGTAAATTTGCTGAGTAATACTGACAACTCATCTGAGATTTTCAGTCATTAAATGCAGAATGAGCTCAAGGAGCATGGTTGAGTATTTTTCTCCAATCATGTCCAGCTACTCTTGTACTGAGGCTGAGTCAGTTAAGAGTCGGTCTAACTGGTTCTGAAATGCGGCAGGTGAGTAGGGCAGGCACCTAAGGGTATTTATCATGGAGTGGTTTTCATGTAAGCCCTGAAATCTAAACTAGATAAGGAAAGACATAGGGGAATAATTGTAAGAGTTGAGGGGAGGAAGGGACAGTGAGAAGATGATGGTAGGGTCAGTGAATTGGAAGACATCACAGGGTACAAATCTAAGCAGTGAGAAACAGAAAGAAAAGCTGGAAGGATGGATAGTAAGAGTCTCACAGTTAAGATGCTTAACATCAAGATTTCGGAGATAGTTCAGTCATAGCTAACGAAAAGATCCAGGATAAACATGGGAGAGAAGACGGTTAGTTGGCATAGAACAAAAGATTATTCAAAGTGATACCAAATAACCACAAAGTATTGAATAGATCGTCTATATGGATGTGGAAGTGATCCCAAATGATGACATAGTTTCTTAGTAGAGAGAAAGAGTGAGTCAGATATTGCAGTATTCAGTGAATTAGAAAAAGTGACCCAGAGGTGGATGGATGAATGACTACACCCAGGAGGGAGAGTGGGAGGTATAGTCCGATGGCATGTACGTTAAAGGAGATGGGCTTTTGTAAAAGAAGGGTAAAAAAATGGTCCCTAAGCAACAAAGAAAAGTAAGGACAACACTTCCACTACCTTAGGTCCTACAGTGCATAGAATATGGGAGAAAGAAAGGGTAGCTATCTCTTGAGAACAATGCAAGTGTACCTCTGTGGCCAAGGGAGAACCAAGTGTCAGTTATAGCAAAGAGAGCTGAACAATCAGCTGAGAGACAGAGAATGCAGGAAATCTCGATTCCCAAACCATCTCAATTCCAGCATCATGGAAAGGAGATTAGTTTATAGTAGGGGATGTGTTGGGCCATTTGGAGCTAAATGTCAGAGTGGTTATGGGAGGTTTGGGCTACTGATGGTAACTGAAGGAAACAGGAATGTAAGAAAGGAGCAAAATGGGAGGGTCATAGGGAGGAAAGTAGACAAGATTTTGAACCATAAATTCCTCAAGGATCTTATCAGTTTTGACTATCAAATCGCAGAATAGGAGAGATAAGGAGGAAAGAACATAACATATATAATCAGCAGACAGTACTACATATGATTCTTTCACTTAACTGCTAGATGACTTGAGAGAATTTATATAATACATTTAATTCTAAATTACTTAATCTATAAAATAGTTATCATACTGCTTATCAGGGTGTTGAGGCAAAGATTAACTGGATAATATGTTTTACATTTTTTATAAGAAAAATAAAATGCAATGGATTTATTTATTTGTTTGCCAAGTAGGCAGTTCTCATTTTTAACAATATCTTAGTGTGCCATTAAAGCAATTTTGTCTTCGCCATTAGAAAAAGTCAGGTGACATAACAAGCAATCAGAGACCCTACCTAAACCAAACAAGGATCCAGAGTATAATCCTGGCTGTGCTATACAAGATGCCCCATCCTTAGACTTTAAATTCCCCCTACAGGGAGAAAGAAGTTAAAAATGGCCGGAGTTGCTTTACTTCCTAGTGGGGTGGTCTTTATCAGATGGTTCTGGTTGGGGGGCCTTTCTGGAGGATCCTGCTCCTTTTTTCCAGAGCTGCCTTCATTTTTGCCTATTTCTGGGGCTGGATCCCCAGGCTTCCACAAGTTTAGGAGCTCCTGACATCTTTTCAATAAATTCCCATTTGTTTTAGTCAAAATCAATATCTTTTGTAAGAAACCATTATATAATGCATATTATATAAATATTGTCACCGCTACTGCTAATACTTAGAGCAATGAAAACAATGTACCTGTTTACCACTTCAGACAGAAATAGCCAAGGCTTAACTGGAAAAATATATGAAGATACCAACTTCGTGCCATTCCCTGGAGCCCTGGAAATATATCCAACCTATTCTCCTTCAAGGGACTATCAATTCCAATTGATGTTATTACCCATCCCCAGAAAGCTCACGGCAACAATTTTAAGGCACCTTTCTACAGCTCTAAATTTGCCAAACCAGGCACAGTAAATCCAAATCTATCCCATTAAATAATTGTAACACCGGGAAAGGCAGTTTAAGACTGTGAGTGGGGAAGGATAAATCACAGATAAAAAGATAAATTAGCTACTCGAAAGACCGATGACTCAAGAAAGGAGCATGCATTCGAATTTATAATGCAAAAGGCTCCACTGTCATCATCCATCTCGGCCTGCACACAGCCCACAAGGCTACTTTGCAATTTCAGTAATCAGTTTCGATAACTAATATCCACATTAAAAGCCCCTCAACTTCATACTGCGTTAAGAGGATGCTAATGTGTCAGGCTCCTGAATGTCTCCCACTTTATCCTCTGGAATTCATGAAGAGACAATTTGGAAACTTTAAATGCTTTTTCTCCCTAATGGAAGGGAGATGAGGCTAAGAGAAAAGTACCTGAACAAAGAAGTACTGAATATTAATCTAGAGCTCTAATGCTTTGAACTTAGAAGGGGATCAAAGAACATTCTTGTTATCAGCTACTCTGTGCTTTTATTCCTGCGGTAAGTAAAACATCCAATCTTGTGAGTTTTTAAGCTGCTTAGCCCCAGACTACCTCCAAGACTCCAGACATTCCTGATCACCTACTTCCTTCCTTTTCCTTAGTTTGTCCAGTGGTCATTAAGTAAATTTTGCCATACCTTGGAATTTTTCCTCTTGAGTCTGGCTTGGAGTATATAGCTTTCTCAGCCCTGTGTTAATTGGGAAGATAAGTAGGCAGGCCTTTCTAGTTTTAAAAGTTCCTTTTTTTTTTTTTTAAGATTTTATTTATTTATTTGACAGAGAGTGATCGCAAGTAGGCAGAGAGGCAGGTAGAGGGAGAGAGAAAAACCGGCTCCCTGCTGAGCAGAGAGCCCAATGCCAAGCTCGATCCCAGGACCCTGAGATCATGACCTGAGCCAAGGCAGAGGCTTTAACCTACTGAGCCACCTACATGCCCATCTAGTTTTAATGCTACTCACTACAGAGAAACTGTCAAAGAATCCAAAAATAACAAATGAGAGAAATAATAAAGGTTTCTAAAATTATATGAAGTCTGTAGTCTCTGGTCTTTCATTTGTACTTCCCCTGCAGACATGGTAACTGGAAGTCCCTCTGTGTTCCTGCTCTCTGATTTTTGTCATTAAGGATGAGGCTCATCTCCATCCCCATCCTTTCCCTGATCCTGTCTCTCCGCAAAGTTATGAGGAGTACTTCTGCAATAATAATCTTGTCAGTGCTTGACCTACAGATGCCAACTGTAATTTTTGAGAGTGTAATTTTTACCTAATGGAAATGAGATCATTGAGGAGTTTGATTTGGATAATTTGATCTCTATATTGCAACGCCAGATGAAGTAACACCTCTTCAAATGTCATTGCCCAGCCCAGAAATCATTAAAACACCTTTCCGCATAAAAATGGGGTACAGAAACCAAAGGTAAACCAGGGACAAAGGAAGGTTTAATACTGTGCTTTGTGTTTCTCTGGATTTCAATTTTCCCCAAAGACTTGGTCGTCACCGTCACAGGATGAATAGAAATAGGACATTTTGTGCCCACAACTGAAACCACAGCTTGGGAAAACAGTGTTACATGTGAAATGGTTTATGTCAACTATAAAATCTCTATGACAGTTTGCTAATCAGTTTTGACCTCTGTGAAACTTCTTTGGCACCAGGGCAAAGCAATGGATTCTCAGTAGCAGCCAAGAGAGCTGGGTGAGAAACATGTCACTTATAATATGATTATATTATGTGTCTGCCGGTACCAACTACCGGTGGTTGCCATTATGCTGCCATTGCCTCTGGGCCAAATTCCAAGGGAAACAACATTAGAGGAAGAATCTTCTAGTGACTTATCTTTCATACACTTATATTTAAGAGAGGTCAGACATGACTAACTTCGGTGCTTGTGAGAATTGGGGTCCTACCTACTGGCATCCCCTGACTGAGAGGTAATTTGACTTTATTTACTCAATCTGAGGAGACAGAAATACTGATGCTGTTAAATGCTGTTCCCAGAAATTATGAGCATTAGTAAAAGTAATGAGAGCATGACTTTTCTATAAGAAAAATACAACTGAACCCCATACTTAAACCCCCCCCAAACAGATTTTTTAAAAGATGCCTACTAATAGTCTTGTAATTCCAGGTAATTAATCAACCAAAATTTCTCCAATTCTATCAAATGCCAGGACTTATGCTAGGTGTTAAGAGTGCTGCTAACATGAATAAATAGCACCCCTGTTTTTAAGAACGTTGTAGTCTAGTGGTGGAATAACCTATACATAAGGATCTGACAGAAGATTTCCTCCAAGATCCCAACATTTCTAGAGAGTAGGGAAGAGGTCCCACAGCAGTCATGGAAATACTAAAATTTGGTGCACTAGAGGTAGGGTGCTAAGAACTGACATTAAAAAGGACTGATTGCCAAAAGTATCACAACTTTTGGCAAAGGGAAATATGACCATTAAAGAGAAGAAACAGCAGTAATCACTCAGCAAAAAGTTGGCTAATGAGTGTATCTCTTTGCCTTCCTCCTTTGCCCTTTCCAGACAGTTGAGAAAGAGATAAAGAGACTTTGGGTTTGTTCCACAATGGAAGGCCCAGGACCACTCCCAAATCCCACTCATGGGAGCCAGGAAATTCCTCTCTTGATGACTGTATCATTGGCTTTTGTCCATATTTTCTCTCTCATTGCATTTGAGAGCTCAGCTGACCTGACTGGGAGTATCCTAGTTTCCTCCTTGTCCTCCATCTGGTGGTTAGGAGCTACTATTTTGGAAGCACATGTACATTTCCCATGCACCAGATAGTATATCACTATCTAGTTGCACCCAATAGCCTTACAGAACGTTTGGCAGGTTGTTACTGAGCGATTGTGCTTCCTTCAGTGTTCTCCCTGTCCTTAATTTCTCCTCCATCAATGCATCTGATAAAATGCTGTCAGTTTAATCTTTCTCTAACCCATTTCTAACTTTGATGTCTTCCCATTGCCTATCAAAATCCTCACCAACCAATAAAAGTTCTCTATGATATAGCTTCAAACTACTTTTCCACCTATACTTTTTTCAGCAATGACATAGAACTTCTCTAGTCCCATGTGTACAATTCAGTATCCTGCCTCTGGATTTTGCCTGTGATTCCACTGCTTGAAAAGAAGTTTTTCTCTCTCACTCTTCAATACCAGCCATTATGCAAGGCTTTTTTTCAAATGCAGCCTCCAGAAAGTTTTACTCATAATACCTCAAGTATATTCTATGATTTCATATGCCTAGTGACCTCTGAATTAGTTTAAGGATATTTCTAATTGTACTCAGCAAATAAGATTGCTCTTCCTACTTGATTTCGGGCACACACAAGCTGTATTTTTCAGAAGTTCAAATGCAATTTCCCCCTTAACTTTTTTTCTTATCTAGGTCACAGTAGATGCAATATAATCCATTTTCTGTCTGAAGTTGGAAAAACAGCTTCAATTTTATAGCCTCATCATTGGTTACATCTTGGGGAAAAAAATGTACCACTAAAGTATGAGGATAAGGGTATAATTTGGAAATAGAAGAGAAATAAAATAGAATCATACAGAATAGACTCTCATAAATTTAGGTTTAAGAAAGTCCAGTGATTTCACAAGTTAGTTGATAATCCATTAATCTAGAAGTTACCAAGATCATCTTTTCCTTATCTTCTAGAAATTATACTTAGTGTGTTGCCATTAATTGCTACTGAAAATGTGGCCAGAACCTCTCACCCTGTTCTTGTGTGTACATTGTGTAGGGAGAACAATCACAGACTCAAACAATTTTAGAGAGTTGGACTGGATCTTAGAAGTCAGCAGTGACCCAGTTGTTGTCTACCTGCACTCCTTGGGGACCTCCGAGGGTGAACCTAGGTAGGGTTGGGATCTTGAAATATACTTAACAGGACTCTGGGAGTCTTCTCTTCAGGCTTCATCCCGAGAATGGCAATTTCACTAATACTGTTTTAAGTTCCTAAGTAGAATCTTATTTTTTTAAGGTTACTATGGTTAAACCAGTAATTCTGAAACCACTAAACTAGCCCATTTCTTTTACTGTCCCATGAAAGTACCAAAGCTCAGATAGTTAATGGGTCTTGCTCAAGGTCACACAAAAGATGAGTCAGAAAAGTACTCAACAACTTAATGTCCATTCCCTCATTTTAAATACTCCCCAAACAACTTAATGTCTATTTCCTCATTTTAAAATACTCTCTAAAGAGAAAATTAATGGACAGAGAGGTGGTTGGATGCATGGATATAGGGAAAGATACATGAATGATTTGGATAAATGGATGCATGTTATGACCATTTGATCCAGATGCCTCCATACTGAATACATCTACAGTGCATGGTAAGGAAACAGATTGGTCATCAGAGGTCTTGGCTGCAAATCTAAGCTCTGCCATTTATTAGTTATGAGAACTTGGGAAAATTTACAAAATGGGGTTAAAATATATTTCCATTATGGTTATAGTAAGGAGTCAATGACATATTGTTCAGAAAATCCAAGGTACAGTTTCAGTACCAGAAATGTTAGTAGATCATAAGTAATAACTGCATGAGAAAACCCAGGGTCTTGAAAGAGAAGCAAAAATTTTTAACTAAATAGGATTTTAATAGGAAGTGCAAAACTAAAAAAAAAAAAAAAAAAATTTAAATCAAACCCGTTAAGTACCCCAAATAGCAAACAGATTATTCTACATTTCTTTCCTCTAGTCCATTCTCACCCTACTCTGATCTAGGGGGCTGACCCCTAGGATTCTTGCCCTCTAACTTTGATTGAATTCAGCCAATAGGAGACACTGGAAGAGGACAAAAAGGCAGGAGGACAAAGATGTCTGTGCATTTCTTTTCTTGGTCTTTCCTGCATGGTACTTCAGTTCTGGTGGTGACTGCATATTATATTTTACCAACCCAGCTTCCTCCTCTTGGACCTTTAGGGGTCTTAGGTTACCAGCACAAGCAACCATTTCCCACTGTTGTGAATGTTGGGGAACTCAACATTCTTTATGTTTGGTTTTCTTCACTTTGTCTATATTTCTGTAAATAAAACTTTATCAAATTTCATTTAGAGGGGCACCTGGGTGGCTCAGTGGGTTAAATCCTCTGCCTTCGGCTCAGGTCATGATCCCGGGGTCCGGGGATCGAGCCCCGCGTCGGGCTCTCTTCTCAGCAGGGAGCCTGCTTCCTTTCCTCTCTCTCTGCCTCTCTGCCTCCCTGTGACTTCTATCTGTCAAAATAAATAAAATCTTTAAAAAAAAAAAAAAGAAAGAAAAAAAAATTTCATTTAGAAAAATTTTCATTCAGAGTTCCAGCTGGATAGGCCTTATAGTCCCTGCCAAGACCCACTGTTGGGGTAAACATCTGATGATGAAATTAAATAGCCTCACAAGGCCTTCAAAAATGAGTAAAGTTGAACTGATCCAGCGGATTAAATGTAGGTGCCAATGGCACACACGGGCAAGAATCTGGAGAGGGTAAATGGAGACCTTTGCAAACCACTGTATTCCTCCTCTTCAACTTAATGACCTGCCTTATTTTTCATGTTGAAAGAATAAACCTGAAGCAAATGAAGCAGGTGGGATTGCATTGGAAAAAAAAAAAAAAGTAATTTGAGTTCAAAGCTTTACTCAATCTCAAGTGTGAAGGAATTTGTAAGCTGCGGCTGGATCTGGGGCCATGACTTGTCCTCAATTCATCTTGCCATGCAGAGGTAATGAAGCTGAGGTTAAGGACATGTTATGCAGAGTCACAGTCAAGTCTGAAAAGAACTGGGCAAATTAACTACTATGCTATCTTCAAGACCAGCTTCTGCTCCACACAGCCTCCTCTTTCCTATGGCTGAAATGAGTTGTTTTAGTATCCCTTTTCCTTTCTTCCTGTGAACATCATAAACTAACTAGTAGGGAAATGAACATGTCCCTGGTTAACCGCTGACGATGCTTTCAGACATTTTTCATGGATGTCTTAAGAAAGCAAGCTTATAGTTAAGCTGCATTGCCTTCTTTAATAATCTAGAACATGCTCTTGTTAAAAGTAATATATTGCATTCAAGACTAATGTATATATATTACATTCAAAGTACATTCGCTAGATGTACTATAACTAAATCCATGAAATAATGTTCGAGATTCAGCCACTTAGCTGAATATTCGCAGATGAATACCATGGTACCTATAGCACTAGTGTAACCAATGTCAACTCCACTGTGGATAAACCAAGAATTTTTTTTTCTAATTAGTTTCTTCCAATACACTCTTTTGAATTTCCCTTTGCTATGATACTTTAATAACATTCTGGATAAACCTAACGGCTTTGCAGTTTTAAGAGTACCATCCATGCTGGTTTAAAACTCCACTCTCATATCCTCTGTCATCCTTTCTACTCGCTCATCACTGGCTTAGGCCTTTAGCCTCTGCTCTTTCACCCCTCCTCCCAGTTCACACCTTATAAGCTGGGGTATAGTATCTGGTTCTATGTCAACTCTTCACCTTTCTTTTAAAGACCTACTTCCTCTGGGGTCAGGGGCAATGATAGAAAAAATAGCAGAGGCAGAAATATTCTTAGGTAACTGGTCACTTATTGGTTCAGGGGCGCTCTCGCTGGTCTCTTTCTGGCTCATGCTGCTGAGTTGGTCCACATGTGGTTGGGCTCTATGTTTTTCCTGGGATACATTCAGCTTCAATCCAATCTCCTGTCTGGATTAAAGCCATTAGAAATAAATATAAATATATAAATATATATAGTAAGTATATAATATATATACTCTATATATAAAATATATGGTAAGTAATGTATACTATATATAAATAAATATAAATAAAAGCCATTATATTGCTCTCTGGCCCCAAAAAGAACCTATGCAGCTTTAGGTAGAATAATCTGTCACTTGTCCAACAGCAACCCGGCTAGCTTACTGCTCCTGCCACTTTTTATGCTCCTTCTTCACGTGGCAACATAGAGCTCCTGGGGTGCTCTTCTTTCTCTTTCTAGTAGAGCTGGGCTAGAAACTAGGACTAACACTCAGCCCAAAGTTCTTTACGTGTCACTGCTAGTTCTCTCATCTCCTTAGCATCTCCCAGCCCCAGGATTTTGTCCCATGTACTATCCTAGAAAAACCAGGTTCTTCAGTGATTGTCAGGACTATTTCCTCTAGAGTGAACTATACCCTTCCCATGGACATGGTTCCCATGACCTGAAATATGTTGAGAGAGATCTCTGAGGCCTTTTGTCTGCATCTTTATATACTGCCTGTGCTGAGCTTTCTCCCTCCTGAGCTCTGTCTACCTGTCAAAATATCCCATCATCTCTTACTAAACTTCCCTCACCCTCCCACAGCAGGTTTCTGTTGCCTATCACCAGAGTCTAGACTTTCTGCTTTCATTCTTATCTACTGCTGCTCTCATTTTTTAACCTCTACCCCGTGACAGTACCTGTTCTATTCTGGGAGGTGTGCCTATTTCCTCCTCCTGACCTTCCCATTCACTCCTTGATCTGAAAGAGGATCACTTTCAGCTTCATTTAGTTTGCACTGAACTGCCCCAGCCAGTTGACTAGGATCCTGAATTTGTCATAATGAATCATAGGTATTTATCATAATTTAAAGTAATATCTTCTAATTTGTTAACAGGTTTTGGAACTATTCCAGACGTGAGCTAGAATTCTGGTTCTACTTGTGACTTGGAGTGAATAATGTCTCTAATTATAGATTCTGGATCTTCAAAACATATTTCATGGGTTCTAAGATACTGTTAAAAAGTTGAAGGCATATTTTGGACTATTAAAATTTAAGAGAAATGCACAAACTAGAATTGATGCAGTAACATATGTTCAATGCCTCAGCCCAATACCTGCACGAGAGTAAGTGCCCAGAAGATGGGTGTTCACTTTCCCTCCCTTGTCTTTGTGACTTTCCCTCAATCTACTGTCTCTGTCCTCTTCAAAAATCAAAGTTACAAAACAAAACCAGAAAGGAAAGTAGGGGATGAATAAAAAGATTTCTTTTTGCCTAAACAGAGGCTTTTTGTCACTTAAAGTCTAAACATAGTAGTGATCCCAGAAATATCATTTTCTGGAGAAAATGGTTGTTCTGCTTTTAGAGCTAGGGAACATTTCATGGGCCAAGAATAAAAGAAAGTTTTTCACTTAAGAAATAAGGGATGCTGCTTAACTTTCATCATATTATGTCCAAGATCATAATATATCTCTTGCCACACCTATGTTTAGGGTGACATTTCATTTTTTTAAATGCAGAAATAATATTTTTGCATAAGTAGGCACCTATATGGCTGGCTGAAAGGTCTGTAAAGATAATCTGGACCAGATTACAGGGAAACTTTTGATCAACTTTTCCCTTGAAAGTGATGGGGGGCATGGAACAATTTTATGTAGAGATGAATAATGAGATCATCATATTTGCATTTCCAAAGAAATTGTTCAGGCCAATGTGATGACGAACTGAATGAATGATAATAGACATACTCGAAATCTACACGGGAGCTCAAACCACAAAGGGTCTTGGATTTCCAAGTCACAGGAAGTGCATGGCGGAGGAGCAACAGAGCAAAAGCAAACAAACACAGGGAAGCCCAGTGCACGTGTATTCCCCACCAAGCAGGAAGATGAAAAAAAAAACAAAAACTGACTTTGTTTTATATAGTTCTTATTGCTTAAAAATTCAGGTTTCAAAGAAAAGATCCAACAGGACAAAAAGCATTAACTACATTAGGTCAGATTGAGATACTCAATGAAACATATGATTTTGCAATAATAATGTTTACAGTGCTTAAAGTTGCTATAAAAACAGAAACTCCACAGGTACTTATAGCAAGGATCTAGGGACCAAGATTGCCCAAGGAACACCTGGATATCAAGCCCATGTACCAAGAGTCTTATTTGCAGACTTACAAGGCACTTTAGAGGAAATATCAAAAGCAATTTTAGGACAAATGATTTCTATCTGGAAGAACAGACCTGGGAAGGTACTTCCTGGAAGGGAATTATCTAAATCACTCCAAATAGGAAGAAAGTCGGGGTATTTTGGCCCTCTCTTGGGTCACTTATTTATGTTTGGTGGACAAGATTGTGCCATTGAATGTCATCTAGTTCAATATCAAGGAACTTTCTACAGCTATCTTGGAAAGATTTCCTTTAGAGAGTTTGTGATGTACACTGAGAGAGTGTCCATGAAATACAGACTAATTAGTTATAGAGTCTCTAGGGCTAAAATAAATCATCAGAACAAATTAAGAACCTTTCTGATTTGATTTTTAAAAAATCCACGTCTGGAAACTAAAGCTTGATTGCCATATCTTCAGGGTCCTCCATTGGCTTTGGAAGCAATATAAACCATATTATTGTGTTTGGTCTAGAGTCATTGAACAGTGACTTGAAAGCTTCTAGCTTTAACCAGGGTCCAGAGCAAGAGAAGGCCTTTCTGCAGTGCTATGCCATAGTATATACTGCTCTGCCAGTTTCTCCTTATTGAACTTATCCAGTGATGCTCTAAGTGTTGGTGTAGGTTAGGAAGCTATATGGAATCTACAGCATGACTTAGAAAGCATAGCATGACGAAGGTCTCCAGGATTTGGATCAACTCAACAAATACTAGGAACCTAATATGGGCGAGGAACTGTTCTAGGTGCTTGCAATATGTCAGGGAACATCAAAGAGATAACATCAAAGAGTTTACATTCCATTGGAGAGAGAAGATAATAAAAAATAAAAACAATAAATAACTAAATTTTATAGTACATTAGAAAGTGGTAAGTGCTATAGAAAAGAGTAAATAAAGTAGAACAAGATGATGAGGATAGGAGGTGGGGTGGGGGGTAGCTGAGAATGTGAGATGGAAGCAAAGACTTGAGGAAGGTGAGGCAGTTAGCTATGTGGATAAAGAGATGGGGAGATTTCAGACAAAGGTAGCAGTAGAAGAGGTTTTGAGGCGGGAGTATACATATATGCTGTTTGAAGAATAAGACAAAAACCCATTTGACTAAAAAAAAAAAAAAAAAAAAAAAAAGAGGGAGAAGGAAAGTAGAAATTAGAGAAGAAGTAGAGTTCAGAGAATGTAATAGAGAGCCAGATCAAATAGGGCTTTTACTTGGATTATGAGAGAAAGGATTCTGTGGTGGCTCCCTAGAACCATCTTCAAGCAGATCCTGTGACATGAATTTTGAGGGAATCCAGGAAATTTTCTGCAGTACTTTCTGATACCCATGTCCAGTGGTAGATGGCAAGAAAAGTTTCTGTCATATTCAGGACCTCAAGGATTAGATCCATTAAGAATGAAGGTTTGAGGGGCGCCTGGGTGGCTCAGTGGGTTAAGCCTCTGCCTTCGGCTCAGGTCATGATCTCAGGGTCCTGGGATCAAGCCCCACACTGGGCTCTCCGCTCAGTGGGGAGCCTGCTTCCCCCCACCTCTCTCTCTCTGCCTGCTTGTGATCTCTGTCTGTCAAATAAATAAATAAAATCTTAGAAAAAAAAAGAAGAATGAAGGCTTGAGTTCCCCCTTGGGGTAAAAATATCAATGATCTGAGATACAGGATTAAGGATTATCAGGTAATTTGGTACAACCTGTTGAAAAAGACTACTATCTTCTGCCATGCACTAAGGAACATCACAAAATTATGATGATATCTTCTGAAGCTGTCTTAAAGTTAAGCTCCTATATACCAATGGTGGAATCTTGAACATGTTACTTAGCTCCCCGAAGCTGTGGATTTCTTTTTTTAATAAATCAAGGTTAATTAAAGTACCTACTTGAAAAGGTTGATGAGAGTATTAAATGAGATGATGCATGGCATAAGACTTAGTGGAATCTGATTTTATTATTAATAAACCAATATCATTTATTCCAAGAGACAGCATTACTTTTTCATTGGTCTCAGACAGAAGCATGGATAATTCATCTACAGGCAGGAGGATAGAGTATTTGAGTGCAGATGCTAGTAACAGGGAATCTGTGAGGCTTTTCTCATTGCTTCCATTTACTCAGTGAATTGAAAGGCTCATCAGCTGAGAGTGGGAATGGGTGAAGCTAAGAGTGGGGAGGGTTTGAGGAGAGGTGAATGTGTGAAATACTCATCTGCAATTTTAGGAGAGGGAATGGACTGGAATGTACAGTGTGACTGCCTGGAGAAAAGTCATGTCTTTTATACAAGTAAAAAGTTGCATCTGACTAGTGTCTGAATCTGAGAAGAAACTGAATCTATAGAGCATGTAATGTCATATTTACACCACATGGGATTCGGGTGATGAAGAGGCCCAGGATGTCTATCGAGAATGGTGTATCTAATCTTCCTAGTTTAACATCAGACATGCCCTGCCCTGCTGTGCTCTGTTATGAGTAGAAACTGCTCAAGCAAGTCTTGATGTCTCAATTGGAAGGCAGGGGCTTTGGGTCCACACCTCTAGGGTGCCTGCTACTGCCCTCCACTCCTCCACAACCCATATCAATGGCCTCATTCAGAGTTTCTTAGGGCAAGCCTTCTGAAAGCAACCAGGAAATGGAATAACTAATTATGGTTTTATATCAGGAGTGGAAATGGAGAGTCTAGTGTCAGCAGCTGTGACAGCAGTGTCACCAACAGACTGTGATCTTAATTGTGGTCCTGGCAACTGCCTAGCTTTCCTTGGTCTGCCTGTTTGCCAAACCTTGTTTTGTAGATTCCTGGTGATTACATGAACTAGCTTATATCCTTTCCATAAATTCGTCCACTTTTTATGAGAGCTTACTTGCATGAAGTGAAAAGATCACCAACCTTAAAAGCAACTTAATCAATCAGAAAGACATACTGCAATGCAAATGGAAGTTAGTGTAGATGCATCATTAAATACCTCAGAGAAAAACACTTACAATGAGCACGGGTTTCAGAAATTGGCTGGAGTACACATTATGTTCCATGAGATCAGGCTTGTGTGAAGAACAATTAGAGCCTCCTTCAAGACAAATGTAGAGTTCAAGAAATGAAGGCCATGAGCTAATAAACCTGGGATGTGAGTGTTCTTAGCAGCTTGATTCATAATAGCCTCAAACTAGAAACAACCACATATCCATCAGCAGACAAATGGAAAAACAAATACAGTATAACAATATAATAGAATACTATTCAGTAACACAAAAGAATAAACTACTGATATTGGCAACCTCGTGTGAATCTCAGAAAACATATCAACTGAAAAAAGCAGACTCAAAAGAGCGTATACTGTATAATTCCTTTTATATGACATTCTAGAACTGGTAAAACTAATTGGTACTGATAGCAATCACATCCATGGTAACTTGAGGCAAAAGTGGTGGTGGAAGACTGAAGAAGGGCATAAAGCAATTTACTAGATGGGTATGTTGCATAGCTTGAGATTAACGGTGGTCACCTCAAGTATCATTAAAAACATTACACTTATGGGGTGCCTGGGTGGCTCAGTGGATTAGTTAGTCTGACTCTGGATTTCAGCTCAGGTCATGATCTCAGGGTTGTGAGACTGAGCCCCATGTTGGGCTCTGCACTGGGCAAGGAGTCTGCTTGAGATTATCAGTCTCCCTGTCCCTGTCCTGCTGCCGGCGCCCCCCACCCCGTGCGCACTCTCTCTCTCTTTTTTCCTCTCTAAAAAAAGAAAAAAAACATCACACTTAAGAATGTGCATTTCATTGTATGCAAATTATATCTCCACAAAGTTGGTTTAAAAAAATTACATGTGACTAGGTATAAACGTATGGTAACATGAGCTCTGACTTAACAATTGGCATAATCTGGTATACACTTGGAAATCAAACAGTGAGTCTGAATCCAAGACAACCAATTCATCTATTACCTATGTAATCTTGAATAATTTACTACAGATTTTAGAAAACTGATATCCTTATGTATTTTTACAGTGAGGATTATAGGAGAAACAGCCTAACATGTAGTAGAAACTCAAGAGGTAATGGTCTCAATAAACAACTGAATTGAATTCATGGTGCTTTGAGTAACCCTACACACAAACTTCTGAGCAGAACAGATGTTAGCAACTCCTTTCTTGGAGAAAAGAAAAGTTCTTTCTTTCTTTTTTTAAAGAGATTTTTTATATATTTATTTGACAGAGAGAAAGAGATTACAAGTAGGCAGAGAGGCATGCAGAGAGAGAGAGGGAAACAGGCTCCCCACTGAGCAGAGAGCCCGATGCAGGGCTCGATCCCAGAACCCTGAGACCATAACCCGAGCCAAAAGCAGAGGCTTAACTCACTGAGCCATCCAGGTGCCCCCAAGAAAAGTTCTTTCTTGGCTATGGGACAAGAAATCATCATGAGATGGAATTTCCACTACCTATAAAACACACATGGAAAGAAGTCAAAAGCTTATGAGGTGGTCTGACACGAGACTAAGGATTCATATCAGACATACCTATTAAGCACAACATAAACCCGGTGGAAGATTCCAAAATGGAAATGCATGGTTGGAGCATTTCCTTTGGACTCAAGACAGTCCTGGTCTGCTGCTATTTATTAGTTAAGAACTTTGGGCATGCAAGTTCCTTTCCTGAGCTTCAGATTTTCATCTATAAATGGGAGTATATAAAATAACTCAAAGGGTTGCTATGAGAATTAAATGAGATAATACAAGGCATTTATGCAGTATTATTTTGTAATTACTAGGTCAGTATCTTGTCCACACTTATTTAACTGACTTTCCATTATGGTACAGTTATTATTTCTAGTAGGTTTCCTCTAAACAACATATAGAGAAAGTCTTGCTTTCTAATATTTTAATGATTTTGGAGGAGCAAGAAAGTATGTTGTAGGAAATTAATAGTTTTATTGTATGGCTCCAGTCATAAAAATAAGCTTAGGAAGTTAAAGCATATTTTAGGCTTTAATTGGGAATCTTGGGAATCTTCTGAAGAGGAAGATGATCAGAGCTTCTACTGACAATTATCTTGGGAATCAGCCCAGAAGAATCTTCAAGGTGCTAAGCACTTACTAACAACTTGCATTTCTACCTCTGTCTCTGGAACTGGCAGGTGCTGGCTATAACAGCTTGCCAGAATTGGATGTAACCTAGACCATAAATTCTTTCAGGTTTAATTCATCTCTCTCTCCCTAGACCTGACACACAGTATATACTCAACAGTTGTTAGTTGGGCTGGATGGGGCAGGGAGAGGAAAAACAAACAGCACTAACAAGAGCTTATATGAGAGAAGTTGTGCTTGTCCTCAAGGCCCCTTTCAGAGAAAATTATGGGAATGATTAGTAACCATTTACGAAATGGTTAGGGACCAAAATGACAGGAAATATTGAAAGGAGCACACCTAGAGAGCATGAACATCAGCACCATAGGCTACTTAATTTATACAGGAAACAGTTATAATTAGTGGGAAAATATGCTGGGTGATTGTGAAAATAAAAGTCTTCCCCTAGGATTTCTATAAAATTGGTCTAGGTAACTGAACCATGCGAAAGGTAAAGAGATCACATTTTAACACTTAAGAAGCTACACTATTAATTGGTAAAATCGAATATGAAGAGGATAAATAAGCTGAGACCAGACCTATTGTTCTTTTTGTAATTCTGAAGACTTAATTTCAGGATACAAAAGTACTAAAAGAGTATTTTGTAATTACAAACCAATAAGAAAATCCATCCAGGAGGAATAATTATATAATTTCTGCATGGCTTCATTGTGTGAGGCCTAGAGAATGGGAATAAATAGATTCCTCTATCATTATGACTGCTGTAGGCAATGACTCACCATTACAAGTGGGACCACATCCTAGAATAGTTTCTTGTCCCTCTGTGTATTGTATAAGAAATTAAGCAGACTGTATTTCCCAATTACTTAAAAAATTTTTAGAAACCCCAAAACCTAATTCAGTTTTGGGGATTTTTGCCAGCAACAACATCAGCAATAGAGTGAAGCTATTATTAAAAATTCAAGAATTTTTTGTTTTTAAATGTTTTTTGTCTGCCTTAAATTGTTGGTTCTCACTGGTGGGCAATTAATTTATATCTTCAGTGACCTGTAGTTTCATAAATATTTATAGTAGCAAAATGCCATCTGTATGAATAATTGGGGTTTAGTTTCCAAATTTTTGAGACCAACACTATAAATCGCATTAAGAAACATTTCACTTGCTCTACTCCTGCTGAGTTTTAATCAATGAATATTATAACGACCTCATTATAATCTGCATATTAATAAATGATGGCACTGAGAGACCACAAATTTAACAGATAACAAAGAAGCAACATGATTATAAACAAGTTACTCTAAAAACAAAAATAAGAACCCTTAATCTTTTAACTCTCAATCTATCTCCATATGAATTGAATCTGTAAATCTCTGCATGACAAATTATGTTTATTTAGGCAGTTCCATTAATATTTCTAGCAAAGCTTGAGGCTGGAGGAAAAAAGAAAAGGTAGGGTTTCCTTTTAGTAGAGCCTTGGTAATTTTTCACCAAAGAGCAGGCTCAGCCTTCAGTGTTTTGCCTGAGGAAGACAAATAAGAGAACAGAAAAGGGCAGCAGTAGAGGGGTGAGTGGCAATATAATCAGGCTGTCTCGTTAAGCCAGGCTGCAATGCAGAATCTTGCTCATGTTTACCCAACAACCCACCTTCAGTTTCACGCACATGCTCTAAATTCACACGCTAGGAATTCCAAGACAAATGGAACCAGGCCCTGGGGTGGAGGACCACACAGTCTCTGAAATTCCACACATGATTATCTGAGGTTGGGAATCTGCCGTATGGGAAAATGGCGACCCATGAAGATGCTACGTATACTTGGACTACCTGGTCAGATCCCAGTTCTGACTCTTTGCCTGTGACAGATTCCTAACAAGTGTATTCCTAACAATAAGCCAGATCCTGGCAACATGAGTGAAGGTCATTATAACGGGTGATCTACATCTCAGGTTATCATTTATTATTATCCCAACCTAAAGGATTTTTGTTAAGAGGAAGGGATTATAGAATCCTTGGTATACCTAGAATGCCTATCTTCTACTTCTTGCTGCTTCCTCCATCTTCCTTTCCAGGGTTACTAGAACGCCTCCATTTCTTTCATTACCAGCTATACCTGGAAGGAGATGCTGGAGGGTAGGGCTGGGCTGCCTCATCCCCTAGAGGTTTTGTTTGTGCTCCAGACCAAGATGCCTCCTGATGTTGGCCATTCAGGCCAACAGAAATAGAAGTCCTCTGAAAGATCAGTGGAACCCACCCCATACCTGGATTTCATTCCTACAGTGCATATTACAAATTTCCCTGAAGGAAACTGGGTTGGAAGGAGAAACAAAATGAGGCTCCTGACAGAAAATACCCATGTATGAGGATGCCTGACAGTGTGAGCCATAGTGAGGAGTAGCAGAGGTTCTGGGGGAAAAACAATTATGCCTAACTATTTGGAAGCCATACAACTGCTCCCAACTTCACCAGTGTTCCTGGATGAGTTTACAAACTCCTGACGCCTGGCATGCTGCTTCCACTCTCTTCCTCATCTTTTCCCTTTACCCCTATAATCACTTAAGTGTCTAGAGACACCCACCAGGAGGACAGATACTATTGTGTAAAGGACCACCTTGAAGAACAACTCAACAGAATCAGTCTATCTGTGCAGAGAAATACCAGAAAAGGCAGTAGGGCATGGACACAAGGGAATATGATTTGAGATCTGAGACAAAGGACCACTTACTAGGTGTATGATTTTCTGTTCCCTTTTTTTATATGTAAAGTAGGAAAATTAATAATGATACCATGCTTCACAACAGCTGTGATGATCAAATGGAATATCTATGAAAGTATATTATAACCAGTGGCACATTGTAAACACATTAATAAATATTATTTCACAGTGAGAGTAAGATTATATAAAGATCTTAACAATAATATAGCAGTAGATACACGCTATCTACTATGGCTGTTATTTTGTGGTTACTATTGATAAAAACAAACCATGAATGAGTACTAATGATGAAATATTAATTGGAAAAACTAAGATTAAAAATCTAACAGAAAGATTTTAATAACATTAAAACAGTACATAAGCTTAGGGGGAAGCCAGAAGAAAATCTACCAAAATGTTATCAGTAATTATCTCTAGGTGGAGGAATTGTAGTTTAAAAGGGAGATTTACTGCAATGTTTGCTCAGAATCTTTTTTTTTTTTTTTTTTTAAGGAAATCTGCCCCCATACCCTGGTCTATTTAGGTGCAGTAGAAGCAACCATGTTCTGTCCTCATACTCCCTCATCCCATTGGGCCATACACGATTGGGCCAAGGATGGGCTACGGAAGTTGAGTCTGTGAGTCTCTTTCTAAAGAGACTCCATTTCTAGGTATGGAAAGGAGAGAGAGTTGATAAGTAAGCTCTCTGTATAACTAAGGCATAAATTCTAAAATTTGGGAGCTTTGTGCCCATGCTTTCTGTTAAGAGGGCTGAAAAAAGACTGGATTACCAAAGACTGCTAAAAACACAGCAGGAGTGCAGAGAGAGGCCACATTAAGTCATAATGGTCTTTGAAACTTTGAAAACACCTGCATTCCTCTCAGTTTCTCCAAGCTATCTCATTATCTCTAATACACGTGCCTTTTGGCTTTATCTAGCTTGACTATGGTTTCTGAATGTTTTCCCAAATACAAAGAGATTTTTAAAAGATACTTTTTGTTAAGTATTTTTTTAAAAATACTTTTTGTTATTTTTATACATTTCCCATATTGGGCATAAACTCCCTTTATAACCAGAAAAGCCATATTTCAAAAATAGCTGTGTTCATGATAAATGCATGTAAAGACAAAGATGCTTTAATGCCAACAAAGAACGCCAACTATTTTGCAATCATTCAGGAGAGTGCATTTTAAAATCAGGCTTCATAAATGACCTCCACATCCAGGACTTGATAGGAAGGGGACCTGGGGCTCACTGGAGAATGTTAGTCACTTGGTTTGCTCCTAAGTCTCCAGATCCAAATTAACATTAGTAACATTACTAGTGTATTAATACAAAGCTTCAGCCTACTTGATCTCCACTTAAATTCTTCTTGCAACTGAGTACTTACTTGTAGCGGTCGTGATCTTGGTCCAAAAAAGCTCTTTGCAAAGAAAGTACTAAAAGCAGTATGATTTCTTTGGCTTGCTCTCTTTATTCCATTCAAGCACACTAACTTGCCAACTCAACAGAAATCTGTTTCTTCCTATTGCACTGAAACAGCAGTAAATTTTGAACAGAAATATACAGCAGTAGGGTCTTCCTTTTCTGTCTTACATTATATACTAATGCACTTCAAATGCCCTGAGAATAAATCCCAGGTTGTTAGGGACTCTAAGTTTTATCATATATTTCTTGTTTGTTTTTGCCCTACATTTTAAATTAGATTATTTTTTATTTTGATCTGTTGAGAGAAAAAATGAATTTATACAAAATATGGATTCAAGTCCCAGACAGGGGATTCTGAAGAAACCAATGCTCTTTGGGTTTCATATTCTCCCCTAACAGCACATAGGAAAATATTAAAGGAGGCTCTTTCTTGTTGTTTCAATGGCATATCCCTAGACTATCTCAATTTAGTTCCGTGTGAAATGCCATTCCTGAATATTCTACTTAATAAAACAATACATATGATGTGTGTTTCTGGGTGATATTTTTACTCTAATAACTGGAAAGACTGCTGCTAGCTATAAGATATTAACATCTAAAAGTTATTTTGTTTCTTAGTTTGGAGAAGTGAGTTGATTTATCATCTGTTATGGCCAAGATTATGGCTCTAGGCCAAGCATACAAATAGACATAGTCCCTTTCTAAGTGCAGAAAATATGGAGAAAAAAATAAAAATACAAGTTCTTCAAATATATTTTTTATTCCAAATAAAGAGATCTAATTTGGGCCATAAGTGGAAGAATCACAATTATCTAAACTTGCCAGCTCCATGATAATTAGATTACTAAGAGTGACATTCTTATTTGGTAAATTCAACAGAAACAGCAGTTCCACAAACAGATCCAGATGCCAATCTCTGAAATCTGATTTAGCAAGATAAATCACTTGTATGATTTCAGATTTCTATGGTTTTTATTCCCGTTTTGTTGTTTTCTTTATCTTGAACATCTGCATAGTGTTCTTTCGTTATTGCTATTCTTTTCACTTTTCCATTTAGGTGACAAACGTTCTCACCAATCAGGACAGCATGATCTTCATCTTTTAGGGGGCAAAGTGCCTCTAGAATCTTCTTGTGTGCATTATGAGGCAGTTGATATTTTCCCTACAGAGATATACTGTCCTGAGGTCTATATCACCATGCAGAAGTCCTTCAAGGCTGAAGTTTTGTTTTGTTTTGTTTTGTTTTAAAGATTTTATTTATTTATTTGACAGACAGAGATCACAAGTTGACAGAAAGGCAGGCATTGAAAGAGGAAGGGAAGCAGGCTCCCCACTGAGCAGAGAGTCCTATGCAGCCCTGGATCCCAGGACCCTAGCATCATGACCTGAGCTGAAGGCAGAGGCTTTAACCCATTGAGCCAAACAGGTGCCCCCAAGGCTGAAGTTTCGATGGCAAAACAAGACAGGGGCCTCAACTCTTCAGGATTCCAGGTAGTATCTCTTTGAGGGAACAGCACTGTCTGAATCTCAGTGTTGTAGACTGTAAATACAGGAAGGCTTTGGATATTTCCTCATTTTAAAGATGAAGCAGTTAAGGGGCAGAAAAGAAAAGTAACTTGCCTGAGGTTATCTAATTTGTAAAAGAGCTAGCTCCAAACCTAGGACTCCTGATTCTTAGTCCAGATTTTTTCTCATGTTATTTGGCTTTAGCAAACTGTCATCAGTTTTCAATTTTTAAAGATACAGTTTTTTAAAACATAGTTCCCCCAAAAGAAATACATTCTCAGAGGTTTATAGCTTTGTGTCACTATCAAGTGATCAATATCACTCTTGGAAAGAAATTCAACAAAATTTTATCAGAGTTTCAGCCACTTCTTGCAGGGGTCTCTTAAGACCATTGCACACACTAATTTTGTAAATCATATTATTAGCCATTTCTTACTAATGAGATGGGCAAAGGAGAACTGAAAGTGGAGGAGGTAATAAAATTACCAAGGGCCCAATAGTTCCAGGAGTCTTAGGAGCTATGTAACATATTCCCGTTTTACAGAAAAGAAAACTAAGGATAGAGGGGCTGAGTAACTCTCCAAAGGATCTACTTGTATGACGGACCTAAGATCTCTGAATCACTTTGATTCCAAAGCTCATGTTCCTTGAGCCAAATATTTGTAAATCAATTACAAAGACAGGGAAAACTGTTCTTTAGAAAGATCAACATATTACTTACAGATACTCTTTTTTATATCCTTGACATAAAAATATTCCCTATATTAGTCCTCTGGCCCTTTGGCAATGTTCCCCAAGGAAGAAGGTCAAGTACTTAAAAAGACTCCTTTTAGTCATGTTGTTAATAAATAAAGCAATGTTATTTGAACCTCTGTGTGCTTTTGTCAGTCAAAGATATCACTAGTTTTCTCTCCCACATAGGGAAATGTACACAAGGTCATGGAAGTCTTGGAAAAATATAAATTTTCCAGAGTAGCGCTGCTCTCCTGGTGCCAGGGTGACTTTTGATGGTCTCTGAAAGGTCACCTTAGTCACATTTAAGTTAATTTGTCATTCTCAGCTTGCTCATCAGAAAAAACAAGGAATTAAGCTCCAAGCATTAAGTTTTATACCACTGATTATTCATTTTAGGAACCTAAAACTTTCAGAAAAAAAAATTTATTTTTACAAGATATGCAACAAATGGGTAACAGAAATGTTCCTGGGAAGATGAGTGCAAATCAAAATTCAGTTTAATTTTTTTTAATCCAGTATTAATATTGACTCTTTACAAATTAATAGTAATGACTCACAGTTATATAGAATTCGATCATTGACTAAACATTTTCAGATATATACTCTCGTTCAATTCTTACAAGCAACCGTAAAATTCAAACATTAAGTGAGTGTAATCTATGTTATGAGTTGGGCTAGGCTCTGGAGGTCCCAAAATAAGTAAGAATGGTTCTTTCTTATCTTCAAGCAATTTGTCATTTTTATTATCATCCCTATGTAAAAAGTAAATCTCATAAAGAAGATAGTTGCCCACTGAGTCCAGTTACAGCCAGGACTGCCGCTGAAATTGTTCCAATACAAAAACTTATTCTAGTCTTACTACATCAAGCTTCTGCTCAGAGTTAGAGTAGAAATTTAGAGGCAAGTAACCAGTTTTTTTTTTTTCTTTAAATCATCTCCCTTAATTTATTAGTTTTTAGTTACTGACTTTTGTAAATTCAGGATTTTTGAAACAATGTGCCCTCTTATAGTCACTCATTTGGCTAACAAAATGCTTCCCATTCATATTGTTAAAAAGAAAAGTTTTCACCATATGTTTGCTTAAAGAGAAACAGAGTCTAAGTTGTCATGTTCATGCAATTCACTGGGTACAATAGCTAACTAAGTATGTATGCTATATTTATTACCCTGGAATCACGAGCTGAGAAGATGAAAACTTGAGGAAAGTTCAGGTGTGCAAAAGAAAGGTGATTAAAGGGTTGGGCAAAAAGAAATTACAAAGAAAGATTTAAAGAATTTGGCTTTAGGATGTGAGCTGAGTAACATCTTGATAAGAATCTTCATGTACAAGAGGAGTTATTATGCCAGCTGTTTTTTACCTCTGAGGATAGAAGAAAATAAATTCAAACTGCAGCCCTAGGGGTTTGACGTTAGCTATGAAAAATGATTTGCTGACAGGTAAGATTGTGGGTTACTAGCATAAGATACCACAGGAAACTGTGGAATCTCCCTTAAAAAAGAACAACAACAGCAAATTTCTAATCTCTATAGTTCAAACAAGATATGGCTCCAGGCAGAAAGGTGGACTAGGTAACTTCCCAGGGTTCCTTTCAGTTCAAAGACTCTATCACTCTGATGATCTCAGCCACCAAAATTATCTTGCCATGGTGAAAGCCAGCTTGATGCTAAAATTCATAGTACCTAAAGTTTCCTTTTTACTTTGCTAACAGTTTCGTATAATAATTTAGAAATAACAAAGTTAATTTACGGTTTCTCTCCAAATATCAGCGAGAATCAATTTAAAGGTGACTTGATCAATGTTCCTAAAGGTTAAAAGGCCAAATGTAGGACATTGTTAACATTTCAAGAACTGTTACCCTTCTCACTTTTTAACTTTCATTTTAATCCCAAACCATGTAGAACCCAGTAAAATTATCACTATAAAGCTCTGAGATGATAATATCCCTCTACAAGTACCCCCAAAAGCTTTCTCTCACCAGATTAAGTTGATTTGAGATTTCAGAGGTTGCTCAGAAGCAAATCAAACATAGCAGAAGGATAAGAATAATGCTGAACCTCAGATATCATTCCATCTAGCTTATTTACTTGACAACCAAGAAAAAGGTTTATGATATTTAAGGAATTATGCAGGATCATACAAATTAGTAAAATACAAAATTGAGAACAAAATTCAAGTGTTTTGGATCCCTATACAGTAGTGACAGTTCTATAAAACAATCTTTCATGTCAAAAAAAAAACCCTAAAAAACAATTAAAAAAATAATTTTCAAAATATATCCAAATGCTTAAAAGACTGGAAAAACAACCTGAAGTTCCTTTTTTGTGGAAACATCTGACTCTTCTCTCCACACTATAATGAAATCAAACATCTTCCTCCACTGACAGGCATGTATAAGAGTCATTCCACTACTATGTGGCTACCACATTCTACTAACATACACAAATGCATATCTTCTCTAATGGGTTATATACTAATGCTATATACTAATCGCCAATTTCCCATAACTGTAAAAAATAGGTGTTGGAGGCACACAAATGAGTTAACTTGATTTTACCAACTCTTTAATATCTAGGTGACTTTGGGAAAGTTACTTAACCTTTTTATTTCCCCATCTGCAAAGTGAAGGTAATATTATTTACTTAGATTGACTGAGATATGACTTTATGTTTAATACTTAGCACAGGACTGGCATACATAAATGCTCAGTAAACTATAAGTGCTGCTTCTATATACTTATTATTATTATTATTATTATTATTACTCCCATAAAGTTATCCTTACCAGTGATGGGGATAAAGCATTTCTATTAGGCATAAAGGATAAAAAAAGCTCTTTCTTAGGAAAATACTACTTTCCCTCCAAAGCCATATTTACATTGTCAAAAGAAAATTCAGTTGAAGTGACACTTTCTGCATTTCCTGAGGAAATAAATAAATATAACAAATAAATATAATATGACATGATACAGAAAGCAGTAACGACAGTATAGTGAGAGGATGGAGGAGAATGGGGAGGGCTCTAAGTGGAATTTGGAAATGCTTATCAGAAAATCTGATCAGGGGCTCCTGAGTGGCTCAGTGGGTTAAGCCTCTGCCTTCAGCTCAGGTCCTGATCTCAGGGCTCTGGTATTGAGCCCTGCATCGGGCTCTCTGCTCAGTGGGGGAACTGCTTCCCCTGTCTCGCCACTTACCTCTCTGCCTACTTGTAATCTCTCTCTCTGTGTCAAATAAATAAATAAAATCTTAAAAAAAAAAAAAAAAGAAAATCTGATAAGGTAAATGGAAGGGGGTTTAAGACAGCATTGTAGGAAGACTTTGATCAGGTAAATGGAAGGGGGTTTAAAAAAGCATTGTAGGAAGACTATCAGCTCACCTTCTTCCATGAATACATAATTTACAGTTAATATGGAACGATTTTCCTCTAAAAAGGAGTCAATAACTATGCAAATAGTACAACAAAAGACAAAAGAAATGAGTTGAGAAGGGACAGGAGAGGCAGAGATGTAGTCTTGCTTTGAATCCCACCTCAAATGCAATGATTCCACAATTGGGAGAAATCTCCCAAATATGGAACTCTCCCTCAGGGAGTGAAGGCATTGTGCTCCACATCAGGCAACCCTGGGGGTTGGCACTGGAAAGATGTGCCAACCAAATGTCTCATTCTGAAAATCAATGGTAATTAAGAGAAGAACAATCATCGAACTACAAGGAAAGAAGACCATTACTTAAAATCTCATGGGCAAACCCATCACCTGAGATTCAATACAGAAGGAAGAGCTTGAAAGCATTTAGACCTTAAGTGAGGGACACACCAATTTTAAAGCAGCTATCAGACAGACAGGAACCTGCAGGGACTTTATCTGACAATAGAAGTGCTGGTAGACACCATCTTTGCAATCTCATTCTAACTTACTGGTGATGAAACTGATGGATGATATTTTCATGCCCTCCCTCTATCCTGCCAACACCAAAGTTTGCTCTGCCTACACTCCCTACTGACCACCCTCACCCAGACTAGGCTAGGCATGTGCCCCATACCCCAGCCACCCCACACAATACCCAAGCTACAACTGGGCCAGATGAGTGCCCTGAGCCTTGCCCAACATATGCAAAGATTGAACTGCAATGGGCCACACAAGTTCCTTGAACCCGACCCACAGCACTCAGAGACAAAGATGCAACTTGGAGGGACAAGCAGCTTGAACACTGCTCTGCCTTTGCAGTGGCCAAACTGCCACCAGCCAGAGGAGTGTCCCAAGCTCCACCTCTCCAGCAGCAGGCTTAGTCCTATCACACCCTGCAGCCACATCAACCCACATAAGGGATGCCCATAGAGTGCCTGGCTTTGATGGCCAGGTGAGATTGTGCTTCTGGGTCACACAAAACAGTTCCTACACAAGACCATTCTTCCAAGACTGAGGGAAGTAGTTGTTCTGCCTATTACAATAGACAAACACAGAGAGACAGGCAAAATGAGAAGACACAGGAACATGTTCTAAACCAAGGCAAATCCCCAGGAAAAAAGCCTTAATGAAATGGAGCTAACTCTGATAAGAGTTATAAGTACTGGTCATAAAGATACTCACCAATCTTGGGAAAAGAATGGATGAACACAGCAAGAATTTCAACAAAGAGATAGGAAATATAAGAAAGAAAGTACCAAACAGAAGTTATAATTGAAGTGAAAAATACATTAGAGGAGTTCAACAACAGAATGGATGAAACAGAAGTATAAATAAATGAGCTGGAAGACAAAGCAATGGGAAACACCCAGACATTAACAGCAAAATAAAAAAAGAATTAAGCAGTGAGGACACCTTAAGTGACCTCTGTCTGAGACAATGTCAGTGGAATAACCCTTTCATTATAGGAGTCCCAGAAAGATGAGAGAGAGAAAAAGGGCCAGAAAAAATTTTTTGAAAAAATTAATGGTTGACAACTTCACTAATCTGGAAAAGGAAACAGGTATCCAAGCCCAGGAAGGACAGAGAGTTCCAATAAGATGAATTCAGAGAGAAATACACCTAGACACATTATAATAATTATAATTAAAATGGTAAATGTTATGGATACAGAAATAATCCTAAAAGTAGAATGAGAAGAATAGTATATTATGTATAAGTATGTATGTATTACATACATAATATGTAAGCATATTATGTGTACCCTATGAGGCTATCAGATTTTTTGGCAGACAGACCAGAAGGAAGTGGCATGACATATACAATATGTTAAAGGGAAAAACTGCCAACCAAGAATTCTCTACCTAGCAAGGTTAACATACAGCATTGAAAGACAGATTAAGAATTTTCCAAATAAATAAAAGCTAAATGAATTTGTCATCACTAAACCATCATTAAAAGAAATATTAAAGGGATGTCTCTAAGCTAAAAAGAAGAGGTACAAATTAATAATAAGAAAACATACATGTGAAAATATCACCAGAAAAGGTAAAAAAAAAAAAATAATATAGGTAGTGGATTAACCACTTACAAAGTAAGCATAAAGAGTAAAAGACAAAAGGAGTAAAATTAATTTAAAATACTATAATTAGTTAAGGGGTACATAAAATTAAAAGATGTAAAATGTGTCATTGGAAATATAAAATATGTGTGGTGGATTAAAAATAAAGCTTTGGAATGTGTTCAAAATTAAGCTGCTATCAAGTTAAGGAAGCTATTATATAACTATAAAGGGTTATATAGGAACCTGACAATAACAAAGTAAAAACTTAAATACACAAAAGAAGAAGAGAAAGGAATCTAAATACAAGGAAGAAATCAATCACAGGGGAAGAGCAAAACAAAAGAAGAAAAAAGCAGAGAGGAACTATGAAAACAGCCAGAAAAGAATGAAACAGATAGTAATAAGTACATTCCTATAAAAAATTACTTCTAAATGTAAACAGATAAATGCTCTAGTCAAAGGACATAGGGAGGCTGAATGGATTAAAAAACAACACAAAAAAACCAACCAACCAAACAAACAAACAAAAACCAAGACCTTTCTATATGCTGCCTATAAGAGACTCACCTTAAACCTAAATATACTCACAGACTGAAAGTGAAAGGATTGAAAAAAAATATACCATAAAAGTGGAAACGAATAGAAACTGGGGTGGCAATACTTAAATCAGACAAAATAGACTTTAAAACAAAGATTCTAACAAAAGACAAAGAAAGCCATTACATAATAATAAAGGGGCTAATCCAACAAATGTCACAAATAACATTTGTAAACATCTACACATCCAGCATAGGAGCACCTAATATATAAAACAAATATTAACAGAAACAAAGGGAAAAAATAGACAGTTATATAACACTAGTAGGGGACTTTAATACCCCACTTACACGAATAGGTCAATCATCCAGACAGGAAATCAATAAGGAAATATTGGCCTTAACTCACACATCAGATCAGAAGGATTTAATAGATATACAAAACACTGAATTCCAAGGCAGCAGAAGAAGCAGTCTTTTCAAATACACATAGAACATTCTTCAGGATAGATCATGTATTAGGTCACAAAACAAGTCTCAATACATTTAAGAAAATTGAAAATTATTTCAAGCATCTTTCTGACCACATGGTATGAAACTAGAAATCAATCCAAAAAAATATATAAAAAACACAAACACATGAAGACTAAACAGCATGTAACTAAACAACTAATGAGTCAATAAAAAAATCAAAGAGGAAATAAAAAAATACCTTGAGACAAATGAAAATGCAAAGAAAATAAACTAAAATCTTTGCAATGCAGCAAAAGCAATTCTATGAGGGAAGCTCATAGCTATAATGGTCTACCTCAAGAAACAAGAAAAATGTAAATACACAATCTAACTTTACAGTTAAAGGAACTAGGAAAGAAGAACAAAGCCCAAAGTTAGTAAAAGGAAGGAAAAAATAGAGACTAGAGAGGATATAAATGAAATAAAAACAAAACAAAAAAAAAAAGATTGATGAAACTAAAACCTGGTTCTTTAAAAATCTAAACAAAATTGACAAAATCTTTAACTAGACTAAGAAAAAGAGAGACCAAATAAATAAAATTAGCAATGAAAGAGGAGAAATTACAACTGATACCGCAGAAATACAAAAGGATTGTAGAATAGTATGAGCAATTATATGCTACAAAATTAGATAACTTAGAACTAAAAAAAAAAAAAAAAAGGATAAATTCCTAAAACATGATCTTTCAGGATTGACTAAGGAAGACACAGAAAATTGGAACAGACTGATTACTAATAATGAAACTGAATTAATAAAAAACACAAACAAACAAACATATGAATATCTCAACAAATAGAAGTCCAGGTCCAGATGGCTTCACAGGTGAATTCTACCAAACATTTAAAAATAGTTAATATTTATCCTTCTCAAATTATTCCAAAAAAATTGGAGGAGCAAGGAATGATTTCCAAACTCATTTTGTGAGGCCAGCATTATTCTGATCCCAAAACTAGATAAAGACACTATGAAACAAAAAAGAAAGAAAGGAAATTACATGCCAATATCCTTGATGAACATGGATGCAAAAATCCTCAAAAAAATAAATTCAACAATATATTAATAGTATTATGCACCATAACCAATTCTAATTCATTCCAGGGATGCAGGGATGTTTTAACATCTACAAATCAATGTGATATGCCACATTAACAAAATGAAGAATAAAAATCACATGATGATCTCAATAGAAGAAGAAAAAGCATTTGACAAAATTCAACATCCACTGATAAAACTCTCAACAAAAATGGTATGAAGGAAACATACTTCAATATAATAAAAGCCATATATGATAAAGCCATAACTAACATTATACTCATTGGTAAAAAGATGAAAGCTTTTCCTCTAGGATCAGGAACAAAACAAGGATGCCCACTCTCACTACCTTTAATTCAACATAGTACTGGAAGTACTAGACACAGCAATTAGGCAAGAAAGATGTAAAGATACCCAAATTAGAAAGGAAGGAGTAAAACTGTCACTATTTGCAGATGACATAATACTATATATAGAAAATCCTAAAGACTTCACCAAAAGACTATTAGACTAACAAATTCAATAAAGTTGCAGGATACAAAATTAATATACAGAAATCTCTTGCATTTCTGCCTAGCAATAATGAAATATTAGAAAAATAAATTAAGAAAGCAATCTCACTGACCATCACATGAAAAAGTTTAATATACCTAGGAATAAATTTAACCAAGAAGATGAAAGACCTGTACTCAGAAAACTGTAAGACATTTATGAAAGAAATTGAAGAATACACAATTAAATGAGAAGATATAAAGTGCTCATGGATTGGAAGAATTAATATTATTAAAATGCCCATACTACCCAAAGCAATCTATACACTGAATGCAACCTCTATCAAAATACCAATGGCATTTTCACATAAATAGAATAATCCTAAAATTTGTATGGAAGGCAAAAGACCCTGCATAGCCAAAGCAATTTTAAGAAAGAACAGAGCTTAAGCTCCCTGATTTAAAACTACACTGCAAAGCTAGTAATTAAAACAGCATGGAACTGGCATAAAGATGGACATGGAGATCAATGGAACACAATGAGAGCCCCAAAATAAATTCATATGTGTATGGTCAATCAATCTAGGACAAGGAAAGCAAGAACATAGATGGAGACTTAAAGACAGTCTCTTCAATAAAATGGTGCTGGGTACCATTGGCTACATGCAGAAGAATGAAACTGGACTACTTTCTTTCACCATACACAAAAATAAACTCAAAAAGGGAATTAAATTTCAGACCTGAAACCATAAAATTCCTAGAAAAAAACAGGCAGTAAGCTCTTTAATATCAGTCTTAGCATATTTTTTTGATATGTCTTCTCAGGCAAGGGCAACAAAAGCAAAATATACAAAGGAAGTGACATAGAACTAAAAAGCTTTTGTACCATGAAGGAAACTATCAGCAAAACAAAAAGGCAACCCACTGAATGGAAAAAGACACTTGCAAATGATATATCCAATAAGGGGTCGATATCCAAAATATATAAAGAAAATACCCATACAACTCAATAACGAATAAAACAAAAAAACTTTAAAAAAATAAACAACCTGCATAAAAAGCAGGCAGAAAACCTGAATAAACATTTTTCCAAAAAAGACAACCAGATTGGCAACAGACAGATAAAAAGATGCTCAATGCTATTCATCATCAGGGAAATGCAAATCAAAATCACAATGAGATACCGCTTTACATCTGTCAGAATGACTTATTCAAAAAGATGAGAAATAACAAGTTTGGTGAGGACGTGGAGGAAAGGGAATCCTCATGCACTGTTGTTGCGAATGTAAATTGTATCCACCGTGGAAAACAATATGGAGGTTCCTCAAAAAATTCAAAATAGAACTACTATATGATTCAGCAATTCCATTTCCAATTCCACAAAAACACTAATTTAAAAAGATGTATGTACCACTATGTTCATTGAAGTATTATTTATAATAGCCAGGATATAGAAACAACCTTAGTGTCCATCAATAGATGAATGGATAAAGAAGATGTGGGGGGGACATGTGTGGGTATAAAATGGAATATTACTCAGCCATAAGACGAATAAAATTTTGACTTTTGTGACGTCGATGGACCTAGAAGCTGTTAGATTAAGTGAAATAAATCAGAAAGAGAAAGACAAATAGTGCATGATTTCATTTATATGTAGAATCTAAAAAATCAAACAAATGATCAAACAAAACAAAACAGAAACAGATTCATGGTTTCAGAGAATAAACCAGTTGTTTTGAGAAGGGAGGAGGTTAGTGGGATAGGGAAAATACGTGAAGGGGATTAAGAAGTACAAACTCCCAGTCATAAAATAAATAAGTCACAGGGATATAATGTATAGCATAGGGAATATAGTCAATAATATTGTAGTAACTTTGATGACAGATAGTAAATAGACCTATTGTGGTGATCATTTTTTATAATGTATAAAAATGTTAATCACTGTTATATACCTAAAATAAATACAATATTATAAGTCAATTATAAGCCAATAAAAATAATAAAAATTTTAAAAGATAAAATACTTCATAAACTCAGGGAAAAAAGAAAATTTGATTATTTCAGCTCAGTCTAAATTCTAAACAATTAGATGATAACCTTTTTTTATTTGATAAACCATTTTTTTTTAACTGAAATTTTATTGTTAAAAAGAGGTCACTGATCAAAATAGTCACTTATCTATCTCATTCTCATTCATCTGGGCAGGAAGGATGACAAAATAAGAGTTTTCAATAAAGAGAAAGAGAGAACCATTTTAGGCACCACCCAGGGCACTGGCACATACAGATCAGTAGCTATTTGCTGAATAAGCCTTTTCAGTAAATCTGCATTTTACTGGGTGTAATTACCCATGTAAGAAGGTAACTTCATTATCATCTTATTTTTATTAACACACTCTTCCAAGATAATTATCCAGGTGATGTTCTCAGTTCTCCATTTCAGCTTTCCTACAGATTCTCATTCTTAACTTAACAAAAGGCAGAACCATTAAAGGGGTCATTATCAATATCCTCAGGGTTTCTATTGACTTGGTAATAATCTAATTATGTGGCTAACATTTGGATGTGTCACAAGATTCTTAATGTCTGCTAATTTTTAAATACACATGGTAACTTATTTATAATGCTGATTAGGGGACACATAGGAAATTCTGAGACTTATGGATACATAGGAAAACCCACCTATACTCTGAGTAATAAATCACATAAAAATAACCTCAGGGACAATGACTAGATGCTTAAACTGAAATGCCAATTGAATATTACCCCCACCTTAAAAGACCACCAGAGACGTGAGTCAAAGCCAATCAGCAAGGGTCGTTTATTGAAGGTTCGAACCTGGACCTCTGCAGCGCTCGTTGCCGATAACACCAAGAGGTCCAGAGCTGGGTTGGTGCAGGGTTTTTATAGACAGGTACAAACAAGTTTCGGGTGGGGCTGAGCTGATTGATTGACAGTTTGAACAGGCATACTTGGCGTCAGTGAATTGGGTCAGGGGACCCCGCGTGAAAGCAGACAAAGCAATCTTACAGAAGCAGAACTGGCCGGTTAGCCCACGCATGCGGAAAAAAGCACTACCAGGATATTGAAGGCCTGGTTACTATCAAGTAAAGACAATTGGGAGTCTCCTGGTGGAATGTTACTACATTCCTGCTATCAAGCATCCTTGTTAATGAGATTTAGGTTTAAAAGAAATTTAACTTTATTTACTTTTCCTTCTACCTCCGCCTCCTTCCGTTTTTCATGGAGGGGAGGGTGACATTAGGGCTTGAGGAACTGAGTTCTGTGTCCCTGGAAATTGCGCTATTGATAAGGTAACTTCTTTGTTTGTAAATCTCAAGGACACTTGCAAACCAAGGGAGACTCCTGTCTTGCAGGATTGTGATCTCAGCAAGTTAACCATTTATCGTTTTATGGCAGTCAGGGGTGCCTGAGGAATGCCACACATATGGAGGGGAGTGGGTGAAGGGGGGTGCAAGGTGCCAGCCTTTGCTTTGTCCTCAGCCAGCCTCCTGCTCCTTCAAAACTGTAAAATGCTTAAGATGACATAGCTCCCCAAACATTATCAATACACAAGCCCGGAACAAACCCTTCCCTGTGAGGAAACGTCATCCTAGACATTAGTTTCAGCAGATCCCTACATAATACCTAATATCATTTTTCATAATGTAACCACATTAGAATAGAAGCAGAAATCACAGAAACAGCAAGATCAAAAGAGGATGTGGCAAGATAAATTCCAAACAACATGGCTTCAAAATCACTTTCCTGAGATTATTTGAAAACACATAATGAATATAAGCATATTTAACTCTGCTTTAAAATGAGAAGTAAAATGGGAAACAATGCACCAGATTAAGCCCTCTGCAATAGCCATACTTTGTTAGAATAAAAATACACGAAAAATGCCACTCATGTTTCCGTACCTCATCAGATCTGAGCTAGATGGCATCCATGTGAAGTGTTATCACAGTGCCAGGAGAAGGCTAGCTTTGCAGAGCAGTGCACTTTTAGCTCACAGTCTTTGGAGCATGTTCTGTCAAGCACAGAAATTTCCAAGTCAGTACCAGCTCTTCTTCCATTCAGCATGACCTGTTACTAAATGCGATTAGTTCGAGCTCCACAGTACTTGGTGAATTTCTCCCCCTTTTCCATTTCCTCCTTTAGACAACGAAAGAACAATGAAGTGGGGAGTTTATCAATCTGCTACTGGTATATTCTCACACCCAGAACAGTGCCTGACAGGTAGAAATGCTCAACAAAAAATGTAAACAAATGAATTCCCATAGCCCCACATTATCCTATTTCCTCACAACTCCCCCCACCCCGACTTCTGTGGAACCTGCTAACTGGTATTATGAACAAGATTTTCTATTCTCCCATATACCTTACACATGGCTGCTTAACTGATTACACTAAGGCACAGATTTAATAGTGACACTCCTTAGAGTAAAGCATTTATGTTTCTTTTTATTATTACAAACTCCTCATCCTGGCACTTAAAAGTCTTCCACGATGGCCCTGACCTTTCAACAGATCCCAGCCTTCAGTTTCACCTGATCTTCGCCAAAAGGCCAAGAAGTGACCCCAGCCTTTAGTTTCAAAATAAGATCCTTTGTATTATTCCTGTCGCCCCTTGGACCATCTTGCTTATTTGGCTCTGTTCATGCAGGTTCCTTGGCCCACAATGGCTATAGCCACCATAATGACCTATTGAAACACCAAGAGTCCTTCAGTATTTATATGAAATGCTACTTCATTCAAGATGTACGAATCAGATGCCATCACTTTGTCTCATGCAACTCTCTTGTTCTTTTTTATAATAGTTACAGGTAGATCCATGTCTTTTCTTCAGTATTCTAAGTTCCCAAAGGTCAACAACTATGTCTTACACAGCTTTGACTATTAAGTACCTACCACATGTAGTAAATGGTAAACACAAATTTGCTAAGTTGAAGTGATTCTAAAAGGTAAGTTACAGGATCAAAAAATATCCACCTCCTTGAACCTATGGTAAAGAAGGTAGAGGATGGAAATTTGGGGTTGGAATCTGAGCTCTGCCTTTTACACGATTTTTATTTTTCCCCTTAGCCTGCCTGAAGCTCAGTTTCCTCATCTATAAAGTGATGGTATTTAAATGATGATCACTTTTAAACAAAGGTATAAAATGAAGCTCAGTTTCCTCATCTATAGAATGATGATACTTGTATTATCTACTGTACAGGGTTGTTGGTCAGACTGAAATGGAAAAAAAACTGAAGTGATGATGCTTTGTAAACTTTGAAGTGTTAAATTCAGTTTTGTTTTGTTGTTGTTGTTGTTGTTTCAAATTTTACACCATGGAGCTTGTTGGCTGAATAAGAAACGAAAGCTACTGTGAGTCTTTTCCTGCCATACCTGGTAAAGAGTGAGGAAGGGGTAGGACTAAAAAGAAGGGAGAAGGAGAACATTCTTCTGCCAGCAGTCCGATCACCCAGCATGAGGAAAATCAGCTTTTGAACATCATTTAACATTAATACTCAGCAAAGTCACTAAATTGCTATGTGATAGCATTTAGAAAAAAAAAATTCCATATGATAAATTATTTTGAAGTTTATAGTTTATCATACATGTAATGTAATAAGCTGACAAAGCAGCTTTAAAAACATCATGAAGGGGGCGCCTGGGTGCTCAGTGGGTTAAGCCTCTGCCTTCGACTCAGGTCATGATCTCAGGGTTCTGGGATAGAGCCCCGCATTGGGCTTTCTGCTTGGTGGGGAGCCTGCTTCCTCCTCTCTCTCTCTCTCTGCCTGCCTTTCTGCCTATTTGTGATCTCTGTCTGTCAAATAAATAAATACAATCTTTAAAAAAAAAAAATCATGAAGGTTTTGCTTTCCTCCTCTGCTTCCTCCTGTGTATTTTCTCTTTATAAATTCATTTTTTTAAAAATGAGGGAAATACTTCCTTGGAAAATACTGTAATTCTACTCTGTAATCATATCCTTGTCTATGAATGCCCCTCATCTGAAATGCAACACAAAAGGCTGTGTGTGAAGAAAGAAGAGGAGGAAATGGTGCCAGGAGCTGGCCTGGGTGATTAGAATAGTCCTGCACTGCCCCCCTACCCACAGCAACACACCCCAGGGAGAGCTGTTCCCCAGGCCATTTTCTGCTTCAGAGTGCCAGGATCTTAGAGACAAGCTGGATGCAGGTTATGCTATCTGAGAACCCTGGACAAATGTGGTTCATTGTGATGTAATCTGATTTTAGAAAGGCTTACGCAATTCGCATTCCTTATTAGAGGCTTTCCCACATTTCTGGATAGCTGATTCCATTTTAATAATTTTTTTTTTTTTTAAGTGCAGGAAAGGAGAAAACAGCCCATTATCTGAGAAAATATAACAGCTACCTCTTTGGAGTGAGGGCTGGGTTATGAATCAGTGTTTTTCTGTTTCTTCATTTCATTTATGTGCAGGTTTACTAGACACTCCGGACTGGTTTGAAACCTCCCAATGACGTCAATGGGGCAGAGAAACTGGAGCAGCGGAGACAGCTGCAATGCACCAAGTCTACTGAGGTTTTATTCTTTTCTCCCAGGGTGACATCTGAGACAGATATTATCAATCAAGCCCTCTTGGCTCAGCATCAAATCAAAAGCACTTTATCATTCAAAGCAGTAAAAGCTGCAATTAGATGATCTGCTCAGCTTTTTCCCCAGGAATATCTTGTTCATGACAATTAATAATGCAAATAAAACTTAGATAAAAGAATGCTTACTAAAATATTTAATTTAAATATGGACATTATTTCCTTTACTGTTTAATTGTCACATTATTAAATATCACTCTCTACATATAGTTTGTATAAAAAATCCAGAACAATATTGCTGCCTCTTTTGAAACACTAATAAGAAGCAAATGATAACTTCAACCAGTTTCCAAGAAATGTCCAAATACCCAGGAAAATAGATATACCTATATCTACAGCAAAGCTTTACTGTCATTTAGAAAACAACAAACAACAAAAACCCAGTCCAGTTTCTTCTTAACAGTTCTTCTTAACAACACCCAAAGCCGAAAAGAAGAAAGCAGAGCCTACTGCTTTTTTGTTTGTTAAGCACAATGTATTATTTACTGACTTTTCAAGCATCTCTTCTGAGGAATAGTCTTACCTGCCTGAGTATATAATAGCACATTGAAATCCAAAAACAAAACAAAACAAAAAACAAAACAGCCCTTAATCAAATTAAACAGTTTTAAAGAAAGGTCTCTGCTCTGTCTCTTCTCTTCCCTTCTCTTCTTTTTCTTTCCCTCTTTCTTTTCTTTTTTTAAAGGGGGAGACTTTAAATTTCTAAAAATCCCTATGACTAGTCATAACAAATCTAGTGAGTAAACACCCTTAAAATGCGTTTTTGTTTTCAAACTTACCCAGGAGACCTAGGCATAGAACACTCTCACCAGAGTAAAGAATATGTAGAATACTTTCTTACCTCTCCCTGCCTTCTAGAGTGTTTGTTGGCAAACAGTGCTGGTGATAAAATAAACATAAACTGGAAGAGAGAGAAATCTGCGGGTAAAAATGAAGGAGAAAATACCAACGTCAATCTCAAGGCTATGTGGCCAAACTGAATAGGAGCCAAAGCCATTTAGTCTAGAAAATCAAACTGGCCAAGAACAGGGAACAGAGAAAGCAATACTCTATAGCATTTGTCTATTATCCACAAAGCATCATCATCTACTCCATGTTATTACATCAGGTAATATTATATATGATGTATCTTGTTGTAACTTAACAACATATTCCTAAAATAGGAAAAACAATGATGCAGGAGACTTACTTTTTCCATGAGAAAAAAATGAGAGAACTAAAGGTTTAGGTTAGCTAGAATAACAGACATTTGACAAGCAGCCATGTTTACCCAAGGTAGGGTATCAAACATGCTCTTTATTATTTGGATTTAAACATTGAGTTTCTTTTATCTACCCTCTTTCATTCATTTAGCTGTGAAATAGACAATAAATCATAGCTAAAGCTACAAATATCTAGTGCGTTCTTTTTTAAAAAGATTTTATTTATTTGAGAAAGAGAAAGTGAGAGTGAGCGAGAGCACTGGAGGGGAGAAGGTCAGAGGGAGAATCACACCCTCTGAGGAGCTGGGAGCCCGATATGGGACTCGATCCTGGGACTCCAGGATCATGACTTGAGCCAAAGGCAGTTGCTGAACCAACTGAACCACCCAGGAATCCTATCTTGTACTTTCTTTACAAAGCTGAACTTCCTAACTGATCCAATCCTAAAGTTTCTCCAACCACTGGATTCATCCTCTTTTTATCCATTCCCTTTGTTCCGTATAATAGTAATAATATGTTGTATCCCAGCTCCCAGAAAAAAATGGGTACATGTCTTTGCATGACTCTGAATCTGCAAAATGGTAATGAAATGAAATAACACATGAACAAACACCTCGAGGATGCTCTAAATATGATAGATTATATTTTAGATGTTTGCTTAAAAATGTGTATCATTGTGCTTTAGTGCAAAGTACTATGCTGCGCAGTGGTTAAACACACACCACACACACACACACACACACAGAGTAAACCATATGAAATCCACAGAGTAAACCAAGCCAGCAACTTGAGAATCATTCTTCCCCCCATGTCTAATCATCAAAGCAAAGTAAGGCACTTTTACAGCTGGAGGAAATCTATCTTATCAGTCAATGGTCAGTGGCCTGCCTAACCTTCCCATACTGGTCATAAAGTAACAGCTCTGGTAGTTACCCAGTCCAGAGGATTCTACCTCTTCTACCTTTCTTGAATTGGTTTCCTCATCATCTGGCCAGAGATGACCTAGTTTATGTCATCTTTGTCTCTTTCCTAGATTACTCCAACAGCCTCCTAACCAGTTCCCTTGCCTTGAGCTTAATCTGTTAAGATCACACTTTTTTTTTTCCCCCAACATATTTATTTGAGAGAGAGAGAGTTACTTCATGATAGGGAGAGCGGGGGAGGAGGAAGCAGACTCCCCACTGAACAGGGAGCCCTAAAAGGGGCTCAGTCTCAGGACCCTGAGATCATGACCTGAGCCAAAACCAATAGTTGGATGCTTACCCGACTGAGCCACCCAGGCACACCAAGATTACACTTTTAAAGGATAAATCTGGCCATGCCATTCCCTACTTAAAAGTCTTCATGACTTTTCCAAGCTTTTATGAAACAAATCTCTTCTTCAGCATGTTGCAACAGATCCTGTATGACACACAGTTTGACTTCCCATCTTCTTGATGCGCCCGCCAGTACCCACTCACGTTGCTCAGTTTCCCAAACTCACTGTACTATTCCACATTTTCATATATTTTCTGCTCTTCAGCTCCACCCAACACCCACTAACACAGGCTTTCACTGTGATGGACACAGAATCCTAGCTTATGTATCTATCATACACAGATCTGCTTCCTCCCTACTTGCGTGTGAGCTCCCAAAGAAGAATACTGACTACGTAGGGTTCACGTCTGTTTCCCTCGGCCAAGTCCACAATGGCATTCCGTTTTTTTGAAAAATGACAAAAGAATCAATGAACATTACCACCTATGATTTCAGTTGATCTAACTTACCAAAGAGATTTTAGCATCTTTTTTGTGGAACAGGGATGGATCTTCGGAGGACCTCTTGGGCAGGTAGGCCCCATTTCCTTCTCCTCCTCCCCTAGATTTATTTAAACTGGGAATCAGGCCTGCATCCTCAAGTCATCAGAGAGGATACTAAAAGTTCAAGAATTAGGATGAGAAAGAGGCATTTAATATCCACATATTGAGAGGGTTCCAAGTTCTTCTAAGGAGTGCACAGCTATCCATTTCAATCCAAAAACTGTGGTGAAGCCAGAGATAAGAGCCTGTATCAACTCATGTAGGAAGTCAATTAATCATTTATTGACAACTACACTTGTCCAAATGTCCTGAGCATCCTAAATTGTTTATTCATTCATTCAACAAATATTGATTGACAACTGTGTCATCCTAGACATTGCAAATTTAATGGTGAGCAAACAGGTTAGCTTGTACTTAGCTTTTTTTTTCCCCCCTCCTCTAATACACTTTTGGTACGTGAGCAGCCCATGGAGAAGGGCCCCTTTTGTCAAAAGGTAGAATTTCCTTCTCCATGCCATACCACATGGTCTTCTCCATATAATTCCCGTTTCTGTATGCAGTCTCTATCTATCATTAGTTATATTCTGTGTTCCAAATCTCCTCATATGGTCCCACTATCCACTGCAAGACAGACGGGGGGAAAATCACTTCTCTCTAAGCATGCACAGGCACCTAGATAGTCTAGCATTGGCTACTCACAATTTGATGGTGCTTTGATATTAACAAAGAAATATATGAGTGAGTTGCCCTGGTAAGGTTGGCAAACATGAATGATTTGTGGCTCTAAATTAATCAAAGCAGTGAAACGTGAAGGTGGATTTTCTTCTGACAGATGACTGACATGCAGAGACTAGATATTAAGCATATATGCTTCATTATTCAAATGTAATTTTAAAGCCCTTGGGGGTCTTTCCCTTCTTTACATAAGTTTCAGCACACACTGTAACTTATACAGTGCCTTCTTGCCCACAATATGTGTGCCATAAAAATTTGTGGACTGTTGGGGTGCCTGGGTGGCTCAGTGGGTTAAGGCTCTGCCTTCAGCTCAGGTCATGGTCTCAGGGTCCTGGGATCAAGCCCCACATCGGGCTCTCTGCTCAGCGGGGAGCCTGCTTCCCTTCTTCTCTCTCTCCACCTGCTTCTCTGCCTACTTGTGATCTCTGTCAAATAAATAAATAAAATCTTAAAAAAAAATTGTGGATTGTTGCTTTTTTAAATGTGAACTATAATTCTGATTCCAGGACTTGTCCTTTGTATCTTAGAAAATGATTTTTGACTACGTGATTGAAATGCTTCTGTTTTACAGCAACATAATATCTACCCAAGCCTGTGATAGGTCTTCCAAATCTGTTTACTGAGCCATGATGGCACTCTACCTTTAAGAATGTCCACAGGGTATTCTTCTTGCTTACTTGAAATCAACATGGAGGGTCTATACAAAATATTTTTGAATGGGGTTTCCTAAAATGTCACAGCCAAAATACTTACTATCTGGTTTCAACATGCAATGAACACCAGCCTAACTTTGGTTTATTCCTGCCTGCAGCTTGTGACACTTAGGCAAATTCTTGATAGCAAAATGTCTTTCAAGGTTTTTAAATCTTTGCTACTGTCAGAATAAAAGCTACATAGTGATCCTTAGTTTTAAATACCTGACCTTTAGGTCAGGTATTCTTAACAGGGCAAGAAGACCAAAGATCAAAGCTTGTCCAGTTCTCCCAAATCACTTGCATTCGTGGAGCAACCAAGTGCCAAGTCACATAACACACACATGCAGGGAAGTGCACATGCGCACACACACACAATGCATTCTTTTAAGCAGTATTTATTGGGCTTACTGTGTGCCAGACACTCTTAAAAGCATTTAGAATATAGCCATTGATGGAACAGACTAAATTTCCTGCCCTCATGGAGTTCACATTCCAGTCTTGGGGCAGGAAATAATTTGAAAGGAATGAGTTCAGAAAATAAACAATACACATAAGCCATAGTATAGAATTTCTCTCTCCCTGGACCAGCCATGACCAGTTCCGTTTCCATTCCTTTGCATTTAGTTTGTCTCTATCTGTAAGTCCTCCTTATTATCTTCATAGACTAAGGCAAATCTTCTTCTGTGCAGCCTGTACTAGCTCTTGGGGTGTGAAGGAGCTTCTCCATTTCTCAAATTGTCTTCCAGTTGACATGCATCTGTCTCTTTTCCCAGAGGACTAGTACCTCCCAGGCAGGGCCATAGCAAGGACTAATACTTAGTGATTATTGTATCACCAGGGCCATCCAATACAGAGCAGACTAGAGTAGTACCCTCAATGAATATTCAGTTAATTCTCAGTCCATCCATGTAGTCTCAAATGGCATAATATCACCGTTTTTATGTCTGTATTAATATTCTATTGTATTGATTTGTCACATCTTCTTTACCCATTCATCTACTGAGAGACACTTAAGTTGCTTTTAATATCTTGGCTATCTTAAATAATGCTGCAATAAAGATGGGGGTCTATGTATCTTTTCATACTAGTGTTTTTGTTTCCTTTGAGTAAACATCCAATAGTGGAATTATTGATTCATATGGCATTTCTACTTTTAATTTTTTTGAGGAAACTCAATACTGTTTTCCACCAATTTATATTCCCACCAACAGTGCATCAGGGTTCCTTTTTCTCCATATTCCCACCAATACTTAAAATTTCCTGTCCTTTTGATTTTAGGCATTCTAACAGGTGTAAGGTGATACCTCGTTGTGGGTTTGTTTTTGTCTCTTAAAAAAAAAAAATTATTTATTTATTTTTGAGGAGGGGGGTGGGGAGGGGCAGAGGGGACAGAATCTCCAGCAGATTCCCTGCTAAATGCGGAGCCTGACACAGGGCTCAGTCTTATGACTCCGAGATCACACCTGAGCCAAAACCAAGAGCTGGACGCTTAACTAACTGAGCCATCTCGGCGCCCCTCTTGTTCTGGTTTTGATTTGCATTTCCTTGATGATGAGGGATGTTGAGCATCTTTTCATGTATCTGTTGTCAATCTGTATGTCTTCTTTGGAAAAATGTCTATTGGGGTGTCAACTACACTCAAAAAAAAAAAGAATGCAGTTTTATTTTATCATAAGGAAAAAAAGATTAATTGTGAGGTTAGCTATGATTAGGATGTTTCTTTTTATACACCCACACCCAAGTTTGGATAATATACAAATTCAAGAAAAATTTTGCTAGACATAGAACTATTATGTGTGAAATACAATAGCATTGTTTTATTAAAAGTTAATTCAGTAGGCCTGGTAACTCAAAAGCTAGCTTTTAATTAGCTGATATAAATAGTCTTGATAGGATATTAATTTTATGACTTATCTTTTAAAATGCTTAATTTCATCTGTGTTAGAGTCATTTGGATAATTTGAGAAGTATAGTTATTTATTTTCTTCAATCTTCCAATTAACAGAAGAAGATTAAATTACCATGTTGCTATTAGAAGGAAGTCTTAGCCATCAGACTAATTTACTGTGAGTGGCACAACAGATCTTAATTTGGGGAGCTGCAATTTTGAGGTAATATTCCAAGAATGGAAGTTCCAGCAGCTTTTAGACAGTGTCTACACCCCACTGCAGGATGACATCTGTGGTTCTGGGTGTGGGGCCCTATCAGGTCATTACCCATCAGATTAGCTGTTGCTTCTTTGTCAGTGACCTCCAATCTTCAAATTTTTCTTCTGTCTGTCTTCAGTTTGGAAAACTTTGCCTTTGTTTCATTCAACTATGCAACAAAAGAAGAAGCTGCCTTTTTACAGAGAGGAAAGTCTTAGGAGCATGCTAACATCCCTTTTGCAATCAACTTGCAGGGTAATTAATTTCCGATCTTCTACAGATCTGATAGCCGGTACCATCTGTGCTTAACAAGCCTATATGACTACATACTATGTAGCTTCTAATACTGATTAAGGACATGTGTTCCTTCTTGGTCTTTTCTATCCTGGAAACAAACAAACAAACAAACAAACAAACAAAATCTGCCTGACTTTTCAAGGAAACAATTTCAGGAGTAAAGGTTTATTCTTCTCTAAATTTGGGGCAAGCGCATTTACCCTTCTTTTGCACACCTCTGACACCTAGTTTCCTTCTGAGCACAGCAAGTATGTGATGACTGATAGATTCCTCTGACTTAGAAGTGTGGGGCTGTGCAAGAGCAAGCTGTATGCACTTCCTTCCAATAGCATAGGAAGGAAGATGTAATGCAATTCTTCAAATATTATATACCATTTTCTTCACCAAAGCATACGCAAGGGAGTCACTCATTCTGCTTCTTCTGTGGCTAAAATCTCAAGGGAAAGATACCTTCTACAGCACAGAAAAAACACAAATGCACTTTTGAAAGTTTGAGAGTTTTTATTCCAGCTAAATAAAATAGTCAATTGAAATGAGTTTTTTGTTTGTTTTGCTGTCTGTACCTATCACTGACAATCAGGAAAAGATAATGTATTTGAATTTTTGTGATATTCTAATTTTGCTTGTTTTTATCTTCATCACAGGGACCTGATCTCAGGCACATTTTTTTCTCATGTTGGCTTTGGTAATTTTAGTATGTGTGCTGCTAACGCAAGCACTGTTGGCTTTGGTAATTAATGCAAAGGGCCTTCTTGGAGTTAAAAGAAAGTATCCTTTACAACAGAATTACAGATAGGATTAGAATTTAATGGCTGGCAAAATTAGCTCTTCAACAGTTTGAAAATTAGCATGTACGAAGTGTTTAACAGTGGCAAATACACTCTATCAGGCTCTATACATTTTTTTTACTAGTCTATAACTTAGCTTCTAGTATGACTGCCATGGAAGTCAACACAACTTCAGGTTAAGCCCATAATCCTACCTACCAAACATATTAAATGTAGGTATGCCCCACTTTAGGGAATCATGTAGTGTCATATATATAACACAAATAAATTGTGAAGTAATTTTACAATAAGAATAGTTCTTCTCATGGCTAAGATATCCACCAGGATTCCATAAATGTTTAGTGTTTCTACTGCACTTAAGTGATTGTTTACATAAAATTAATTGACATCAGTGTAATTGAAAATGTGGAGAGCAATTTTATTTTCTCACCTGAATTTACTGTTAGCTATAAGAAAAATAAGCAAATAAGTATTTTTCAGTAAGAAAAATAGGTGTAGATAAATTAACATAAAAAATATGTAAGTCAAATGGGCTCAATTGGAAAAAAAGGTAATTTTGCACTTAACTCTTAAGGAGTTATATAAAAAAAGATAAATATCACATAGAAGGTTTACAAGGATACTCTAGGCAGGTTTCCAAGCTTTTAGCTGTTGAACCTTAAAACCATTTTACCGCTTAAAATTCAACAGTCGAATTGTGAAGTTCCATTTTAATCACTGCAAATTCCCATCTAAGAGTTGACTGAGCTGGGTTACCTCAAAAATTACAGATAAACGCAAATGGACTCTTCTGGGCTTAGTGGCACTTGTCTGAAATTTTTTCCTCCAAAAATAGAATATAACTCTACCTCTGTGGGAGTCCCCAATCTCTGCCTCCCTGGACTGGCCCCATCCAATGGCTTCTATCCTTCCGGCTTCAAGACTTTTAATGGTTGGTTTCTCACAGCTTTCAGGATAAATTTATAGCTACTATGAGGGCTTATGCAGCCAGACTTGTTTGTCTTCAGTGCTTGTCTCAAGCAATCATCTCCCTTCTAAAGAATTTGAAACACCCACAGTTTTTTCCCAAAATGAGTCATGCTAAGCTATGTTATGCCTGGAAAGTCTTTCTTTTTATTCTCTGTCTCGTTATGGCCTACTAATCCATCCAAATTGTAGTTATGGGTCTCCTTCTTTATGACCCAATCTGATATAAATGTATCCAAAGCAGGCTGTACCCAATATATTATTGCTTTAACATACTGATCTCTAATCCTTGATTTATTTCTGGTTTTACTCTGATGGATCCCAGAAGCCTCGCACAGTACCTAGCATGATAGTAAGTGCTGAATAAATATATTTTCAATTTTAAGAGGTAAGTGCCATTTTTCAAAAAGTTGATTTAAACAGCATGTCATTACCAAAAATCCCCTGGATTTTTAATGAAATGCTAACCAACTTATAAATAACCTTAAGGTGATGAGATGAGGAGTTAAAGAGGCTAATTTTATTGAGTTAATTATTTGGACCAGGCATTGTGTGAAGTACTTTTACATCTCATTTAAATATCACCATCAGACGAATAATGTCTATATAAGTTTTCATATTTCATGTTTAAAATAAACTAAGTATTTACTGAGTTTATTCGTATGTGCCAGGAACTTTGTTGGGTGATTCACATCACATCACTTAATTTTCACATTTCAAGAGAAGCATTACGATTTCATTTACAAACAAGAAAATTAACACTCAGACCTGACAAGGTCAGACAGCTGGTAAACAATGAAGCTGGGAATTTCACTCACAATGATCTTGTTCTCTAGGCAGTGTTTGCTTCATGGAAACAGCACATCACTCAAACTGTTTTCCAGAGATCCACAAAGATATTAATAGGTATTTTGCTCCCCCAGAGGGTTTATAGTTAGGTAAGTTTAAATTACTTTTTCCTTTTTAAAACATGTCCTCTTTTAGAAATGCACAATGACATTAGCAGTGTATCATAGCTCTGAAACCATCAGGAAATGTGTTTAACTGTCTAACCAAATGTTTCTCCAGTTTTAAGAAATCATCTCCTTTGTATTCTTTTACAAACCACTGAAGTTCTACTCCAGGACTGCCTCCAATTAAAGTTATATCAAAATGCAATAAAAGGGGTTCTTTTTTGACCCAATTCTCTCTTGAATTCCATTTTATTTACTAATTTATCTGACATACAGAGAGAGAGAGAGCACAAGCAGGGAGAGCAGCAGGCAGAGTGAGAGGGTGAGGAAGAAGCAGGCTCCTGGATGACTGGGGAGCCCAACATTTGGCTAAATCCCAGGGCCCTGGGATCATGATCTGAGCTGAAGGCAGACACTTAACCAACTGAGCCACCCAGGCACTTTTTGAACTCCATTTTTATGGGACAGTAAAAATTCTAACTTCCTTTTCCCTCCATGTCCTTCCTATTATCAACTGATCCTAGAAAAAAAATGTAATCAGGAAAAATTGTGGTCTGATTCTTGAGAACTAATTATACTCAAAATTAAGAGGAAGAGTACTTTGCTTTTCTGATTTACTCATCAACACCCAAAGTATTTGTTGAATGAACTGTCAGAAGACTGTGCTATGCACTGTGCAAAAAAAAAAAAAAAAAAAAAAAAAAAAAATTATGCCAGCCATAATTTCTGTCCTTTTGAAGCACAAGCATTCAGAGCAATTAGAAAGTTAAATAAACCTCAGACAAGCAATGTCTATGTTTAAGATGTATACTCATATTCCTGTTCTGATGCATATGTAAACCTGGGACTATGAGATGACACAAGGGTAAATCAGTGCAAAACCACACAAATTGTCATTTGGTTTTAGTTTATGTTACCCGTTGTCACCCACCTACCCATAATTCTGTGTTCCTCAGTGTCTTAACTCTCAAAATGAAGACACAGTTCACAAGAGAAATACTGAAACAATGCAAAGTATTTCCATCTCTCACATAGCTCTAAAAAATAAGATTAAAAAAATATTCAACTCTTCACTAAGCACATAAAAACAGATATTCAAGAGTGGTTAAAAAACCTTTACAATTTATAGCAACTGCTCATTAGCTTAAATTCTTTTTGTAAGAGTCTGATATAGAAAAGCTTTTTAAAAATAGCCTTAATGCAAGCTAAGGAAAACTTCGAGTCAAGAAAAATAAGTATTATTCACAAATTTTACCCTTGCCTGAGGAATCAACTGATTCTTAAAGAAAAACTCCACTCAATTCATGATCTACTTCTAGAATTTGAAAAAAAGACAATTGAAAGAATTTTTAATATATGAATATATTCAAGTACTTTCCATTAAAAAAATCATATAATTTTACAAAGCAGAACATAGTCTTTTCACACATCTTGAATTTCTTACGATTCAGTGCTTTTGAATATGGAACCATGTCCCAGCCCTGTCCTTGAACTGACAGGTAAAGTTTGTTTTTTCAGAGCATTAACAACACCTACCATATCCACGAATGTCGCAGGGGAAGAAGTAAATCACTAACATGCAACATCCCGAAGAGCTGGTCTCTATCTCTATCCCATCACTCGGGAACTTAATTTATTTTCATTAATTTCCCTGTGTTAATGCTGCCACATAGTTGCTGCTTAGCTCTTTGTCCTTTTATTTTTCCTTCCGAAGGCATGCCAATTTCCACCGCAGAGTAGGTATCATTTTCAGGACGAATACAAATGACTTAGCAATCAACATGTAAGCATTCAACTGGAACATCATCAGTAGTTTTCTTTAGATACCAAATGAGAAAATCGATTTGCAGTCAAATCTGAGTGATAGCTTCCATGGTGTGTGTAGCATTTCTTCCAATTTACCTCAGAGAAGGAAAGAATTTGAGTCTCCAAAAGGGTTGGAAAATCTCCCTTTAAAAGTATTCTGTTTTCTCTCTCATTTTGCATTTTCTCCACCATGCCTGTTGATATGACAACATGTTTTCGGGTTTTCTTTGAACTGAAATAGTGATCAGATTAATCAAATAAAAGTCTGTCTCCTTCTACCTTCTGCATCCTGTCTGGAGCTATCAAACATCTTGTCTGACTCGTTCTGCATTGTTTAGTCCATTCAGAGCACGATGAAAGAACACCTAACACATGGGGTCAGGTTTCCTGAATGACATATGTTAGACCACAACAAAGGAGAAAACCCTGGAGAGATTATAAGCCCTTTTCATCACAGGAGATTACAGAGTACAGAAAATGGCTACGTTACACAAAGAAATAACAGTGGACTGGAATAATGAATTCAACTTCACCCAGCTTTGGGACCAATACCCCTGACTGCTCTGAGCATGCCAGTATGTGTTTAAACTTCCACCTCTGGCCCATGAAGACCAGCCTCTAAGCAGATACAATAGCCCCTGAAGGCCATTGAGATCATCATTAACACAGCACAGCAGTAACAGGTTCAAAGATCCTGAGATCCCTGAAGAACTAAAGGCATCTCCCAGCATGATAAATTATACCCCAGAGACATTCAACAGAGAGGACAAGGGTCTCAGCATTCTGAATCTCTGAGCAGAATGTAATCATTGCTCTGGCTCTCACTAACAAACACCAGCTTGCATCGAATGAGGACACATGTCTGAATGGCTTCCCCTTTGTCCCTTGTTTTAGGACTTCGTCTTATTTATCACCCTTCTGGATCCTGATCATCATGTATTTTAATTGGATCCGTGCTCCTAAAGGGATACCTGGTTTCTGTATTTCAGATCTGCCTTCACATTTCGACCTTCAAAACCTCACAGTGTCTCAGAGAAGCCGACCCATTTTACACAATGGTAGTGACAGGTATTAAAAAAATTTTAAAAAGTATATAAACACACACACACACACACACACACACACACACAGAGAGAGAGAGAAATCAAAACTTAGATATGAAAGCCAGCTTTTTAATTGGGCTTCTTCTTGTGTCCTTGCCCCACTGCAGTCTATTTTCAAAATAGCAACCAGGGTAATTCTTTAAAAACCTAACTCGAGTCACATCATTCATTGGCTGAACACCTAATTGGTCCCCATTGCATTCATCGCAAGAGCCAAAGTCCTTAACAATAGTCTATGAGGCCCTAGACAGAATCTTCATCATCTCCCTGACCCCACAGCTCATTAGGTGCCCTTCCTCACTCTGTTTAAGCTGCAGTGGCCCTTTGCTGTTTCTAGAACATGCCAGGCGTGCTTCTGACTTTGGAATTTTTCAGTGGATATTCTCTCAACTTAAAATGCTCTTCCCCAGTTTGCTCTATGACTTTTTCCCACACTTAAGTCATGCTAAAATGTCCCCTTGAAATTGAGGGCTCCCTGATCACCCCTACACTACCCCAACATTCTCAAAAGTTTAGTCCTTGTTGCTGGCTTTGTTATTTTTGTACACAGCATTTATCACCTTTTAACATAAACCATTTATGTATGGTGTGTATGAACTATACCCTCCCACTAGCCTATGACTCCATGAGAAAAACGATTCCTGCATTTTTTCCACTGTTTTACCATCAATGCCTACTTTCATGCTGAGCGTAAAGTAGGTACTCAATAAATATTTATTGAAAAATTAATTCATTGATTAATAAAAACAAACATCAGTCAGTCCACATGCTTACAGCTATAAGAAAGAAGATAGGTGTCCTATACTTTATAATTCAATAAGAGTACTTTTCATGAGAATATTGTAAGTCGGTGAATGTGTACGTACCTCTCCCATAAGGAAAGGCTTTATCTTCCCTTGCGGTTTAGAGAACAATACAAATGTTGAGAAGCACTAAACAGAAAAAAGGGGGGCATTAGTGGATTGGGTCCATTTAATCCAAGCAGGCAATATCATGCCTTTCGGGAAAGCTAATAAAGGATTGTTTTTAGATTATGAAGGAAATATAAAATTAGCAAAGGCTATCTGGGGAGACTTGATAAGAAGAATGGTTAAAGATGGCATGTGGCTAACTTACCACCACAACCACAGCAAGAAACTACGCATTTACTCTTAGAAAGAAAAAAGGAGGCACATTATGTTATTTTTCAATTCCATAGGATTATAGTAAGTTTCTTCTCTTTTCAATAACAGCTTTATTGAGCTATAATTCATATGCTGTAAAATTCAACTTTATAAGTCAACCAATTCAATAATTTTTACTATACAGGCACTTGTGCAACTATCACTGCTACCCAATTTTCAAACATTTCCATAACCCCCAAAAGAAATTGCATCTTCAATCAATAACCCTCCCCTAGCCCATGGAAACCACTAATCTGCCCTCTGTTTTTATGGATTTGCCCAGTCTGATCATTTCATAGACACGAAATCATATGATACGGGGCTTCTTTCACCTGACATCAAGTTTTCAAGTTTCATCCATGTTACAGCATGGATCGGTGTTTCATTCCTTTCTATACCAAGTAACATTCCCTTTCATGGATCTATCACATTTTGTTTTAGTTGATTGTCATCTGAGTGGCTTCCACTTTTTGGCTATTATACAATCAATGTCCCTATACAAATGTTTGTGTGAATGTGTTTTCATTTTTCCTGGATATATACATAGGAGTGAAATTGCTGGGTGATGTGGCAGCCCCATATTTTACATTTTGAGGAACTGCCAAACTGTTTCTAAAGTGGCTTCACCGTTTTGCGTCATCCGCAATGTGTGAGAGTTCCAATTTCTCTACATCATATCAAACATTTGTTACTGTCTGCCTTTTACATTATAGTCACCTTAGTAGGTATGAAGTGGTGTCTCATTGTAGTTTTGATTTTCATTTCCCAAATGGCTAATGGTGTTGAGCATATTTTCAGGTGGTTATTGGCCATTTGTATGTTTTCTTTGGAGAAATGTCTATTCAAGTTCTTTGCCCATTTTTTGACTGGATTATTTGGCTTTTTATTGTTAAATTGTAAGAGTTCTCAATATATTCTGAGAATAAAGTCCCTTACAAATGTTTTCTTTCATTCTAATGGCTGTCTTTTCACTTTTTACTGGTATCCATGGAAGCACAAAAGTTTTTGATCTTAATTAAACCCCAAAACACAGTCAATAAGATATAGTGGTAGAGCATGGATTCAAATTACAAGTTAAAGAAACTAAGTCTGAAAGATACAGCTTGCTTAATGTCACTCATCTAAAGATTCTAGAATAAGAGCCCAAACCTAAGTCTTCTGACTCTTTTATTTCATGTGTAGATTGTCCTACTGTCTATAACAAATATTGATGGTCTTTTCACAAGAGCCAAACTACTTATAGTAGAAATTCCTCCAGATGGGGAAAAAAGATTATACATATGGCATACATTACTCTAGGATAATGTCTAAAAAATGGACCTTTTTGGACTTCTATTAAAGCCTGTGTGGCTGATGGAGTGAATCCCAGCTTTCAACTGAGAAGGCTGGGCAACATCAGGAAATAAATGGAAGAAAAACAATGGCAGAGACTTACATACTTATAGGCACACATCTCAGGATTTGTGACTAAAGCTCATGAAGTGGAAAAGCAACAGGGAATAATTATTATCTCAGAGCACAAAGATACATAGGCTGTCTATCAACAGCTAACAGCATGAAAGACACCAAACAACTTCACCTGAGCAGTCTGTTTCATTGAGTGTTAAGTCACACACCAGTGCTGAGTAGAGACCTTCCACAGGCTGGCGCTGACTATCTGAAGTGTGATGGGCAGCTAGATAGCCTTGAAGTACTTAAACAGGGCAGCCCTTATTTTATTTCACTAATTTTTTTTTTAAAGATTTTATTTATTTATTTGACAGACAGAGATCACAAGTAGGCAGAGAGGCAGGCAGAGAGAGAGAGAAAGGGAAGCAGGCTCCCTGCGGAGCAGAGAGCCCGATGCGGGGCTTGATCCCAGGACGCTGAGATCATGACCTGAGCCGAAGGCAGTGGCCTAACCCACTGAGCCACCCAGGCGCCCCATATTTCACTAATTTTTTTTTCTTCTTTTCTTCCAGTTTATTTTTTAATATTTTTATTGAAGTTCAGTAATTTTTAAACTCGCTAGATTTAAATGACATTAAGAAAGTTATTTTCCTCAAAACACTAACTCCAAAAGATAAATGCACCTCTCTGTTAACTGCAGCATATTTACAATCGCCAACTTATGGAAGCAGCCCAAGTGTCCATAAACAGATAAATGGATAAAGAAGATGAGACAGATATCTATCTATATCTATAGAGATATCTATATAGATATCTATCTCTATAGATATAGATATATATATGTATATAGATATCTACAGATATAAGAGTATCTAAGTTACATATTCATTCTAATAGACTATTATTCAGCCATAAAAAAGAATGAAATCTTGCCATTTGCAACAACACAGATGGAACTAAGCAAAGTAAGTCAGAGAAAGACAAATACTTTATGATTTCACTCATATGTGGAATTTAAGAAATGAAACAAAGGAATAAAAAAGACAAACCAAGAAGTAGATTCTTAACAATAGAGAACAAACTGATTACCAGAGAAAATAGGGGTGGGGAGATGGGTGAAATAGGTAATGGGACTCAACAGTGCACTTAGGATGAACACTGGTAACGTACAGAATTGTGGAAACACTATATGGTACATTTAAAACTAATGTAACATTGTATGTTAACTATACTGGAACTGAAAAACAATACAAACAAAAGAAAGTAGAAACTATTTTGCTCAGGAACAATTTTACATGCTAACATGTGAACTTAGTGGTTAAAGTATAATAAATATGTCTCTGAATAAAATCTTCTGGGATGAAGAATTTGAAAAGTTATTTCCAAGCCATTTCCTTACATAAGTATTTCTTAAATATAAAAAATCAGAATCTATACTTTTGACTTAGAAATAATAAAAACAGTAAAAATTATTAGTAAAAAGACATTACTCTTATTACCATTATTAATAATAGTTATAGTAGTAGCAATATATCAAAATAACAGTGATAGGAGATTAACAATAGCACTAATAATTTATTTTATATAGTACTTTGGAATTTCCAAAGTGCTTTCACATGTATCATTGCATTTAATCCCCATCACAATCTTCTGGCAAGAGTATCCTTATCTCCATTTTATAGATAAAGGAATTAAAGTCCAGATTCAGTCTCAACAATCATCAGTATATCAGATCCTATGCCAGATATTGCTTCCCATACAGTATTAGCTACCCCTCACAACACTTGTCAAGGAAAATACGGTTAATTCCATGATGCAGATCAGTCTCTGGGAGAATTACAAATTGCCCAATCCTATAGCTAGTAAGAAGCAGTAAATGATTTTGAGCATAGTTCTTTGCAGTCCAAGATAGTGCTCTTCTAGTAAGAAACCATAGTTCCTGAGATAATGTTTATAAATGAAACTTTTGACAAAAAGTTTTCATGGTAGTTATATGGATAGGAAGTTGTATTTTGCTTCTGAGCTTCAATAAGGAAAACAACAATGATGAAAGAAATAGTGCACATTCACTGAATACTTACTATATCTCAAGCATTGAGTTAAGTAAGCACTTTGAACTTACTGTCATTTAATCCTATGCACAACCCTATATTATTATCTCAATGTAGAATATTGAAAACTAAAACTAAGAAAAGTTCAGTAAATTATCCATAACCATACTATGGCTGATTGAATTCAAATCACATTGAATTGGGTCTTCTCTTCTTTACAGAAACACAATAGATAATCCATCAATCCATTATCCTAATGAATCCTAATCCTTAACTCATTTTTCAGTTTATCTAAGGTCTGATGCCACCTCATCCATACACAGTAACCAGAAACCAGCAGAGATTAGGCAACAAGGTAAGTCCATAGCTATGGAACAGAGAGAAGCTAGCTGGTTTATCCAAGATCTCATGCATACTTAAACCAAATTTACCAGCTCTTTTAGATGTGGAAAGAGCCAAGGTGCCCTTCAACAGATGAATGGATGAAGAAGATATGGTCCATATATACAATGGAGTATTATGCCTCCATCAGAAAGGTTGAATACCCAACTTTTGTATCAACATGGACAGGACAGGAGGAGATTATGCTGAATGAAATAAGTTAAGCAGAGAGAGTCAATTATCATATGGTTTCACTTACTTGTGGAGCATAAGGAATAACACAGAGAACGCTGGGAAGAGAGAAGCGAGTTGGGAGAAATCGGAGGGGGAGATAAACCATGAGAGACTGTGAACACTGAGAAACAAATTGAAGGTTTTGGAGGCGAGGGGAGTGGGGGGTTGGGTGAGCCTGGTGGTGGGTTTTAACGAGGGCACGTATTACATGGAGCACTGGGTGTGGCGCATAAACAATGAATCTTGGAACACTGAAAAAAATACAATAAAAATTAAATAAATACAATAAATAAACAAACAAACAAAAGATACTAGTCCCAGATAACATGTCAGTAGACTATGAAACAGCCTCTCTCCCTTCCCTGGAAGCCATAGACTACTAGATTCTATGTGTTTGTGGGTCATGAGATTGGCAGAGCAAAGTTAGCAAGCCCATGAACCTTGTGAAGAACCAAAGTACCACCAAAGAACCTTGTGAAGGCATAGCTTATCCTGTGTATTAGTTTTCAGTTACAGTGAGAAGGCAGAAAATCCCTGGAGACAAAAGACACCTCAGCACTGACCACTTTATACTACAAAAGTTTGGAACTTCTAAAGACCCCCATACATAAACACTGGACTGGACAGACCACTACTACTACTACTACTACTACTACTACTACTACTACTACTGCTTCTTCTTCTTCTTCTTCTTCTTCTTCTTCTTCTTCTTCTTCTTCAATAGTCAAAGTCTTTTGGATTAAAACTAGAGCTATTTCTGCATGACAGCCATGCTATAGCCAGCTAGGTGAGCACTCTACCTGCCCCTATCCTGTGCTGTAATAGCAGCCGTGCCACAGCTGACAGGCCCATGCAATCCACACACGGGACCTACTTAAATGCCTGGTCATCTGATGGTCAGGGGGAATTCCACTTTTGGGCCCCATAGGTCATCTCCTACACAAAGCCACTCCTTTAAGACTGAAAAAGGTAGTAGTTTCACTTATTACATAAAAACAAACATAGAGAATCAGGAAAAGTGAGGAGAAGAGGAATATGTTCTAAACAAAAGAACAAGATAAAACCTCAGGAAAAAACCTTAATGAAACAGTCTGTCTGACCAAGAGTTCAAAGTAATGGGTCATTGAGTAATGCCCAACAATAGTATGTTACTAAACTTATTCATCTTATCAAACTTGGGAGGAGAATGGAAAAACACAGTGAAAACTTCAACAAAGAGATAGAAATTATAATAAAGCACCAAACAGAAGTCACAGAGGTTAAGAATATAATAACTAAACCAAAAAATACACTGGAGGGCTTCAACAGTGAGATGGAAAAGGCAGAAAAATGGATCAGTAAACTGGAAGACAAAGCAATGGAACTCACTTAGATAAGCCAACAAAAAGAAAAAAAGTATTTTAAAAAGTAAATATACCTCAAGGGACACATAGGACAACATCAAGTGGAATAACACCCATATTATAGAAATCCCAGGAGAAGATAGAGTCCAGGAAATCCAGAAAGTTCTAAAACAGATGAATGCAAAGAAATCCACAGCAAGAAATACTACAATTAAAATGTCAAAAGTTAAAGAAAAAAGAGAGAATCTGAAAACAGCAAAAGAAAAACAATGTGCTGCCTATAGGGGAAATGCCGTAAGGCCATCAAATTTTAAAGGAGAAATGTTGGCAGGCCAGAAGAAAGTGTCATGACATAGTCAAAGTCACACTGAAGGCAAAAATTTCTAGTGAAGAATGCTGTACCTGGCCATGTTAGCATCCAGACTGGAAGGAGAGAAAGTTTTTCCAGACAAGCAAAAATTAAGAAGCTCATCATTACTAAACCAGTCTTATAACAAATATTAAAGGGAATTCTTTAAGCTGAAGAGAAATGGCAGTAATTAAAAACAAACAAAACATATAAATTAAAATCTCACTGGAAAAGATGATACAAAGTCAGAGCTGTGGATTAATTGCTTTATGAAGGTAACAAAGACTAAAAGACCAAGGTAGGAAACTCAATTAAAATATAATAATTATTTAAGGGATAAATAAATTTAAAAAATGTAAAATGTGGCACCAAAACTTAAAACATAGGTGGAAGATAAAGATTAAGATTTTGGGAATGGGTTCAAACTAAAGTTGGTACCAAGTTAAAACAGACTGCTATATACATAGGACTATATATGAACAGCACAGTAATTGCAAAGTAGAAGCTTATAGCAAATACGCATAAGAAAATGAGAAAGAAATCTAAACATATCACTACAGAAAGTTATTAAACCAGAATGAAAGAGAAAAAAGAAGAAAGAAACAGAATAACCACAAAACAGCCAGAAAGCAATAAGAAAAATGGCAATACATACATACCTATCAATAATTACTTTAAATGTAAATGGACTAAATACTAATTAAAAGACACAGAATGGAGGTAAGAATTTAAAAACAACAACAAGACTCATCTATATTTTGCCTACAAGAGATTCACTTCAAAGAAGTAAGGACACAATGACTGAAAGTAAGGGGACAGAAAAAAATATTCCATGCAAATGGAAACAAAAAGAGACCTGATGTAGCTATACTCATATTAGACAAAATAGACTTTAAAATGTTGACTGTAATAAAAGATGAAGAAGGGCATTATACAATGATAAAATGATCAAGTCAGGAAAAAGATTTAACATTATAAACATACATGCACCTAACAAACAAGTACTAAAGTACATAACAGAAATATTCAGAGACCTAAAGGGAGACACTGACAGCAAAACAATAGTAGGAGACTTTAATACCCCTACTTACCTCAATGGATACATCATCCAGACAGAAAATCAATAAGGGAAACTTGGCCTTAAATGACACAATACACCAGAGGGATTTCATAGATATATACAGAACCATCCATCCAAAAGTAGCATAATATACATTCCTCTCAAGTGCACCTAGAACATTCTCCAGGATAAATCACACAATAGGGCTTAATTCAAGAAGAGTGAAATAATATTAAGTATTTTTTCCAACCACAATGGTATAAAACTAGAAATCAATTATGAGAAAACTGAAAAAAAAAAAAAAACTATAAAAATGTGGAGATTAGGGCGCCTGGGTGGCTCAGTGGGTTAAGCCGCTGCCTTCGGCTCAGGTCATGATCTCAGGGTCCTGGGATCGAGTCCCATATCGGGCTCCCTGCTCAGCAGGGAGCCTGCTTCCCTCTCTCTCTCTCTGCCTGCCTCTCCATCTACTTGTGATTTCTCTCTGTCAAATAAATAAATAAAATCTTTAAAAAAAAATGTGGAGATTAAACAACATGTTACTGAATAGTGAATAGCCATCAAATAATAAATGAGAAATCAAATCAGAAATCAAAACATACCCAGAGACAAATGAAAACAGGAACATGACATAACAAGTTCTATGGGATGCAGTAAAAGCAGTTTTAAGAGTATAGTAGAGAGCAATATAGGCATACCCCAAGAAACAAGAAAAATCTCAAACAACCTAACATTATATCTAGACAAGCCAGGAAAAAGAATAAGCAAAAGCCAAAGTTAGTAGAAGGAAGACAATAAAAAAAGATCAGAGCAGAAATAAATGAAATAGAGACTAAAAAGACAATAAAAAAGATCAATGAACCTAAAAGCTGGTTCCTTAAAAAGATAAACGATAATTACAAACTGTTAGCTAGACTTATCAAGAAAAAGAGGACTCAAGTAAAAATCAGAAACAAAAGAGAAGCTACAACTGACACCATAGAAATACAAAGGGCCATAAGAGAATGCTATGAACAATATACATGAAAAAATTAGATGACCTAAAGTAAATGGATAAATTCCAAGAAACATACAATCCTCCAAGACAGAATTATGAAAAAATAGAAAATCTCAATAGATCGATTACTACTAAGAAGATTAAGTCAGTAATCAAATACCACCCAACAACAACAACAAAAAAAAAAAAACCACCCAACAAACAAAATTCCAGGACTAGACAGATTCACTGGTGAATTCTACCAAACTTTCAAAGATTTAATACTTATCCTTTTAAAACTCTTCCAAAAAATTGAAGAGGAGGGGATGCTTTCAAACTCATTTTACAAGGCCAGCATTACCATGATACCAAAACCAGACAAGGATACAACACACACAAAAAGAGAAAATTAAAACTAGAGCCATTTGATGAATACCTACTTGACACTGATAAGTACCCACACTGGAAGTGATGATTGTCAAGGGTTTTATATGGCTTTTTATTTAATACTCCTAAGAAGCTTGTAATTTTGAAACCCTTAACTCCATTGTAAAGATAATGGAACTAAATATCCAAGAGATTAAGTTACCTGCTCAAGGTCACAAAACTAGTGGGTGAACTTGGATTCCAGCCCAGATATGCTTGGCTCTGAAGTCCTTGTTCTTTGCACTATCCAAAACCTGGATAGACTATCAGTCCCACCACTAATTAGTCATGTGTCCCAGGATAAATCATTTATACCATGAAGCTCAGTATCTTCATCTTTAAAGGCAAACTGTAATAGAGCTGCAATAATAATAAAAGACAAATAGGTAATATATAAATAGTAAAACTATTGACCTTATAGGTTGGTATGGTAACATAACTCAAATAGGTTATTTGCATAAAAACACCTGGTAAACAATAAAATACTACTTAAATATAAATTTAAAAATAATTAAAACTTCTGTAGAAAAGAGATTCCAAAAAGATGAACTAAAAAATAAAAAGATGAATTGATTATGTTATTCAAAGACTCAAGTGTTACAACAGAAATACATTCAGAGTAAGATTATCCTGGTCCTTTAGACTTGGGCAAGTGTCAAAAGGCTTCCATAGGGAGCAATTTCCCTGCACCCAGTCTAAGAACACGTTCCAAAAAAAACAAAGGCCAGTCTGTGTGTATGTGTGTGTGTTTCTGTCCGGGTTTGCATGCCTGTGCCTGTTTGTGCATGTCGGTGCTGAAAAGAGCTTCACTGTACGGATTTTATCTCTTAGTGTGATCATCTATAGAGCTCCAGATGTTCTGTAGGAGTTGTTGAGCACCTCATTTGAATGCCAAAAGAAAGGTGCTTGTAGCATATTTCCAAAATAATGTGTTTCCGTGATTTGGGAGTGTACACTATAATTTTCAAGGAAAAAAAATAAGAACTGCCTTTTCATCTTTCAGAAGATGGTTGTTTCTGGGTATTTTTAAAATTCCTTCATGACAGTGCACACATGTCCTGCAGGATAGAACTCTGATCTGTAAATAATAACAGATTGATGTTCTGACAGTGCCGCTCTGGAGTTACTGTTACAGGGTTGGAAGCCAACTTGGAGGCTGATCATGAAATCTGACAGAGGTGCCTCCTCTTGATGGCTCTTTGTTTTTGTATTTGAATAAATCTTAGAGGCACCATCATATAATTAGATCTTTAGAGGCACTAAGTATCAATTCAACTTTAGAAAATTTTCCATGAAAACAAAAGGATCTTAGAGGTCACTGAGTCCAACTCGGTCATTTTACAAATACTTAAGCAGATGCTCCTGTGGGGTCGCTTGACTAGCTAGAATTTTTTTTTCTGTAAGTACATTAAATACTTGTCTCCATTAAAACACAAACAAATACAACAAGAACAAAAACAAAAGCCTAAGCAGATTGTGTCATGTTTAACTGCTTGCTGAGCGCTAACTTTTTTAGAGGGGTAGAAAAGAATGAGATAGAACAGTGGTGGTAGTTAGAAGCCACAGACCTGAAAATTCAAGTTTCACTGCCACTTAACAGGTAACAAGTAATTTAACTTCTCTCTACCTTGGAGTTTGTATGTATAAAATGGAGATAATATACTGTACTATTTAAGGCTCCTGTAATTCCAAGTCCCAAATATCCAATTAAAAGAGACATAAGTAAAAAAAGAGTAAAGTATTGGCTCATATAATGAAGCCACTGGAACAAGTAAAAGATTAGGAATAGTGCCAACTTCAAGGAAGACTAAATAGAAAGACTCAAATGCCTGTCTCTGTTGTGACTCTATTCTTTATCTGTCAAGTAAATTCTCTAAATCCAGCTCCTCCTAGTGAGATGTGGTCATAAGCCATGACACATACAGCCTTACGATTAGAAGGAAAAACAACTTTCCTCTTTAGCACTCACTGTAAAACTCCTGCGTAAGAGTAATTGGGTCTCTTGTTTTTTGGGAGGTTTTTGATCACTGCTTCAATCTCGTTACTAGGTATCGGTCTATTCAGGTTGTCGATTTCTTCCTGGTTCAATTTTGGGAGTTTATAGTTTTCCAGGAATGCATCCATTTCATCAAGGTTGCTAAGCTTATTGGCATATAACTGTTGATAATAACTTCTGATGATTGTTTCTACTTCCTTGGTACCAGTTGTGATCTCTCCCTTTTCATTCATAATGTTATGAATTTGGGCTTTCTCTCTTTTCTTTTGGATTAGTGTGGCCAGTGGCTTATCGATCTTATTGATTCTTTCAAAAAACCAACTTCTAGTTTCATTGATACATTCTACTGTAAAAAAAAAAAAAAAAAGAATAATTGTGTCTTCCTTGGCCACACGATAACATCTCTGGCTAGCAGGTGGGAACTCTACGCAAAGATATTATTAAAACATCCAGTGTTTGATGAGAAGAGGTATTTTCCAGAAGAAGGAGTCTATTCAGGACAGACAGAATTATAAATGTCTGCTAAAAATGCCTGCCTTAGGAATGCAAAGATCACATAAGATAACAGACTTAAAATATTGGACACATAATGAGTGCACAACAAATGGCACCTGCTCCATCCTGTTGTAAATCTTCTGGAACTAATTTTCCATGTCTTCTAGGCAAGGATGGGGAAAACAATGAACTCTTGGGTAACAATGGCATTTGGAAAAGTAAACCTTTTTAAAGTAATTCTGTAGAAGAAAAGAGAACACAACCCTAGTGTGCCAGGCCTGGGACAATCAGGCAGAACTTTCAAGATTACTTAAGTCTGTGTCTAAAATCCTATTACTCACGACACTTTATATAGAGATTACCCAAAGTGGTTTTAAAAAACTTGTTTTTCTTCTGCTCTTTGGTTTCACTGGGTCAAAACTTAAAAATCTATAAGTTCCTATTTTTTAGGGCAGTGTTCTTTTGCTACTCTTGGCTCTGTACCTAAATCTACACAATGGAGCATTAGTGTGAGAGAACTCTGAGCCAATGCAATGGTGTCCATGTCCCCATCATAAACCTGCACTGCAATTACCCAACTCAGACGGCAATTACCTAGTTGCTCTAATATGATACATATCTATTTATCTAGAAGAATCTGAAATTGAGATTCTCAAAATGCTTCTTCAGAATATTCTGGAGATCTAAAAAATATGGAAAGATGATCACTTTTAACTTTGCCTTCAGATCATGGAAAAGACCATTCAACCTCTAGTCAAAAAACTTATATTCACAATTCATCCTTTCATTCAACAAATATTTGTTGGACAATAATAATACAACACTCTTGAGCTTATATTCCAGTGAGGAAAAGGGGGACCATAAACAATGAAGCAAGTATATGATATACTGACAGGCAAGTAAATAAAGAAAAATAAAGTGGGTTAAGGTACAAAAAGATATAGGATGGTGGGAGAGGTTCCCTTTGAGTAGAATCAGAGGGAACTGAGGGAGTGAATCATGGGAAACATTGTAGAAGAATACTGGAGACAGGGCCAGTAAATGCAAATACCCTGTGGTAGAAATAAATTTGAACAGAAAGGTGAGATCTAGATCTCGAAGACCTTACAGGTTCCAGAAGAGACTTTACATTTTAATTAGAATAAGAAAAGAATCCCACTGGATAGTTTTACATTTAAAAGAATTACTTTGGTTGCTCCAAGGAAGCCAACTACAAAAGGGGAAAGAAAGGAAGCAGAGCCCAGACAGAAAGGTATTCCAGAAATTGAGGCTGGTGAGAATGTTGACTTTGCCTAGATTGGTAGAGGTAAAGATAGTAGTAAGTAGTCATATTCTAGGTATATTTGGAAGGGAGAGTCAACAGGACTTACTGACTGATGAAATGCTGAGCCTGAAGAAAGAGTCATTAAGGATGGCATCTAGGTTTTTGGTGAGGTCACCTGGTTGAGTTTAGCACAGCTTTCCAGAAAGAATTAGAGCAGGATTTTCCAGAATTCTGATTTAGGAATTAAGCCTGAGATGCCTACCTAGAGAAAGTTAAGAGACACCTGGAGGGGCATCTGGGTGGCTCAGTGGGTTAAAGCCTCTGCCCCTTTGGCTCGGGTCATGATTCCAGGGTCCTGGGATCCAGCCCCACATCGGCTCTCTGCTCAGCAGGGAGCCTGTTTCCCCCTCTCTCTGTTTCTGCCTGCCTCTCTGCCTATTTGCAATCTCTGTCAAATAAGTAAACAAAATCTTTAAAAGAAAAAAAGACTTAAAAAAATCTTCCTGATGAAATTATTCTTTAAAAAAAAAAGAAGAAGTCTCCTGGATATACAAGTTTGGAGCTTTAGGAAGAGAACTGGGTTGAAGATACAAATGTGGGAATCATCAATTTGCAGAAAGTATTGAAAAGCAGGGTCTGGCACCTTGGCAGTGAGTAACAAAGACAAGATAAGAGAAAAGAACTGAGCAGTGGGACACTTAGAAGTCTGGAGGAGGAGGAGCCAGACTGAAATAAGATAGTTGGAAAATTAGTGGAATATATCATGTCTGAAGCCAAATGGGGAAAAATGGCTGAAGGAGAGAGTTCCTAAGTACTTTTGATAAAATCAATTTCAGTGGAGTCGTGAGGATGAAAACCAGATCTGAGTTAGCTGAAGAAAGAACATCTGATGAAAAAGTAGAGATAGTGAACACAGGTTTGGGGTTTTGCTGTAAAAGAGAAGACACATAGGGTTTGTTCCTGATGGGGAACTGATGTCCTCAGAGGAAATCTTAAGGATGGAGAATTATAGTGTTTGCACATTGAAGATAATGGTCCAATGGAGACTGAGAATCAAAGTTTAAATAGGATAATCAGTGTGAATTTATTTTATAAATTAGAAAATGCTATACAAATTTCAAGTGTTTAATAATTTGATCTAAATGAACATTCACAATCTAACCTTTCATAACTAACATCTCACAGAAACATTGTACCATGTCCCTTTTATAAATATTTATGATGACATCATAAACACTCTCCTATTTCTTGTTTGTGTTCAACTCATAAGAGATGCTTTGTCAGTCAAAATAATAGCTATTGAGTTTGAAAAAAGATGAAATTGTTCATTTACCAATGAACTCACTCTTTAAATTTCCTTTCACTCACTCATTCCTACTGGATCTAAAACCAGATAAAACACAAAAGTCATGTTTTAATCCATTCTAATAAGAACATATCGAATGCTTACTACATAGAGGTAATCATGGGTTTTCTAAAGTTTACACATTAGTAGATTTATGTAATTTAGATATTAAATCTTCTCAACCTGTCTCTTAAATTCATCTTCACTTCATCTCGTTCTTTGCATTTCTACTGATTCTGCTAGGTGAAAAGGCAAGGAAATTGAATAGAGCATAATGTATTTCATGAATTACATTGGTTTTATAAAAGCAAGAAGTACAAGAAACTGAGCAGGAATAGGAAATAAAGCTAAAGTAGGCTACAAATATCCTCATTCTAATTTGAAGAATAAGTGCTATTAATAATTTTAAGCAGGAAGTATCATGGCTTGATTTGTGTTTCAGAAAGATTTTTTTTTTTTTTGAAGATGAATTAGAAGAGGGTGAGTAAGAAGAAGATATCAGGAGCTTTATTTAACCATTCATTCACTATTTTGAGCATCTATAGGATGCCAGGAATTGTGCTGGATTCTGGGGATACCATCCAGGGAAGACATAAATAACGCTGCCCTAGTGGTAATAACTACATTACATATACATTATAAGTGTGTAAATGTAATATGTTATGACATAAATGTATATTATAATATAAATAAATAACCTACTGTTAATAACTTATAGACAGGTACCTACAATATATGACCAACTCTTGGTTATATTAGGAAAAATTATCCAATCTGTGGATCAACCTGTGGATCCTGCTTAAAATTAAGTTGAAAAGTATATTTGTAGAAAAACTAAAATTAGTATGAACCAGAGGGTTTATATTTGAAGGCATATATTTTTGAATCTGAACAGTTATGCAGTATTGGGGGTCTAGGGTAGTCAAGGCAGGTCATGTGAAATTGTGAGAGTAGAAACTACAGGTAAGCAGAAGACATGAGAATAGAGAAGAGAGCTCTAGGGCAGGAAAACCAAGAGGAAAATGCAGCAACTCTACAGAAAGAGGAGACATCTCCAGAAAGGGAGTGCTAATGAGAAAAAAACAGGTAATAGTGGACTGAGAGGGCATCTTGGTTTCAGAGTTGATTTCAGCTTTATCTAGATGCATCTGGAAAACTCTAGCTCTATTACTTGAGAAAATTTGTCTAGGTCTGTATTCCTGCAGCCACAAGGACTTGGGAAAAACACTTTGCTGGCGGTCTCTACTAGCTTATTCTTTGAGCAAAGGCAAGGGATAGTGGATGAGAGAGATATAAGAGGTTTGTGCTTTCAGTTCTTGCAGAAATAAAAGATAGTGTGAAAGCATTTGTGCTTTTCTAAATGAATCATGTGTACTCACCTTTCTAGCACAAATGCTTCCAGAAAAACTCCTGGCAGCTGACAGTGCTTTAGGTTATGTACTATAGAACAAAAGAAAAGAGTGTTTAATTCACAAGGTATTTTATCCATGAATGAAACCAGAAAGTGGAAAAGAGCAAAGAGCAGGATCAAGGATGGCTCCAGGGACAAACTGGTTTCCCGAAGGCCCCTTTTCTGCCACTTCTCAAGCCTCTTCCCTTCAATTCCCTTTCATTAAGCCTGTCCCCTAGATGTGTATTCTACCAAAGGAACATCTAGTCATTCCAGGAGTCCTTAGGGGATATTCCACTATGACTCTGATATTGTGCTAGATGTTGGGGTCACAGATACTAAATAATAATAATAATAATAATAACCACACTTCATTCCCTTAAAAGCCCAGTATACTAAGGACTTGGGTAAATAAAACAGACAAGTAAACGACAGAGAACAAAGTAATTATGTTGTAACAGGGAGACAGTGCAGTGGAGACCCACAGGAAATAACCCTAATTTCTCTACGTGATGGGAGTCTTACAAGGAGAGCAATTTAGCTGTCTTGAGGAGGAGATGGTACAGAAGTAAAGAAGGAAGGTAAAGGAATTTGAAAAAGATATCAGCATGTGTTTTTAAGTAATTCCTCCCAGGTACATTTGCAGATAAGATAATTCTTGAGTGGATTCCCAATAGTGGCATATCATATCAAACATTACAGCATCTTAGTAACAGAGATATTTTTGGATCAGCTGAACTCTCTGATGCCCTTCAGAATACACCACATACACTACTCCTTTACAGGTTTTATGAAGACAGAGCTTTCCAGCCCACTACAAGCTGACTACCCAATGTTTATATATAGTGGCATTAAGATGAGGAGGTACAGAAAGGAAAGTTCTACTTTTTTTTTTTTTTAAGATTTTATTTATTTATTTGACAGACAGAGATCACAAGTAGGCAGAGAGGCAGGCAGAGAGAGAGGAGGAAGCAGGCTCCCCGACAAGCAGAAAGCCTGACGCAGGGCTCGATCCCAGGACCCCAAGATCATGACCCAAGCCTAAAGCAGAGGCTTTAACCCACTGAGCCACCCAGGCGCCCCAGGAAAGTTCTACTTTTAAGGCAGAAATAATTTAGTTTAACAAATCCTTATGGGCATCAAAATTTTACTTACTTGCCTCCCTCACTAGACTATTAACTCTCAGAGCACTGAAACTTGTCTGATTAATCTTGACATTCCTCAGCAGCTAGCCTAAGGCCTGGCACCAAGTAAATATAAAGACTGGTGCATGAATGAAATCTTTATACTCTGTAGGGAACATAGAAATTAAAAACAAAACAAAACCAAACCCCCAAAAGCATGAAGTTCTTAACTTCCTCAAGCCACAGAGGAGGAGAGATGGTCACCATGAATACATTTTAGAATAATGGTGAAACTCAAGGGGACTATACTGCCAGGAAATCTGCTGGGGGGTCAAGAGAGGGAGGGATGATATCTAACTGGGAAAGCAGTCAAGATTTGGGAAGGCAAATGGCATTTGCTTAGGACTATGGGAGAAGACAAGGAATTTGATGGCTGGGAAAGGAAGGAGAGAGACTCTACAGAGTGGGAATAGGGGAACTGGCAGAGGCACCCAATGGGAAGCATGTACAGAGCTCTTCAGAACATGATCAGCAGTCTAGTGTGGAGCAGGAGTAGGTAGGCAAGTTAAGAACTTATAGAGAGGGGCAGGTACTATGTGACAAAGGACCTTGTGATTATTAGTTTTATGTATCAAGTTGATTAGGCTACAGTACTTGATATTTAATCGAGTGCTAATCTGTGTGTCTCTGCAAAGGTGTTCTCTTAACTGAAGTCAACAATCAGTTGACTTTATAAATAAAGATTTCCTCAGTAATGTGGGTGGGGCCTCATCCATTCAGTTGAAGGCCTTAAAAAACAGGTTTCCCAGAGAAATTGAAATTCTGCCTCAAGACTAACACCTGCTTAGGTTTTCAGCCTGCTATTTTAGACTCAAGCCTGTAATATCAGCTCCAGCCTGAGTTTCTAGCCTGTCAGCCTTCCCTACAAATTTTAGATTTGCTGGCCCCCTCAATCATGTGAGCAATTCCTTAAAATAAATCGTGTGTGTGTGTGTGTATGTGTGGCGTTGTTTCTATGGAGAACTCTGACTGATGGAGACCTTGAATGTCTATATTAAAAAGCACAGGCCTTCCCTGGGTAGACTACCGTTACAGACAATGCTGTCACTCCACCTGCTCACCTTTGTCATGTGACAGCACAATATAAAAAACACGAAATGTGCTCCTCCCTTTGAGGGCCCCACAGTGCTACTGATTTTCCCATATTCCAAGGCATTTAAGTAAATGGCTCAGGGGATTGCTTCCAGATACAAAAAACAAAGCTTGTCATTGAAAAGCTTCTAAAATGGATTTCCCCTCCCTTGTATCAAACAGTGTTGTTATGATCACCAGAATCCCCAAACAGCTCTGTTACACCAGAAATCTTCAAGTGTAATTATGTTTCAAAACACAACAGAATTGTTTTGTATCTTCAAAAAGAAATGTCATCCAAACATATTTTTATCTCTATTTTTTTTACATCTACTTTGAGGCTTTTACGGTGCCTTTTTACTGAAGGGTTCAAAATGTGCGGCTGATATTATAATATTAATTTGTCATTCAGCTGAGTTAACTTCAATGAACATTTATCAATGTCACACCAGGTTCTGTGAGAAGCACAGAGAAGTATAATAACATCTCAGCAATACAGAATGCTGGGGGAAACTCATTCAGGATATCTGGGCTTCGCTATTAATTCAACAAATATTATTGAGTGTCTACTGTGTGACAGGCACTTTGCTAGATTTGGCATAAAGAAATAAAAAATGGTTTCTGCCATCAAGGGATTTATAGTCCCCAAAAGAAGCAAATTAAGAAAAAATACCCATATTTGTTAGATTTTCTTCATTGATATTGTATTTCAGGACATAAAAAAAGTCTTTATTGTGAAAGAGACACTTAAATTTTTAACAATGAGTAGATGTTTATCAACTGCACAAAATTGAGGCAGTGAGGGAGAAGGGCTAAATAAAGGTGTAGTTTATTCTGGGGCGTGGAAGCTTCATGAACAAAGTTATAAAGTGAGAGGAATTTTATTTCTGGGAAACTGAACATAGTGGCTATTTGAGATTATGATATACACTTAACATGGGGCCTGGAAGAGAATAACTATTATCATTACTTCATCATAGATAATGCTTATAGTGTGACAGAAGCTATGGCAAGAGATGAATGAAGCTGGAGAGGTAAATCAAGTTCTACACTAGGAGGAATCAAAATCTAAACTAAGATTGATTGATTTATATTTGAGAAGAGCTGACATAATGATTATTGACACATTAGTTTCAGGTGTACAACATGGTGATTAGACAAGGTTATACATTATATCTATGCTCACCACAGGTTTAGCTACCATCTGTCCCCATACATCACTCTTAGAGTGTCAATGACTATATTTCCTATGCTACCTTTTATTCTATTGACTTATTCTATTCATTACATAACTGGAAGCCTAAATCTTCCACTCCCACTCACCCATTTTTGCCCATTCCCCTGCCAACCTCCCCTCTAGCAACCATCATTTTGTATTGTGTATTTATAGGTCTGATTCTGCTCTTTGGTTTTTGTTTTTTGTTGTTGTTGTTGTTGTTTTGCTTTGTTTACTTGTTTGTTTTTTTAGATTCCACATATGAGTGAAAGTATATGGTATTTGTATTTCTCAGTCTGATTTATTTCACTTAGCAGAGTTCCCTCTTGGTCCATCCATGTTAGCTCAAATGGCACAATCTCATCCTTTATATGGCTATGCATGTGGGTACCATATCTTTCTTATCCATTCATCTATTGATGGATATTTAGGCTGCTTCCATATCCTGGCTATTGTAAATACTGCTTCAATAAACATAGGGGTGCATATATCTTTTTGAATTGGTATTACTTTTTTTCTTTGGGTAAATAGCCAGTCATGGAATTATTGGATCATATGATATTTCTACTTTTAATTTTTTTGAGGAAACTTCATACTGTTTTCCATAGCGGCTGTACCAATTACATTCCCACCAATAGTGTATTATTATGGTTCCTTTTTCTCCATATCCTCAACAACACTTGTTATTTCTTATCATTTTGAGTTTAGCCATTCTTACAGGTGTAAGGAGACTATCTCCTTGTAGTTTTGATTTGCATTTCCCTGATGAGTGATGTTGGGCATCTTTTCATGTGTCTGTTGGTCATCTGAATGTCTTCTTTGGAAAAAAGTCCAATTAGGTCCTCTGCCCATTTTTAAATTGGATAATTTGTGGTGGGTTTTTTGGTGTTAAGCTCTTTATATATTTTGGATATTAACCCTATATCAGGTATATAATTTGTGAATATCTTCTTCCATTCAGTAAGTTGCCTTTTTTTGGTCAATGTTTTCATTTGCTTTGTGAATGCTTTTAGTTTTGATGTAGTGCCAACAGTTTACGTTTGCTTTTGTTTCCCTTGTCTTAGAAGATGTATGTAGAAAAATGTTATTAGGGCCAATGTCAGAAATTACTGCCTGTGTTCTCTTCTAGGACTTTTATGGTTTCAGGTCTCACATTTTAGTCTTCATTCCATTTGGAGTTTATTTTTATATGTGGTATTAAAAAGTGGTCCAGTTTTGTTCTAATACATGTAGACATCCAGCTTTTCTAGCACTTCTTTTTTTTTTTTTGAGATTAAATTTTAACATACAGACAATGGAGAGTCACTTCAGCTCCAGCTAGCTTGGCTTTCTAACTGTTTTTGAAAAACCAGTCAAATCCCATTACATTTTACAGTTTTCTCTGCCTATAAATCCCTTGACCCACAAAACATCCAATAAAGAAAAGTCCAGGACCTGTTGGCTTCATTAATAAATTCTACCAGACATTTAAAAAATTAACAAAAATCATTGCCAAACCTTTCCAGAGGAAGAAGCAGAAGGAGGAGGTATTGGAGGAGGAAGAAAATGAAGAAAAAACAGTTTCCAACTCATTCTGGGAAGTCAGTACTACCCTCATTCTAAAACCAACCAAACACTTCACAAGAAAAGAAAAATAAAAGCTAACATCCCTTACGGATAGACATGCAAAATTCCTCAACAAAATACTAGAAAATTGAATCTGGCAACATAGAAAAAGCACTAGACATCATGACCAAATGGAATTTAATCCAGGAATCCAAGGTAGGTTTAACATTAAAAAAATCAACTAGTATAATACATGATACTCAAAATGAAGGCTAAAACCCAAGTGATCACCTCAACAGAGACAGTAAAAGCATATGACAAATTCTAACACCCCTACATGATATAAGTACTCAACAAACTAGGTCTAGAAGGAAGAAGGAATATAGAAGGAAGTTCCCTCAATCTTTGAAAAACACACAGCTATTATGGTCATATTTAACAGTGAAAGGCCAAATGCTTTCCCCTTTATAATCAGAAAAAGATAAGAATGTGGGCTCTTACCAATTCTCTTCAAGATTATACTGAAAGCTCTAGCCAGTACACTTATGAACGAAAAAGAAATAAAAGGCATTATGATTGGAAAGAAGAATTATTTCTACCTAGTGATTACATAATCTTGTAAATAGAAGATCTTAAGGAGTCCGCTAGGAAACTATAAGAGCTAAAAAAGGAATTCAAAAAGGTTGCATGATATAAGACCAATACACAAAAATAATTGTATTTCTATGCCTTAGCAATAAACAACCTGAAAATTAAATTAAGAAAACAATTTCATTTATAATGGCATCAAAAAGAACAATATATTTAAGAATAAATTTGACCATGTCCTGTGGCCTGAATGTCTGTGTACTCCGAAAATTCCTATGTTGAAATTCTAACCCGTAAAGGTAGTATCTTTCAGTAAATAAGTGTTTGGGGAGATGCTTAAGTCATGAGAGTAGAGCCCTCATGAATGAAGTTAGTGCCTTATTCAAGAAGCTGCTGAGAAACCTCTAGATTTTCCACCATGTGAGGACATGTTGAGAAGGTACATGCTATGAACCAGAAAGTGGGTCTTCACCAGAAGGTGACGATGCAGGTACCTTGAATTTGGACTTCCAAGCTGCCAGAACTATGAGCAACAAATTCCTCTTGTTAATAAACAGCTGGTGGGATTTTGTTATAGCAACCCAAATGGACAAAGTCACCAAGGAAGCATAAGACTTCTACGCTAAAAACTACATTCCTGAAATGAAAAATAAAGAATTAAATAAATGGAGAGATATCCCATGTTTATTGATTGGAAGAGTTAATATTTTTTTTTAAGATTTTATTTATTTATTTGACAGATCACAAGTAGGCTGAGAGGCAGGCAGAGAGAGAGGGGGAAACAGGCTCCCTGCTGAGCAGAGAATCTGATGCGGGGCTCAATGCTGGGCTCGATGCGGGGCTCGATTCCAGGACCCTGGGATCATGAATCGAGCCGAAGGCAGAGGCTTTAACCCACTGAGCCACCCAGGTGCCCCAAGAGTTAATATTGTTAAGATGATGATACTCCCGAAATGCTCTATAGATTCAATGCCATCCCTATCAAAACACCAATTACCTTCCTCTCCCCGCTTTGAACAGAAAAGAAGAGCTCATCCTTCAATTCATACAGGAGTCCAAGGGATTCCATGGGGAGGGTGGTGCAAATTCGTTTATGTGTGAATGTGTTCATTTAATGATATAGGGTATGATAGCCATCACCAAAAGATGAAAAAACATAGTTATTCTCATTTCCATTGTCTTTCTGCAAGACTTGGTAGGGTTATTTTGGTACACTGCAAATAATTATAGCCTCACATGACAGAGTAATACCAAATCATCGGACACTTGTTCAGGCAGAAGTCCTACTACAAGTCACGCTTTCTTCATTCTCGTTTCTCTTCCTGAATGATGTAAAGCATTTCCACATAGAACTCCAAGAAACGGAACAAAGTAGGTAAGAAATGCCCTCCTGGAAGCCCTCTATTACTGCCATCTAAAATTTGCTCATTCATCCTAAAGTATGAGTAAATCCAAGCTGACAGGAAGATTTACCGGATTTAGAAAATAGCTTTTACTCTGACCACAGCATTTGAACCAGAAAAGGCAATGTGTTATGTGTGGACTGTTTTGTCCCTTCCTTGAAACAGTTTGGTTATTGAGAGAAAAGTGTCAAGTGTGGGCATGTGGAAGCTATCTTTGTCACGGATGGTACTAAAGTTCCGTCTCCAAATTCTGTTATGAACTAACAATGTTATCTCAGGCAAGTCAATACTCAACCTCAGTTCCACCCTCTGCAAAATGGCAGTATTCCCCAACTTAGAATTGGGAGGGTCAAATATGATAAATATGGTTGATTAACAAGAAATATTTACTGAGGATCTACTTTGGACTATGGCAATGAGATCATGAAGAATTTAAAGATGTCTTTGATTCAAAGAGGCTCACAGTCAAATTTGAGTGCACTTTCTAAAATATGAGGGACGCATGGGTGGCTCAGTGGGTTGGGCCTCTGCCTTTGGCTCAGGTCACGGTCTCAGGATCCTGGGATCGAGCCCCGCATCGAGCTCTCTGTTCCACAGGGAGCCTGCTTTCCCCTCCCTCTGCCTGCCTCTCTGCCTACATGTGATCTCTGTCTGTAAAATAAATAAATAAAATCTTTTAAAAAAATGGCTGTCACAAGAATTGGAGGGTGCTCTCTTTATGTCTGCTAATATTTGCTTTGTGTATTCAAGTGTGTCTGTGTTAGGTTCATAGATATTTACAACTGTTATAATCTCTTGTTGGACTCAGCCTTTTATCATGGTCTCTGTCTTGACATCTATTTTATCTAATATAAGTATTGTTAGTCTAGGTTTGTTTTTTGTTTTGGGGGGGTTTAGTTTGTTTTCATTTTTGTGGGTTTTTTTTTGCTTTCATTCACATGGGACATCTTTTTCCATTCCTTCACTTTCTCTCTGCATGTCTCCTTAGGTTTGAAGTGAGTCTCTATAGGCAGCAGATAGATAGGTCTTATTTATTTTTTTAGCCTTTTAGTGACCCCATGTCTTTTGATTTGAGCAGTTGCTTCATTTACATTTTTAAATTTTTAATATGTTTTATTTGGGTTTACCTGAAACACACTGTTTTATCAGTTTCAGGTGTACAACACAGTAATTCAACAGTTTATACATTATGCTGTGCTCACTACCAACAAAGCTACCATCTTTCACCATACAATGATATTACAATATCACTGAATACATTCCTCTTCTTTTCTTTAAGTTTTTATTTAAATTTTAGTTAAACATAGAGTGCAATATTAGTTTCAGGAGTATAATTCAGTAATTTGTCATTTACATACAACATCTAGTATTCATCACAACTGCCCTCCTTAATACCCATCACTTGTCTAGCACACCAGCCACCTCCCTGCATCAAACCACAGTTCATTCTCTATCTCTGAGTCTCTTGTGATTTATTTCCCTCTCTCTCTCTTTCCCCCTACCATTTGTTCATTTTTTTTGTTCCTTAAATTCCACATGAGTGCAATACAGTATTTGTCTTTCTCTGGCTTATTTTGCTTAGCATAACACAATCTACCTCTATCCACATCATTATGAATGGCAAGATTCCATTCTTTTGATAGCTGAGTCCATTGTGTATAACCTTTTCTTTACCCATTCATTAATTGATGGACATTTGGGTTCTTTCTACAGTTTGGTTATTGTTCATAATACTGCCATGAACATCAGGCATGTACACCTTTAAATCAGTATTTTTGTATCCTTTGGGTAAACACCTAGTAGTACAATTGCTGGATTATAGGGTAGTTCTATCTTTAATATCTTGAGGAACATCCATACTGTTCTCCAGAATACCTGCACCAGTTTGCATTCCCACCAGCAGTGCAAGAGGATTCCCTCTTTTCCACATCATTGTCAACACCTGTTGTTTCTTTTGTTAATTTTAACCATTCTAACAGGTGTGAGTGGTATCTCATTGTGGTTTTTATTTGTATTTCCCTGATGATGAGTGATGTTGAGCATCTTTTTCATGTGTCTGTTGCAATCTGGATGTCTCCTTTGTAGAAGTGTCTATTCATGTCTTCTGTGCATTTCTTAACTGGATTATAAACTGGATAAACTGAGCTTGATAAGTTCTTATAGACTTTGGATACTAACCCTTTATCAGATATGTCATTTGCCAATATCTTCTCCCATTCCATAGATTGCCATTTCTGTTGATTGTCTCCTTCACTATGCAGAAGTCTTTATCTTGATGAAATCCCAACTGTTTTGCTTTTGTTTCCCTTGCCTTTAATGACATGTCTAGAAAGAAGTTGCTATGGCTGATGTTGAAGAGGTTACTGCCTGTGTTCTTCTCTTGGATTTTGATGGTTTCCTGTCTCACATGTAGGTCTTTCATTCATCTCAAATTTATTTTTGTGTATGGCATAAGAAAGTGGTCCAGTTTCATTCTGCATGTTGCTATCCAGTTTTCCCAACACCATTTGTTGAAGAGACTGCCTTTTTTTCCACTGGGTATTCTTGCTTGCTTTGTCAAAGATTAGTTCACCATATAGTTGTGGGTCCATTTCTGGGTTTTCTATTCTGTTCCACTGTTCTATGTGTCTGTTTTTGTACCAGTACTACACTGTCTTGATGACGACAGCTTTGTAATAGTACCTGAAGTTTGGAACTGTGATGACTTCAGCCTTGCTTTTCCTTTTCAGGATTACTTTGGTTATTTAGGGTCTTTTGTGGTTCAATACAAATCTTAGGATTGTTTATTCTAGCTCTGTGGAACATGATGGTAGTATTTTGAGAGGAACTGGATTAAATGTATAGCTTGCTTATAGACACTTCAACAATGTTTGTTCTTCCAATCCATAAGCATGTAATGTTTTCCAATTTCTTTGTGTCCTCTTCAATTTCCTTCACAAGTGTTCTATAGTTGACAGAATATAGGCATTTTACCTCTTCAGTTAGGTTTATTCCTAGGTATCTTATGGTTTGGGATGCAACTGTAAATGGGATCCCTGCCTCAATTTCTCTTTCTGCTGCTTCATTTTTGTTGCACAGAAATGTCAAGACTGCTGAATTCATGTACCAGTTCGAACAATGTTTTGGTGGAGTCTTCTGGGTTTTCCACATAGAGTATCATGTAGTCTGCAAATAGTGAAAGTTTGACTTTTTTGCCAATTTGAATGCCTTTTTATTTCTTTCTGTTGTCTGATTGCTGAGGCTAAAAAGATTTCTGGTGCTATGTTAAATAGTAATGGTGACAGTGGACATCCTCATCTTGTTCCTGACGGGAAAGGCTTTCAGTTTTTTCCCATTGAGGATGATATTAGCTGTGGGTCTTTCATATATGGCTTTCATGGTTTTGAGGTGTTTCCATCTAGCCCTACTTGTCGAGGGTTTTTATAAAGAAAGGATGCTGCATTTTGTCAAATGCTTTTTCTGCATCAATAGATTATATGGTTCTTATCCTTTCTTTTATAAATATGGTTTATCACATTGATTGATTTGTGAATACACTCCTGCAGCCCAGGAATAAATCTCACTTGATTGTGGTAAATAATTCTTTTAATGTACTGTGAATTCAACTTGCTAGTATCTTGTTGAGAATTTCAGCCTCCATATTCATCAGATATTTACCTGTAATTCTCCTTTTTAGTGGGATCTTTTCTAATTCTCCTTTTAGTGGGGTCTTTGTCTGGTTTTGGGATCAAGGTATTGCCAGTCTCAAGTTTTCCTTCCATTTCTATTTTTTGGAACAGTTTCAGAAGGATCCATACTAATTTTTTTTTTAAGTGTCTGGTAGAATTCCTCTGGGAAGACATTTGGCCCTAGATTTTTCACTTTTGGGGAAATTTTTGATTACTGATTCAATTTCTTTACTGGTCATGGGTCTGTTCATATTTTCTATTTCTTCCTGTTTCAATTTTGGTGGTTTATATGTTTCTAGGAATTTGTCCATTTCTTCCAGATTGCCAGTTTGTTGGAATATAATTGTTCATAATATTTTATTCTGTTATGATTACTTGTAATTCTGTGGTGTTCTTTGTGATCTCTCCTCTTTCATTTGTGATTTGATTCACTTGGGACCTTTCTCTTTTATTTTTGGTAAGTCTAGCTGTGGGTTTTTGTTTCATACTGCTTATTTCTACTCTAACCATCATTTCCCTTTCTGCTGGGTACAGGCTTTATTTGCTGTTCTTCTCTAGCTCCTTTAGGGTCTGTATTCCAATATGCTTCCCCCTTAGAAAGGCTTTTGCTTCGTCACAAAGTTTTTGGACTGTCATGTTTTCATTTTCACTTCCTTCCAGACAATTTTTTACTTCTTTAATTTCCTAGTTAACCCATTCATTTATTAGTAGGATGTCCTTTAACCTCCACATATTTGTGGTCTTTTCAAATTTTTTCTTGTGTTTGATTCCAGGTTTCACAGCATTGTGGTCTGAAAATAAGCATGGTATGATATTGATCACTTTATACTTTTGGGGGGTTATTTTTGTGACCCAATATGTAATTTGTTCTGGAGAATGTTTCATGTACACTTGAAAAGAATGTATAATCTGCTGCTTTAGGATGAAACATCCTGAATATATCTGGTAAGTGCATCTGGTCCAGTATGTCGTTCAAAGTCATTATTTCCTTTTTGATTTTCTGCTTAGATGATTTGTCCATTGCTGTAAATGGTGTGTTAAAGTCCCTATGATTATTGTATTATTATCTATGAGGTTCTTTATGTTTATTATTAATGGATTTATATAGTTGGCTGCTACCAAGTTGCAGGCATAAATATTTATAATTGTAAGATCTTCCTGATGGATAGAATGCTTAATTATGATATAATGCCCTTCTTCATCTCTTATTACAGTTTTTGTTTTAAAATCCAGTTTGTCTTATGTAAGTATGACTACTCTTTCTTTTGACATCCATTAGCATGAAAGATGGTTCTCCATTCCCTCACCTTCAATCTGCAGGTGTCTTTAGGTCTAAAATGGGTCTCTTATTGGCAGCATATAGATGAGTCTTGTTGTTGGTTTTTTTTTTTTTAATCCATTCTGATACCCTATGTCTTTGATTGGAGTATTTAGTCCATTTATATTTAGAGTGATTACTGAAAGATATGAATTTAGTGCCATTATGCTGCCTGTAGAATTGGTATTTCTGGTGATATACTCTGTTGCCTTCTGGTCTTTGTTGTTTTTGGGTCCCCCCTCCCCACTCCCACCCACTCAAAGAGTCTTGCGGGGCTGATTTAGTGATCATGAACTTGTTTACTTTTTTCTGGGCAACTGTGTATTTTTCCTTGTATTCTGAATGACAGCCTTGCTGTATAAAGTGTTCTTCACTGCATGTTTTTCCCATTCAGCACACTGAATATATCCTGCCAAATCTTCTGTGGACAGATTTGCTGTGAACCTCATCTGTCTTTGTAGGTTAAGAACTTCTTTTCCCTTGCTGCTTTCAGGATTCTTTACTTGTCTGTGTATTTTGTAAATTTGACTATTATATTCTTGGTGATGGCCAGTTTCTGCTGAATTTAATGTGAGTTCACTGTGCTTCTTGGATTTGGTATGTATCCTTCCTGATATTGGGCAGTTTTCAGCTATAATTTGCTCAAATAAACATTCTTCCCCTTTTCTTTCTCTACATCTTCTGGGATTCCTATGATACAACATCCTTGAATGCACTAAGTCTACCTTTCTGATTTATTACCTTTCTCTCCTCTTTTCAGCTTCCTTATTTTTCATAATTTTATCTTCTGTATCACTGATTCATTCTTCTGCTGCATCCATCCTTGTTATGTATCCATTTGGGTTTGTGTCTCAGTTACAGCATTTTAAATTTTGGCCTGGCTAGATTTTAGTTCTTTTATCTCTGCAGTAAGGGATTCACCAGTGTCTTCTATGCTTTTTTTTTTCCACCCCAGCTAGTATCCTTATAATTGTTGTTTTAAATTCTAGTTTAGATATCTTATTTATATCTGTATTGATTAAAGCCCTAGCTATTGCTTCTCTTTTCTGTCCTTTCTTTTGGAGTGTATTCCTCTGACTTGTCATTTGTCCAGAAAAAAAAAACAAAAACAAAAACAAAAAACAAAACTAGGCCCTGGGTGTCTTTTGGTGTGCTTGCTAAAAGAAGCTAGATCAAAAAATTTTTAAATAAAATAAAATTAAAATTAAAAACATACATAAATAAAATCTTTTAAATAACAAAAAATTAAAAAGGAATTTTAAAAATTAAAATACTTAATGTCCATCAACAGATGAATGGATCAAGAAGATGTGGTATATATACACAATGGAATACTATGCAGCCATCAAAAGAAATGAAATCTTGCCATTTGCGACAACATGGATGGAACTAGAGCGTATCATGCTTAGCGAAATAAGTCAAGCAGAGAAAGGCAACTATCATATGATCTCCCTGATATGAGGAAGTGGTGATGCAACATGGGGCCTTAAGTGGGTACAAGAAGAATAAATGAAACAAGATGGGATTGGGAGGGAGACAAACCATAAGTGACTCTTAATCTCACAAAACAAACTTAGGGTTGCTGGGGGGAGGGGGTTTGGGAGAAGGGGCTGGGATTATGGACATTGGGGAGGGTATGTGCTTTGGTGAGTGCTGTGAAGTGTGTAAACCTGGTGATTCACAGACCTGTACCCCTGGGGATAAAAATATATGTTTATAAAAAATAAAAAATTAATTAAAAAAAATTAAAATACTTAATAAAAAGGAAGCTAGGTACTATTTCCCCTAGAGCTGAAGCTTTGCAGCACTCTACAATCAGTAGACTTGGTGCATGTGAGGTGTTTTTTCCTGGTTTTCTGGGGGAATGGGCCTGCTATGCCAGTTCTCAGGTGGCCTTGCCCTAGGGGAGGGGGCAGGGGGCAGGGGGGTCAGGGCTTGGTGTAAGGAGCTCTGGCCTCCACTAGGTGGCGTGGGGTTTTTTTGTTTGTTTGTTTGTTGTTGTTGCTGCTTTTGCCCCCCACCCCCACCCCAAGACTTTTAGCATAGATGGATAGGGTGAAAATGGCATCACCCTGTTCTCTAGCTTTGGAGCTGAGAGTTAGTGCCTGCCACTCTTCAGGAAGTCCTCACAGAAGAGCAAACAATCATTTCTCTGTGTCCCTGGCTTCAAACAGATACTTGACTTCACCCTCACAGCATCACAGCTGTTTTATCTCAGGCGCCCGACTGGGTTTCAAAACTCCAAATTTTAGGGACTCCCATGGTGCAGACCTGCACTTTTGTCTTTTGCTGGCCAGTTCCGGGAAAGCAGTGGTACAAGCACATAGCAGTTCAGAGTAAGGCAAAGCAGAGAGCTGGCACCCAGGCTCTCTACCCTCAGCTGGAGTCTCCAGTCCTATGCCTTGAAACAGTGCAAGCATATTGGTGCCACCCATTCGTTTTGTGCCCCAGGGGGGATCCTCAGACCACACTGTCCACTCCTGGGTCTCTGAGCACCTGAGCACCTTTAAGCCAGGCACAACCCTGGTGGTGGTGGACTTCCTAAAGCTTCTGATCTTGTGCTCCACTGCTTATAATACCTTGCAGTTGTCTCCATAAGCAGGACTCCCTCCCCTCTGCAGCACCCACAGTTCTTATCTCCCCCCCAAATCTCCCCTCCACACCTCCTACCAGAAGGTGGTCACTTTTCTACTTATAGACTTGCTTTTTTGCTCTCTCAGTCCTCAGACTGATTTCTAGGGTGATCAGAATTTAATAATTATCTAGCTGTGTTTGAGGGATAAGGCAAGCTTAGGGTCCCCCACTCCCTCACCATCTAAATTCCTCCCCCATCAAGTCTCATTGGCTACATTTCTTATGCTGTACCCTTTTCTCCCATAAAGTATTCATTCTGTAAGTGTAAACACATTATCTCCCATTCCCCTTCACCCCTTTTGCCCATCCCCCTGGCAATCATCAATTTGTTCTCTGCATTTACAGGTTTGATCCTGCCCTTTGTTTATTTTTTGTTTCTATTTTTTAGTTTTTTAGATTCCACATAGGAAATGAATGCATATGGTACTTGTCTTTCTCCATCTGACTTACTTCACTTATCATAACACCCTCTAGGTCAACCTATGTTGTCACAAATGACATTCATCTCATTCAGAATCAGCAATTTTAATATATTCATGTTATTTTGTTGTGAGTAAAAAAGAAGGATAAGAATATCTGACAGCAAATGTTAGAAGTTACTTCTAGAAATGGGAGGAACACTGATTGACCTGTCAAATGTTTTTCTACTCTTTCACTGGTGGTGGGAATGCAAGATGGTGAAGCCATTCTGGAAAACAGTATGGAGGTTCCTCAAAAAGTTGAAAATAGAGCTACCCTAAGACCAGCAATTGCACTACTGGGTATTTACCCCAAAGATACAAATGTAGTGATCCAAAGGGGTACATGCACCCCAATGTTTATAGCAGCAATGTCCATAATAGCCAAACAATGGAAAGGGCCTAGATGTCCATTTACAGATGAATGGATAAAGAAGATGTGATATATATACATACAAAGGAAAATTATGCAGCCATCCAAAAAAATGAAATCTTGCCATTTACAACAACGTGGATGGGAGTAGCAGGTATTATGCTAAGCAAAATAAGTCAATCAGAGAAAGATAATTATCATATGATCTCACTGATATGAGAAATTCGAGAAACAAGACAGAGGATCATAGGGGAAAGAAAAATGAAACAAGATGAAACCAGAGAGGGAGACAAACCATTAAAGACTCTTAATCTCAGGAAACAAACTGGGGGTTGCTGGAGTGTAGTGGGTAGGAGGGATGGGGTGGCTGGGGGATGGACACTGAGGAGGGTATGTGCTACGGTGAGCGCTGTGAGCTGTGTAAGATTGATGAGTCACAGACCTACACCCCTGAAACAAATAATACATTATATGTTAATTTAAAAAATTTTAAAAATGTTTTTCTATCCTTGATGACTTTTGTGAAACAAAACAAACATTGCAATCATCCAGCAGTCACACAATTTCAAAACACACACACACAAAATCTTAACAATAGCGGGGATCATTACTCAACGTCACAGAACTGATGCTATCACTCTGCAGAAATAATTAGGAGAAAAACAATTTTCTGTATCTGTTTAGAAAAGCACAACAATCCACTGTGGGAAGCAAATTAGCAATGAAATGGCTGGAAAGGCACTGTCTACATCTTATCTCATCCCACATTTCTTAAAGGGCAAGCAACAATAAGGCATAAAAGCTTTTGTGGAAATCAACTGCCATCATCTGAAGACCACAGGACTACTACTTAAATGAAAGACTTGGAAACAACTTCCAAAGGTCCCTAAGATTAAAGACTTCAAAAGACACTGCATTCATCACACAGAGGTGATAATGAGATGCCTTTCTTCCCATGAAAGGCTCAACTTTTGTCATACATGAGAACTAACACCACCTCAGGGTATGGTTATTCACCTGGGCTCTCTTATCCTATTTGTAGTAAGGTCCAAACACCAGGGCAGAGAAATAACAGCCTTCCTCATTGTACTGCTTGAATTATACTATACAAGATTCTCTTGGACTCTGATACCATTAAAACTGTTTGACTTCCTACTAATAAACCCTTCATGCCTTTCTGAAGCTCTTGCATGTATTTGCTCTGGAAACTGCTACCTGTCTGTTCCCTTTCCTATGAACGGGTTCCCGGAGCTTAAGGGCAACATGCTACTCTACTTTGTTTTCTCATCACCAATTGGTGTCAGGCACACAGTAGGTGATCAAAAATGTTTGCTGGATATCTGCAAAGGAACATATCAATGCTCAAATTAAGTGTTTATTTTAGGATCTAGCATTCAAGTTTGTAGATTGCTTTTTGTGGTCATCAGAATACTATCAGAGTATAAAGAGGTTATATTTCTTATATCAGTCCATTCTACTACCTTAGAAGTTAGATATTTGTTGGGCTACCATGGTTTTGAAAAGTAGAGATGGAAGCCTCTGGAAATTCACCAAAGCAGAGTAGCCATCCATGATAACTATTCTGGAATAACTGAAGACATTTATATATCTCCCAAGATGGCCTATCTTCAGCTATCTAATTTGTTTTCCTTTAAAAAGGCAATGACTGTGTATTACTTTAACTCAAAATCACCAGTGACAAAGTACCATGGCGTCTTTTCTTCTGTGTCACTTATACATTAGTGCCCAATTCAAATTCCAAATTGTTGGGGCAGCTGAAAAACAATAATTTATTCTATATTTGAATTTCAGAAATTTTTTAAAATCACATTTTTTCAAATTTGACCTATTTATGATGAACTCTGACACCCTCATTTTCATTCTATCATGTGCTTCCTAAGAGGCCACATCATATATATTTTTGTATCCCTGGAAACAACACAATGCCTGACACATAGCAGATGAACAACAAATATTTATTTGATTGAGTTATGGATGGATGTTCTAAGAAAGTACAATAATTCAATCAGTTAAAAAAGAGAGAGAGAGAGACACACACAGCAAGAGAGAACCAGAACCCTTTGCAAAGTACTGACTTGAAAATATCAGGAAAGTTTCCTTTTTTCCACCATCACAATTCTTAGGACTTATAACTCCCAGTCAGAATCACTCTTGCTTATTTGGTCAACTATTTTTGCTTTTACTCACAAGCCATCTTTACCAATTAAGATTGAATTTAACTGCCTTAGTAGAAGGCTGGCCATAGTGTCTTAAGAAATTAAGTTTATTTTTTTCTCCTATAACAAAGAGCCTGGTGTAGGCAGGCCAGAGCTATTGCTTGAGAATTCGTCTCTTCTTCCTGCTCTGTCATTTTCAGTTTAAGACTTTGGTCATCCCGGTGATGAGATGGTTTTGCATCAAAGGGAGTTGAGTAGAAAGAAGGGCATGCAGCAATATGAAAAAGACAAATTTCAGCTGTGTCTGTCCCATTTTAAAGAGCCTTCTACAATGCCATCTGAGTGCTTCTGCTTGTATCTCAATGGCCCAAACTAAGTTACATCGCTATTCCTGGCTACAAAGGCATTCTGAGAAGGTTGTGATTTTATGTAGGTATTTTGCCTTCCAAATTAGAATTACGGCCCTGCTCATAAGGAGAATAGGAAGCATGGGTACCAGTTGGACACCTAGTAGGATCTGCTACTCTACCACCCATCCTTGAAGCATCCTGGCTAGCAGTCTTCTGATTGCACTGCCCCACTCCACTGTACCCCTCCTGTTAGTCTCACCTCCCTCCCTCACTCCTCAATGCTTTGATCATAGTAAGACTATTGTCCTGGATTCCAGTCTAACTACCTATTCCCATTTCCCCCTTCTCTGCCTGTTGATACCCTCCCTATTTGTTGAGCCTCTACTCAAAAGATATCTACGTGGTGAAACTTCCCTAATTTTCTTGATCAAACTCAATCAGTATTTTGGTGTACTAATGGCTTAAGATAATATTAGGATACAATTAATTATGGGTAGATCTGTTGTCCTCACTGGAAGGCAAACTCTTGAGCATAAAGGCTATGTCTTTTATTGTATCTCACTGTCTGGCAAAAAAGATAGGTCCTCAGTAAGTATCTTTTATACCAAGACATGCTCTTCTTGATTCTTCAAGCATCCTCTGTGGTTCTTATACTAATCCACTGTCCAGTTCTTGTATTGATATTCTCACACTGCGTACACTGCCTTTTATCAGTGCCTATGATAACACCAACTAAAAACACCGACATGAACTGAACTGTTCTCTCTGCTCAAGCTTATTCTCTATCTAATCCACCCATGCTGGGAGTAGACTTTCTTTAGAGATCTTTCCTGGTGTCGAGTGTGAGTACTGAAGGCAACCCTCAAATGTTCTTTCCTTCTAGCCCCTCTCCAAACTGAAGGCTATGTACACACAAAAATTACCAAATGTGGACAGATGTCAACAAAAGAGTGAAATACAGATGTTACAATATCATTAAATCAGAATATGATCCCAGAACTTCAAATGGAATATAAAGGTTGGCCTGCAATGCAAATGCTCTGTGTATAAATCTAACAGTAACTTCAGTGCATTTCTTTTTTGTTTATGAACTTTTCCACATACACACATACAAAAATTGGTCCAGAAATTTTTCCTTCTAAGAGTGGGAATAACTGCTTTATTTTTAAAGCAGGTGTTCTTGTCTATGAACTCTATTGTATTTGTTTTCTAATGTTGTTTCTTGTTTAAAAAAAAAGTTTGTACACACACAGACACACACACTGTCAGTGTGTTGGCATACTGCAACAAAATTCAAGTTCCTCCTATGGTTTTCTTTATTAGACAATATTTGCATACTGAACTCCTGGCAAAGGATTGCAGCTTTTCTAATTTTGGAGAGAGCCCAGGAAGACAACATGTGCACTGGCAGAGGCACCACACTTTACTGACTTTCTTAGAGGTTACTTACAAGATTTTTCCACTCTCCTGCTGTTTTCATGATGCCTCAGGTACATAATACAGTCCCCAAGTCCTGCTTCTCACAGACCAGAAAGCCCAAGTGACTTCCCCTAGATGCAAGGAGATGATCCCCACTCCCTGCTCCTTAGAGATCCAGAGCTGGAAAAATCTGTTTTTCCAGAAAAATCTGGAAAAAATTCTGTTTCTGGAAAACAGAAACCAGTAATGAAAGTTATATCCCAGGGCAGATCACAGACACAGCCTGAGATGCCTCCTCAATCTCTCTTCTTTTGTTTTCTAACTCATTTGCCTTTTTTTTTTTTTTATATCCCATCCTCCACTAAACTGGGGAATTCATCCAGTCTGAAAATATACCCCAAATACCAGAAACCTCAATAAACAAATTACTTCTAAAGACTCATTCGCTAAAATAAAGTCCTCTCCAGGAATCCTTGCTCAATTCTTTCTGCCCTAGTTTAGAGTTTCTTTCCCATGTATTCCCAGAGCTCTTCACATGCATTAACCGGCTGCTAACACAGCATTTACCACAATATACTGTTCTGAGCTTTCCTCAACCAGAATTCTGAGAGCTCTTGAGACAAGATCCTGTGTCTTAATACCCTTAGCATTCTCCGTGTTCAGATCACTACAGGAAGCACAGGTGGAGCTCAATAAACATATAATATATAATAAATAAATGAAGGTACATTTCCTAAGCTATCCATAAATATACGCACCTAAAAGCGTAAGTACCTACATACTTACATACACACATACATACATATGTATTTAGCTATGATTAGATTGATATATTAGACGAAACACTAGTACAATTCTGGATCTGCCAAAGTACAGCATATGTGAAACCACTGTATCCAGACAGAGACCTAAAACGTTAATATGATGTTTTTAAATATATCTCACAAGCTTCAAAACAGAGCTCTAAAATGTAAGTGGGTGGCAGAAGTGGGGAAACCAACTGCCACAAAGCTAATTTTCAAGAGAGCAAAATGTATGTGAAGTTATATTTGAAGTAGTAGAGCACGAGCAGTCTGCGACTCACCTACTCCTCCCAATGAAAATGCCTCTTTCATACACATAAGACTTAACCACAACTTTAACAAGCACACATATCACATTTAAGCACTGTCATAAGATAAAAACCCTCTTGTACTCAAATATATCCACAGTCCCATAAGACAGATATTTTTAAAGTCGGACAAAATAAACATAAGGATTCCTATAAACACACCAAAAACATGACTGATTGCTGCATTTCTGCATTATAAAACAATGCTATTTTCCTTTTTTTTTTTTTTGTATAGTACAAATTGAGATGTGAAAACAATTTTGCAATTTTTTTCTTACATGATTGAAGAAGCTTCAGGGCTTTTGACATTTAAATTATATTTCATGCTGCTTATGTAATGATGTGTCATTCTTTGCATTTAATTTGTAGTTGTAAAAGTTGCATTGCGTCCTTTGTTTCTTGGTGCTCTATTTTTAAATCTGAAAATCTTTGCTGACCTTTTTCTCAGTCCCTGGCCCTCTCTGAGGCAATTTCATCAAGTGGCTGGCCCTTCTGTGTTTGCAAGATTGGCACTGCATAGGGGGTGTGCCAGTTGGGGCAAATTGCATGTTAACAAACTGCTTTTCACCTTTCACATCATTTTTATCTGATTGAGGACTTTAAAATGAACATTAAGAACAGCCATCAAAAGGACCAGTTTCAAGGTGTTTATCCTTCCAGCTGTTCAATATATTTATCAATATACCTGTCATTTTTCCTAGGCAGAGCTATGTTTTATTTGCTTGGAACCTGCTTCAATTATTAGCATGGTGTCTTATGTTATATGTAGTAAGAGCGCTGTTGTGGTCACTATTCACAACAGCTGTACTTTACAAAGCACCCCACACGGGCCAAGACTGGTCCGATGCCTACTATATATACAGTGGAACCCCGATGAAAAATTTTTTCTACAGATCATCTCCTACTCTTCTCTAACTGGAACTGGAGAGACAGCAGGAAGATATCTGTCCCTGAAGCAGATGTGTATACTTAGAGTCACTTCAGTTGCCCTAGCCCCATTGTCCTAGGAGGGAGAAAGTAGTAAGCACAAGGACCTCCCAAGATGTCCACATCCTAATCCTCCAAAATCTGTAAATGTGTTACATTAAATGGCAAAAGGGATTTTCTAGATATAATTAAGATTTTAGGTCTTAAGATAGGAAGATGATCTTGGATTATGCTGGCGGGTCCCATCTAATCCTGAGTCCTTAAATGTACAGAACATTTCTTCTGTTGGAGGCAGAAGAGAGATGAAGCATAAGGGGAAGTCAGAAGATCTGCAGTGTGTGAAAGATGAGGCTTTGCTCGTTTAAGGATGGAGGGGACGATGAAGCATTCGGGCAGCATTAAGGGGTGGAGAAGGGGTCCTGGCTGACTTTCAGAAAAATGAAACAAAACAAGGACCATGGTCCCCCAGCCACAAACTGAATTCTGTTAAGAATTTGAATGAACTTGGACGGAATTTCATTCCCAGAGCTTTCAGGAAGGGACAGCCATGCTCACACACAAAGTTTGACTTGTGAAACTCGGAGCGGCAGACCCACTTGAGCCATGATGCCCTCAGACTTCTGATTTATCAAACTCTGAGGTAATAAATAGGGGCTGTTCTAAGCCATTTAGCTTGCAGTAATTTGTTATGCCAGCAATCAAAAGCTAAGCCAGAGGTCATACCCAGACCTTTGGGTTCCATTATAAGCTATCCCTCCCAATACACCCTTGATAGGTGGATAAATGAGGGATAAAGCCAGTACATTTTTAATGTGTGCTAAAGAGCTTCCTTAGTAGTAAAAGGAATCAAGACCCTTACTCACTTACTTTTTAGCAGCTCCATGTTACTATAATTTATCACAATTTGTTGAGAAGGTTCTAACTTAGATTTGTTAGCAATAAAGTTCCCCAGGGGGAATACACCTGAAAGAAGGGAGTCTAGCCTGGTAATGTGGGTTATATATGCACATTAAAAAAAAGGTCTACTTGAACTAAGGGACTGTTCTCTTTGATCAACGAAATTAAACAAACACCTCTTCATCCTAAATATTAGTAAAATGTGTGCCAATGTAGACACAGAGGTGAGTAAGGCATGGTCTGTAATTCTGGGAACTCTAGGATGAGATATATTGAGTGAAGAGGCAATGAGTATTTGCTAGATGGGGGGGTGGATGGATGGTTGGATGTGAATCCTCTGCTTTGTCTAAAACCTAGCTCTTGCTTTCTTCATTTCTTTTTATAAGTTTTTTTTTTAAGATTTTATTTATTTATTTGACAGAGATCCCAAGTAGGGAGAGAGGAAGGCAGAGGAGAGGGGGAAGCAGGCTCCCCACTGAGCAGAGAGCCTGATGCGGGGCCCAATCCCAAGACCCTGGGATCATGACCTGAACCGAAAGCAGAGGCTTAAACCAGAGCCACCCAGGCGCCCCTTTTCATTTCTTTTTAAATAAAATGTAGTACGGATATAATTTTGATGGATCCTCAGAGTGTTGCTGCTGATTTTCAAGCTCTGTCTTTTTGTACCTCTCTCGGATTTGTGAGTCAAACCATTCTAACCCCACCTGCCAGGCAACGGAGTCCATATGCTGAGCTCTTAGATCTCTAATTGCCTGGACCAGTCATTTTGCAATTCATCACGTCCTATTATTATTGCTTTTCTTGTACCATATATCTTCTTGCCATTGATCCCTTTGTTAAAGCCAACCTTGTTTTCCTTCTGCTTTCCCCCAAAACACAAGCCCCTCAAGAGCAGGAACTATGTACACTGTAATGGATAAAATTGGGTGCTGGAGCTATACTAGCCTAGCTTTGTCGTTTAATACATGAGTGATCCAGTGGAAGTTAGTTAACCCCACTAGACTTTGGTTTCCTCGGTGACAACATGGAAATAGTAATAGTTCTCCACTTTCATTGGGTTGTTGCGAGGATTATAGTCATTTATATGTGTAAAGTACTTAGAATAGTTACTGGAACATAGTAAGTACTATTAAATATTAGCTGCATATTTGGTTTCCCAGCATAGCACCTATCATAAGATATGATAGAGGATAAAAGATACTCATTAAACAATGGTTCACGTGCAGCTATGAAGAGGAGAGAGGAAAGGTGGTAAGAGATTATTTTTTTCATTTCTATTTTTATGCCTTATCTTTTATGTTTACTTTGGTAAACACAAAACATACAAATCTTTTAAAGACTCTCAAGTGTCAACAGCCTAACAATCTGGAGACTCCTGATACAGTCCAGACTCTGATGCTGGCCACCTGGGTGACCTCAAGACAAGTCACTGAAGTATTCTGAGTCACTAGTTCCACATCTCTGTGTTCGGCATAATAATACCCTCCACTCAGCTGAATTTTTCTAATTTCTAAATGAGTGGATTCGAATGAGTGACTCATATCCTGATTCATCACATTCAGCAAAATAGTCTTACCCCCTACCATCAGTGAGAAAACGAAAGCCATCGTACGTAATCCCCTTCGACTTTCTGCCGCTATGAACAAACAATATCCAAAAGCATGCAGAGGTAGCTCCCCTCCTTTCTCAGAGAATGAGATATCATCCCTCCTTCATATTGGTACTAACCTCTTAGCTGTGCTCTTGAGTTCTTTCTTTCCCTATACCCCATGAGGTCACAAAAATGTCTATAGGAGGAATAATCAGCTTTAAACATCTGCCATCAGTCACCTTGTTTCCTGCATTATCTTTCCTTTTTTAAAAAAAATATTTATTTATTTACTTGACAGAGAAAGATCACAAGTAGGCAAAGAGAGACAGAGAGAGAGAGAGAGAAGCAGGCTCCCCTCTGAGCAAAGAGCCTGATGCGGGGCTTGATCCCTGGACCCTGAGATCATGACCTGAGCTGAAGGCAGCAACTTAACCCACTGAGCCACCCAGCGCCCCCGTCTCCTATATTTTCAAGTCATCCCTCACTAATGCCTGCTTTCTCTCCACCTGTGAACATGTGTCTGTTTTTCCCATCCCAAAATCTCCACCTGGACCCTCTATCTAACATCTGTACTCTCCTCTTTCATCCAGGCTCCTCAAAAGCCATCCTTGTTCCCCTTTCTTTAACTGGATCTGCTTGAGGAAATGACTGGTCTCCTAACTGCTAAATCTGATATTTCCTTATGCTAGCCTTTCTCTAACTACATACACTCAATACAGTGTTATGCCCTCCTTACAACTCTCTACTCCGTAATTTCAGTGACTCCTCACTCTTGCGGTTCTCCTTCTTCTTCTCTGCCTCGCCTCATTTTCTGCATGATGTTTTCCCCCAGAAATCTGTCCCTCTTCCACTTATCTTCCCTTGAGAGCATTCTTGAATGGGTGGACGGGGTATCATCATTTCCAATAAAACTTCTAATGAAATGATTCATATATCTTTGAAGTAGGACCTTAAAAATGGGATTCATTCTACCTTGGTTTTGGTTGAGGCTCCAAGATAAAGGATGTCAAGTGGTCCATGCTCCAAATAAGGTGCTATAGCACCTGAGCAGAGCTTGAAGTGAGGAGCATATGTTAGATTAGAGTCAAACTAAAGCATTTTTACAAAGAGGTACTGGAGAGGTGAGGCTGAGGAGAGGCTAGAAGCTACTAGCCAAAGGAGACACACTACTGGCATGGAGGGATCTGTAGTCAGTACAGCTCAATAAAGAATTCTTCAATGAGCCCACAAAAATGCCCATGAGAGAAAGAAACTACCTTGAAACATTTAAAACAACCAGAACAACTCAAAACCCTATTATATTGGTACCAGTCAAGAAAGATCTTTCCTACTCCTTGTACGCCCAAAGGGTGGGAGGGCAGAAACTTTAACTTAAAATGGCAATTTGAAATTTCAGCTACTACATGGGATGGAATATTTTAATTACTAAAATGAGACTATTTGGGTAACTAAAAGTGACCAAAAGGCTCTACAATCACTGTCTCTCAAGCTGCATCTATTAAGTATAATGAATACATCTATATTACTGGGACAAACTCTTCTCTGAGTTTCATATTCATATTCATCCAACCATATATCTTCATCTGGAAGCCTTAAAATATATCTGGTCCAAACAAAACTCAAGGTTGCCTAAACTTCTTTCTACCTCTCTCTCTATATATTTTTTAATCATTGGCATCAACCATCATTGATTCCCATACTTAAGTCCCCATACATAATTAAGGGGATACTTAAGTCCCATACTTTATATATCCCAAGAGCCAAACCAGTCTCCAAGTACTGCTCTTTTCTTTACACTCTTCTTCATGCCATTGTGCTGATTCAGGTCTTTGTCTTTGCCATTTCTCCCCCTGGGACTACTGGTCTAACCTGTCACTCTGACTGTGGTCTTGAAATCTCAAATCTACTATTGACCCAGTGAAAACCCTTCACTGAGTTTATTTAAAATTAAAATCTAATGGTAAGAGATCCTTTAGTGATGTTTCACCACCCAAAGGATTAAGTCTGAACTCCTTTTCAGAGTAATCTGAACTTTAACTACCTCCTTATTTTCTTCTCTAGCTACATGTTGCTTTAAGTTGTATTAGTAAGGGGCACTGGGGTGGATTAGTCGGTTAAGCACCTGCCTTCCATTCAGGTCATGATTCCAGGGTCCAGGGATCGAGCCCCATGTTAGGCTCCCTACTCAGTGGGAAGCCTGCTCTCTCTCTTTCTCTGTCCCTCCCCCTTCTTGTGCTCTTCCTCTCTCTCAAATAAATAAGTAAATAAATAAAGTATTCAAAAGCATATAAATAAATTGTATTAATAATAGTAATTGTATTAATACTGCTCTAGCAGTATAGATTCTTTACTTCCACTAACACATACCAACACCTGGGTGTTTGCTACTTCACTGTCTTTTACAACGCTATTACTGATACCTTGGAATGTCTTTCTCGCCTATCCTCCTCATACACCAAATTCTTCTTCATCCTTTAGGACTCAATGTAGGTATCAACTCATTCAGGAAACAATTCTAGCACCACCCTCCTATGTACAGACTATGCGGCTACCTCTCTTACGCACGATATGACATAGTTCTCTCTCTACAGATAGAGTTTTGCACTGTGCTTTTCTATTTATCTACCTTCTTGACTAGACTATACTGCTCAAAGGAAGTGGTTGTATTTTACTTATTTATATAGCTCCAAAGCAAAGTTTCTGGCACATGTCAAACATGTAACAGACATTTTTGGGGAAAAAAGCTAGTAATTTACAAACCTGCTTCCATCATAGTATTTCATTTGAACCTCAGAAGAAAATTATGAAGTAGCTATTTTTATTTCTATTTTACAAATAGGGAAACTGAGACATAGAGAGCATAAGCAACACGCCAACCACCACCAAGTGAATTAAGTACAGCAAGGGATACGCATTTATGTCCTCTAGGACCAGGATCCATGTTTAGCTCACTGAAGCACACTGGTCACTTTGAATGCTGACCTAAATGTACCTGTGAAATAAGGCATGAGGTGTCCAGTAACATAACAGGAGCTTCCTCCAGCCCTGAAACCTCAAGAAAAAAAGAATCAAACGACAGGAAAAATAAAACAAAGGGCCAGAGCTGTTTGAGTGTGGACAGAAGAGGTAAAGAACCGTGTACCTTTGAGAGCTATGCTGTTTTATATACCACTTACATCTCAGTGCATCCCATCACTAAATAGAGAAGTTTTCTTTTTTTCTTTTTTTATAACTATATAATATACTTTTTAAAAAATTTTTTTATTTTTTATTATTTTTTTAATTTAAATTTTTTATTTTTTATAAACATATATTTTTATCCCCAGGGGTACAGGTCCATGAATCGCCAGGTCCACACACCCTACAGCACTCACCAAATAAATGTTGAAAATATAACTATATAATATACTTTTATCCCCAGGGGTACAGGTCTGTGAATCGCCAGGTTTACAGACTTCATAGCACTTACCGTAGCACATACCCTCCCCAATGTCCATAACCTCACCCCCCTTCTCCTAACCCCCCTCCCCCCAGCAACCCTCAGTTTGTTTTGTGAGATTAAGAGTCACTTATGGTTTGTCTCCCTCCCAATCCCATCATAGAGAAGTTTTCTAGAATACCGCATAACTGCATTGCTTATCCAGACTACCTCCACAGGGCCAACTCTGTAAGTCTCTGCCTAAGACACAGTGTTTCTCAGGGTGAATCAGATTATATTTTCTCAGGAAGCCAGCAGAGTTCTGGCATGACAAGAAAACTGTTCTTTTGGTTTCAACATACTCATTTGTATCTATACCTCAATTTTGAAAAGATTTCCACTCTTCAGCAGCAGATTTAGGAGTCTTTCCCCACCAAATTTTGTCTATATATTTGAGAAAACCTATGCTTTTCTCTCCCTGCCTTTTCCCTGTTCTCCTATCGCCCATTAAAGTAAAGAGGTAGGCTTTGAGTTCATTGCCCCAGTGGAGGAAGTGGGGAAAAGCAGAAAGCTTTTAGTGTGGCAGATAATGGGAACACAAAGAGGCCTCAACATCATCTACCAACTCTCCTCAAGACTTCCTCCCCTGAGTTAGTTTCCTGAGAATAGATGTGTCCTGGGCTCTGCTCACCAATAATACCATCAGGAAGGTGGAAAGGCCCCAGAAGGGAGAAGGCTTCTTAGGGCTTCTAGGCAGATAGGATCAGAGGAAACCTTCGTTAAGATTACTGAGCCCCAAGCATGGCAAGGAAGCAACAGAAGGCTGCCAGACTTAAGTAAGCTATAAGAATAGGGATAGCAGGCTCCTTCTCATGGTCAAGTTAGCCTGTAGGTCCTTCTAATGATCAGAGACAAGGCTGTCCTATGGTCATGCTGGGCAGTAAGACCAGGAGCTGTGAGTCACCGTTGAGGTTAAGAACTCAGGAAGACCTGAGCTTGAGTTTTCCACCAGTAAATAGAGTCGATCTCAGAGACAGAAGTTAGGATGTGTTCGTAAAAGTGAAGGAAGTAGTATTTCTTGCATTTCCAAGCTTATGAACTGAGATTCATAAATAAACAATAATAATAATACACAGTGGATGTCTCCAGATACTGAGAGTGATATCTAAGTTGACTATACCATACAGGAGGTTGGTAGGATCACTTGGGCCTTAGAATGTTGTGGGGCATAACACTGCAAAGGAAATGTGAACAGTCCCACAGAACAGAGGGACCCTCCCCACCTCTGTGTCAGAGTCCTTACTGCCAAGTTTCCTCCTGCTTCTACCAAGTTCTTCCTATTCACTTTAAAACAAAATCACAAGACTGCAACATCAGAAGAGCTTGCTAGGACCCTTTGCCTTTAAGGCCAACGTTCTAAGCAAGTAGCCTAGAGGTTAGTTGTGTCAATTCCTGTATCCAGCTGCTGCCCCAGAGGAATAGATTTTCCAAGCATATTTTCCACCATATGCTACTGTTGCCTCTGAGCTGTATCTGAAACTCCCTAGTCCTAAAAAGCCTGTTAAAGGAGTTGGATGACCTTAGTCTTCTCCCCTGCTTTATTCTTGAATCACTGCTAAAGCAAAGAGTATAAAATACAAATGCATACACTCCATAAATGTACTGGATCATCCCAGACTGCTATCTAAGGTTGCCCTATGTAATCTGAAGACAACACAAACAGTCGGCCTGGGGTATGGGATTTCAAGGCATCAAGAAAATAGGGGGAGAAATAAGAAACATTCCAATCTTACAGGTGCAGCAGCTTTTCACTTCCAACTCCTTTAAAGCTAAAGAGCCAATAAAACAATTCTTTTTCTCTTTAAGAAAGGTTGGAGTTTATTTCTAGGCCTTTCTAGCACCAATGAAAGTAAGAACAGAGAAAAACCAGCATATTGCATGGCTATCCATTCAGTCCAATCCTCTACATTTGTCTCTATCACAAATATGGAGCCCCGCCCCATGTCGGGCACTGCATGTGAGCCATCCAATCCTGGAGACAGTCCTGCAAACTAAGTCTTTTTACAAATAAGGTGCCTGGGACTCCGAGGATAGAAAAGAACAGCTGGAATTTGAACTGAGATCTGTCTGAAACATGGCCCCTTAGCACCTGACACTAACTGATGCTGGAGTGGCTACTGAATATACTCACATTTTTCAGGGCCACTTGGAGGCAGAACAATCTTATAAAAAATACAAATAAGGTCATGTCATTCCATTGCTTAAGAGATGCTAATGAATTCTCATCATATTCAGAACAGTATGGAAATTCTCAATAATGACCTGGCCTTCGACTAACTTTAAAGCCACTTCTACCCTCTCCCCATCCACTCCAACCATCCTGTCCTTTTTCTTGTTTTTCAAAGTTCCCTTCCTTTTTCTAGAGGGTTCTGTGTTGGTCTGTTGCCTGAAGGTTCTTTCCACAGATTCTTAATTGGATGATGCTTCACTCTTCAGCTGTCAGCTCAAAGAGTGGTGTTTTTGACATCTTTGTTAATTTACTTGTTGACTGCGTAGCCCCAATATAAGGTAAGGTAATGCGGGAGGGACCACATAGCTATCATTCACTATTCTAGCCCCATTACTTAGAACAATGTCTGGTATACACAGTAGTAGCTGTGTATATTTTTATTAAAAGATTTAAATCTGTCATTCCTAGAAAAAATAGCAATGTTAAATGACCATCCTTTCACTGCTTAATATATAATTGGCATTCACAAAATATAGATGGATAACATTGGCATGAAATCTGATTTTGTCATTTTGATAGGCAACATAAAAGGCGTTTAATATAAACACAAACCTTCTCTCACATCCCCGGCTCTTCTAGACTCAAAATCTGTTTTCTGTTTCTAATAGGTGTTTTTTTTTTTTAACATGATTTCCCATAAATATTTTAGGTTCTTTATAGTTCTTTATTTTGATTGTCAATTTTTTTAGTTACTTATTGAAAAGAATGAGATTAGGGGTGCCTGGATGGCTCAGTGGGTTAAGCCTCTGCCTTTGGCTCAGGTCATGATCTCAGGGTCCTGGAATCGAGCCCCATATGGGGCTCTGTGCTCATCGGGGAGCCTGCTTCCCCCTCCCTCTCTGCCTGCCTCTCTGCCTAGTGCTCTCTCTCTCTCTGTGTCAAATAAATAAAATCTTTAAAAAAGAAAAAAAGAAAAAAAGAATGAGGATAAAAAATATCTGCTAAGTGGAATTGACTTCTTAACAAGATCCCAATAAAACAAATGATGTACATGTCCTCTGCCCATTTCTTTATTGGATTGTTTGTTCTTTGGGTGTTGAGTTTGCTAAGTTCTTTATAAATTCTGGACACTAGTCCTTTATCTGATAT
>NC_081570.1:53839068-54076708 GCF_022355385.1 Mustela nigripes | reverse complement strand
TGAAGTGTGTAAACCTGGCGATTCACACACCTGTACCCCTGGGGATAAAAATATATGTTTATAAAAAATAAAAAATTAATTAAAAAAATAAAATAAAATAACAACATAAAAAAAATGATGTAAATGTATGTTTCCTCTTGGTAACACTTTAAGTTTCATCCGTTCACTAGCTCCCACTCACTTCTTGTTAATGGTGACATTTTGACATATCTATCGTGCCCTTCGAATTAGCTCTGCACAACCCTTTTGACCAATTCTGAGAGCATCAGACCACCAGTCTGGGGCTGAGAAATTAAAGTGACCTTGCAGAGGCTTATTTCTGACCTTAAACCTATTTCTAATTGCTGGCTTTTACAGTATCATGACATTTGGACATGAGATCCTGACTCCACCACATATGGTCATGTTGGCTTGTGTGACATTAAAAAAAAACAAACAAACAAACCCTCCTTTAACCTCAGATTCCTCATTCATAAAATAGATCTTCAGGAAATAGACTCTGAGTCTTCAAGATTTGTGTGCAGGAGGTTTAGTCAGCCAGTGCTTTTGCAAACATCACCTCTCTGAGGGGTAAAGGGAACAGGATTGGACAGAGCAGGTGAACTGTGATACTGCTCCAACAGGGGCCTCAGCCAAACCTACTTATACTCTGGAGCTGTGGTGGCCCTTCAGTGATGTCCCCAGTGGAGATGAGCTGTTGAGCTTTTATAACCCATGTCATCAGTCCCTAGATGCAAGAAGGTGTAGGACACTGAGCAAGGCGGCTCTCTTTGGTTGAGAGCAATTTTTGATAGGGAGTCGCGCAAGAGCCTTCCACTGCCAACATCTGGGGGCAGCTGAGAGTGAGTGCTTACTTATTAAGAGGGGTCTGAGTAGCACCCCTTAGCAGCCATTACATGGAGTTAATCATATTTCTTTCCCAAATGTCACGTGTTATCAAATGAGAGCATGTGTGTTGAAAGCATCTAGCCTAGGCCTTGGCATTTAGATGGCCCACCATAAAAATCTTCCTCACATGAATGAATGAAAAAAAAAATGAGTAAATGTTTCATTGATGCCACATCTTGTTGACAGTATCTGCTATTTCCTGTGTGCCACTGTCTGTCATGTGAGTTTCTTTCACAAAGTATGTGACTATACGGACTAAAATTTTAGAGTGACTCTGCTGGGTCCACTGGGTCTCCATTTCACAGATCAATTTTCCCATCTTCTTTGGTTGGCTGATTATACTTTTGAGTTATGGAAAAGACCAGACTAAGTGGGTTGCCTTAGAAAGTACATATTGGATCTTTGGAGACAAAATTTGGGGGATTTGCAGTATCAGGGTTAGGGGGACTGGAGTCTAATCTATCAGAGAATTAAAAAAAAAATCACTTCTATCTTTTAGAGTCTAAGACTAGCCCAGCAAAGTGATATTTTTTAATTATTTCATATTAGCTGGCTTATATTGGAGATTTGCAGTAGATCAAGGCAAATGTAATGACTCTTAAATCAGAGAAAGACATATCATGTGGTTACTGCTTTTACAAAATTTTTACAAATTTTTACAAATTCTTTTACAAAGAATTCATAATCCTGTTTATGGAATATGTTCATATTTTAAAGAAATTCTTTCAATAAATATAGAGATAGAAAGATTTCTTTCCCCATTTATAGAGAGGTTTAAGTGAGCTGCTGAGCTGCAGAATATAAGGGACAGAGTCATAGCTTCTAATTTTGACTATTATACCATCTCTCCTCCCTCCCACCCCCAGAATACCACAACGATTTTGTTTTCCACTTCAAAAATGTGTATTCTTACTATATAATTATTCCATTCCATCATCAAAGATTTTGTACTTATTATATCCCAGGTCCAGGCTGCAAGATGAATAAAACGGTGTCTCTAAATGCAAGCTTGCAGAAGGGGAAGATCAACTATTACAGGAGATATATCCAACAAGAGATATATCAGAACGAACAAAGCCTCAGACTTCTGTGAGCTGAATCTACTTCCTGCAGTTTCCTTATTTGTTATTCAGTTTCAATCACTAGAATATGTAAAGCCAGGCTATTTATATGGTTTTCAAATTTCTTAAAAAGAAGCAGTCACTTCCAACTTCAAATAAATGCCAATAAAGAGTGAAGTTCTTTTTCAGCCCCCAGGGTGACAAATACTGTCCTTGGAACAAGCTGTTTCTTCTCAAGTGAACATCCTGAATACATGTTATTTAGACTCCAATATAAACATGACTTAATGGTCAGAGGAAAATCACGTTCTCCTGGAATTGTACATTTTATAACCTTACTAAGGTGATGACAACGGTTCTGTTGTTAATTTTTTTGAAATCCAATACAATCACAATTACACTAATGCAGGATGATTTTAGAGGGAACAAAAAGAAAATAAAGTGTTCCTTTGGAAAAATCTCCAATGAGAGCTATCTTATGACACGGTATCTCCCTGGAGACTGGTTATGGAATTTTCTTGCAGAAAACATTTTATGTGATGAAAATGGAGTGCATTTGTTTCCTTGGAAACAAACCCTTTCACCTTTATTGCACAGAATTTTGAGCAAAGAAAATTTAGTAATTAGACCTAGAATCTACCCATTTTAAACTGGTGGAATTTTCAAACACATGATATTATTAGAAATAACGTGCAATAAAACCCACTTAGCTCACTTATGGTCAAACAAATAAACCTTTACATGACTTACAAGTGTAGACATCTGGCATTCTAAACACAGAAACAGGATTCCCTATAAACTCTGACACTTCAATAGCTTAGAAAATCCCTGAACTAAAATCATCAGCTGACTAAAATAATCCCAGTCACAAAAAAAAGCAAAGAAAATCCTAAACTGAGTAATAAAAATATTAGTTATTAGAAAGCTGCATAATGTGAAAGTCAATCCTGTGCCTCCTGGCCAGTAGTTTCAAGCTAATAACATCTTCTGGGATAGAAAATATTTTCTATAGGGAAACAGATTCTGTTTTTTTTGTTTTTTGTTTTTTGTTTTTTGTTTTGCTACAGAGGTATCTCACAGCCCTCTGCTTTTTGACATCCCAGAATCAACCTCTTGGATAGACTTGAGAAGTCACATGCTTTCTTCTTTGGTATTACACATGGTAGCCCCCCTTATCCCTGGTTTCTCTTTCCACAAGCAGCTTCATTTACCCAAGGTCAACTCTTCTCCAGAAGTGACGCCAGAAGGCCAACAGTAGCCTTGAATAGCTAGGTAACCATGCCTACATTATCACCTCACCTCATCTCATCCTTTAGGCATCTTATCATCTCACATCATTATAAGAAAAAGGGTCAGGACAGTACAAGATATTTTGAGAGGAGAGACGGTGAATACATAGTTTTTACTGCAGTGTAATTGTTATAATTGTCCTATTTTATTATTATTTATTCTTGTTAATCTCTTACTGTGCCTAATTTATAAATTCAATTTTATCATAGATGTGTATGTAGAGGAGAAAATAGTATTATCTGTGGTTTCAGGCATCCACAGGGTGGCTTGGCACTATCTCTTGGAGATAAGATGGGGCTAATCTACTCTGCAGCATAAAGATCAAAACATTGGTGGGGCAGGTTAAGGCAGGTTGACTACTTCTGACATTTTACAGGATCAAAGTTACTTTGATAAAAGCAATCATATACTTCCATTAAATTCCATACTTTAACTTCTATACTTCATTTAAACACTAGAAGAAAGATGTTACAGAAATGCATCCAATTTTTCCTGTATCAAAATTTTCTTTAATGAATAATTTGGATAAGCTTTGAACATTTTACCCTGTCTTTGAAGTTCAAATCACTTCTAAGTGTCCCTAATATATCAAGAGAATTATCTTTTAAATTTTTTTTACCTTGAAATAATTTTAAACTTATAGGAAAGTGGAAGAAAGAGTAGAGTATTGCTGTATACTTTTTACTCTTCACTCAGTTTCCCTAAAGTTAACATATTGTGTAACTATAGTGCATTTACCAAAACTAAGACATTAACATGGTATTATTAACTATTAACTAAACTGTAGTCCCGATTCATATTTTATTAGTTTTTCCACTTCTGCCCAGTTTTATATTCCATGATCTAATCCAGTATCTCACATTACATTTAGCTTTAAAATTTCCCTATGCATCTTCAACCTACAATGGTTCCTCCCTCTTTATCTTCCATGACCTTGATAAATTGAAAGAGTACCCATCAATTATGTTGTAAAATATCCCTCAGAAGTGATGAGCTCTTTGAGTGTATCCTATAAAAGGATACATGGTTTTGATATATCTTATTACCAATCATATTAAACTTGATCATTGGTTGGGGCGCCTGGGTGGCTCAGTGGGTTAAAGCCTTTGCCTTTGGCTCAGGTCATGATCCCAGAGTTCTAGGATCAAGCCCCACATCGGGCTCTCTGCTCAGTGGGGAGCCTGCTTCCTCCTCTCTCTCTCTCTCTCTCTCTCTCTCTGCCTGCCTCTCTGCCTACTTGTGATCTCTATCTGTCAAATAAAAAAATTTTTAAAAAATCTTTAAACTTGATCATTGGTTGTTACTGAATTTGCTGGGTTTCTCCACTATAAAATTACTATCTTTGTCTCTGTAATAAGGATGTTACAGGGGGTAGATACTTTGAGACTATAGAAATACATGTTCTCACACCCAGTAGTTTTAGTGCCCATGGGTGGATCTTGCCTGCAAGTCTTACTGCTATATTCTAACGGTGACTTTCTGTTTCTATCATTCCTTCTACATTTATTTTTTAAAGACTTATTATTTGAGAGAGAGAGCATGAACAGTGGAGGGGCAGAGGGAGAGGGAGAGAGAGAATCTCAAGTAGATTCTGCACCAAGGACAGTGCCTGACATGGGGCTCCCACATGACCTGAGCTGAAACCAAGAGTCGGATGCTTAGCTGACTGAGCCACCCAGGTCCCTCTTTCCGCACTTATTAACTGGAATTCTTCTGTAAGGAGGAGTTATAAGGACAGTTTTTTTGTTTTGTTTCTTCAGTTTGAAAATAATGATCACTTTACTGCTTTGTCCTATGTCTTTTAAAACATTTCTAAGCTTTAGAAGAGCAAACCTGTTATATTAATTAGGTAGGGCAGAGATAAAGGAATGTCCTCATGTGCCAAGGAAGTTAAAGTGAAAGAAGGAAAGGAAGAGAAAGGAAGGGAGGAAGGAAGGAGGGAGGAGGAACAGAGGATAAGAAGAAAGGAAGGAGGGAAGGAAGGAAGAAAAGGAGGAAGGAGGAAGGAAGTGAGTACCATAAAGCAAATATCACAGGGAAAAATTCTACCGCTGAAACTATTTGTATTTGATATTAGTAACAAGAGTTATATTAGAATGTTACCAAGTCTTGATTATTCAGTTATATATGAATTCCTGACATTTTGCTAGGTGAGGAAGTGACCTTTATTCATGATTCAACTCAAACACCTCTTGTCAAAACACTTCTTTGACTTACTCTGCAAAGTAATTATTCGCCCCTTTTACTGTCTGCGAGTAGGTACCTCTGATATCTGCTACATTTTTAAATTACAGATGTTTTCTCTTTCTCTTTCCCCTCCCCTCTAACACTCCGTGACATCAGCCACCGCATCCCATTCACTCTTATATCTCCATCACTTAACACAGTGTTAATACACATGAATCTTTAAATCAATGTTTAATAAATTCTTGACACATTCATGGATGGATGGATGGATGGATGGATGGATGGATAGATGGATGGATAAGTCAAAGTACCCGCCTTCAGGGAGCATAGTTTAGTGAGGATTTGTCTTTTTGTTTTAAGTCTTTTTGTTTTAAAGATTTTATTTATTAGAGAGAGAGAGAGAGGGGAGGTAGGAGGATTAAAGGAAGAAGCAGACTCTCAGCTAAGCAGCAAACCTGAATATGGGACTCTACGTGGAACCCCAGGATCATGACCTGAGCTGAAGGCAGTCACTTAACCAACTGAGTCACCCAGGCACCACTTTAGTGAAGATTTGAATTATTATAGTCAAAATATGAGGAGCAATATATAGAAAGACTCTGGCTCAGCTATTATAAAAATCATGTGGCAAAATCATTTTGCCCTTCTGGGTTTCAGTTTCCCCATCAAAATAACAGATTAGTTGATTCCTGAAGTTGTTTTCAATACTATAGTCCATCATTCTAACACCTACTTGCATATTGCTGAAATATGAGCACCCCTTTCTAAGGGTCCAATTGAATAAAATTTATAAGCAAGTACATGTATTCTAACACCTGAACTCCTATGTTTTATCTAAATTGCATCAGTGCAAAATTAGATCCTTTTTCACATTACTGTCAATCTGCTAGCTCTTTAGAATTAACCAAAGAGAATGATCATCTTCCATTTTAAGCTATGGCAAAGCAAGCACATTTTCTGGTGCCTACCCAGCTCCCCTAGAACTACATTTATGCATTATGCTAGTCCTGCTTCACACAGCCTGATGCTGTTAAGAACATCACTTCTCATGGGATGAATCCATAATTTGAAAAATAAAATTAAACTCTTAATGGCACCACACAGACTTCAGTTTTCTTTAAACTTGCTACTGAAAACAGTACCTTGTATTTGCTTTGCATTTTATATTCTGAAGCGCTTTCACACACCTCACCTTATATAAGGAAATATTTTGTAAACTTTCATGCACTGAATAGAAGTTAAAGGTTATTATCATTACTGTGATTTCACTATTTGCATATATTAATGCGTGAATAACACTCAAGAACCCCATCAGATGAGGTAGACAGGAAGGGCAAGAATCATTATCCAAGTGTACAAGTTAACAATGTTACAGACAGGACAAAGGATCTCCCATGATCACAAGCACTGTGACTTCTGGGTACTTTAAAAGGATATTTTGCTCTTGCCCTAAAGGTATTCACTATCTAATAGACTGTATATAAAGACAACTAATTTGTTTTCGTTTGATAAATTAACAGTGAGAGGAGGACACAAGTGTATGATGATTATTTAATTGCAACACTCATCAATTTAAAAGAATCAGGATGATATTAAAGGCTTCGAAAAAAAGAAAAAGAAGGGATAATGGCGGGAAGGAAGGAGTGGGAGGGAAGAAGAGAGGGTCCCCTCCCACTTAATATTCCACCTCTTCACTTGAAAACTCAAGTTGAAATCATAATTCAAATATCTCAAAATGCTGGTGAACATAAATGTTTTAGGAAGCAAGTTACATAGGTAGACTAAGGTACTATGGAGGAAGAGCTTTCAAAATGGTGCTGAGAAAGATACGTTTGTACACTTTCTTGTCAAACCTGTTAGGATCTCAGTTACCATACCTGTTGGAATCATAGTTATCAGAACAGATTTAAATTCTGCTATTTTCTCTTGTTAAAGCCACCATCCTAACAAAAAGGTACCAGGAATTCTTTGACCTATTTCAAAGAGAATATGCTTACTTATGTGTGGAAATATACTGACCTTTTCAAAGGTATGGCACACTGGATGTTCCCAATAAAGGAAAAAAGAAAAGAAAATTAGATAACTGGTCAAAACATGAAAAAATTCCTTGATTTTTAAAAATCCTTTAAAAACCAAGACCCCCTCAGCTCTTACATATAAAGTATGTCATATCCCAGATAAGTTTCTCTATTTCAAAAAGAGAATATAACAAGTATCTTTAATATGGAGAGATTTTTCTAAAAGTAAAAGAGATTTTCTAAAACTAAAGGGTTATATTTTTAAAATATAACCACTTACCATTTGCCACCCAAATGCCCAGTTTTCTTCAATGTTTGACCAAGTCCTACGTTTCTCTATGTTTTCTATGTTTTCCACTAAAATGCCTTCCCCAAGTACAAAATTTCCTCCTGGTGGTCCCACTCAGAAGTGTTCTTTCCTTCCTCGGAATTCTTACCTAACTACAAAAATTCAATGTCTTCATTACATGGAGCTAGGCTGTAAGTTCTACATGTTATTTCATAATAATATTTGTTTTCAATATCAAGTAAATCTCTAAGCTCTAACATGAAACAGTATGATTTATTTCTCTCCATATTTGCAAAAAAGCCCATCCTCAATGAGGACGGTAATAGTTAAAATAACAGCTAATATTTACTGAGTACTTAACATGGGCCAACCACTGATCTAGGTGTTCTGCATGTATTAATGCCTGAATATGCTAAAGAACCCTATCAAGTGAGTATTATTATCCCATTTTGTAAATGAGAACACTCAGGATCAAAGAAAGTAGGTGATTATCTCAGGGTTTCACAACCAATCAGTAGTAGCACCAAGATTACAACACAGGACATGGGACTCCAAAGCCATCGCTCTTCACCTCTATGTTAACTTACACAGGTAAGGAAGGGAGCATGGAGGGAGAAAGGAGGAAGAGAGGATGGGAAGACAAAGGGTGGGGAAAAAAGGGGTTGGGATCAGAAAAGCGAGACAGAAAAGGAATGTGAAAGGAAAGAATTACTTAACTTTTGTTTCAAAATGGCAGATTACTTTTCTCTATGGCCCGCTATGATGCTCAGCTCATATGACTTGAGACTACTTTTGTGAAAGTAAAGCATGCAAACTCACTCACATTAGATAACTGGGGGAAGGGAAGCAGTAGCAGAGATAAGAGATGCTGTATTGCTTCTTTAGAACTGCCTACCAAGAACTGGCTTGACCCACTTTCCCTGAAAACTCCTACTAATTAGGGAACATAAATGGGAATTTTCCACCATGAAACTTAACCAGATGCAAACATTAAGTGGCCATTTTTCCCTTTTGAGAATAGAGGTTAAGGCACAGCTTCCTTGTCTAATTCTTAGTTAAAACCAAAGCATAAAGGTAGCTCCTTTTAAAAAACTCATAACTCGCTGCTGCCTAATCTCTTTAAGCCTGACTTTCATGTTCATGTTACATTAGACGGTTCAAAATGACCCTCTTTAACTTATTCCACAAACTGAATTACTTGCTATTTCTCAAAGGACCAGATGTTTGCCACCCAAATGCCCAGTTTTCTTCATGTTTGACCAAATCCTATGTTTTTCTAAGTCCCCACTAAAATGCCTCCCTCGAGTAAAAAATTTCCCCCTGGTGGTCCCAGTCAGAAGTACTCTTTCCTTCCTCTGAATTCTTCCCTAATTCTGCATTTGTCTTGAGACTTGCCATTTTATTCTTGAATCTCTTACATGCATGATTCAGTATCTTACTTCCTCAAGGTAGACTGTAACTCTCTTGATGCAGCACCATTTTCTGGTCTATCTCTGTGACCTCATGGTACTTAAAAGATTGATTTATAGACAATGGACAAAGAGATTTTTTTAAAAGATTTTATTTATTTATCTACTTATTTATTTATTTTAGAAAGAGAGTGAGAGAGAGCACGGGTGGTGGGGGAGCAAAAGGTGAGGGGCAGGGAAAGAATCTCAAGCAGACTTGACTGGGCAGGGGGACCGAGGCAGGGCTCAATCTCACAACGCCAAGACCATGACCAAGAGTGTGACGCTCAACCGACCGAGCCATCCAGGTGTCCCTGGGCAAAGGGATTTTTAAGTGAATATTTATTTAATTTCTGCAATATACTTTGCACTATTGGAGCATACATAAAATCATTACAAGACATATACACGTGTAGATATATAACATGTAGCATATGAGGCATCTATAATGACTTAATCTAAATTCCATACTTCCAGAAAAAATAACAACAAAAAAAAGAGTTCTCATAATACCATCCATGGATGCCCCAAACTCAAATGCCTGTAGGGATCATGGAGATAGCATTCATGAGAGAAGCCAGAAGAGGACCTAGTGTAGGAATAAGAGAGAAGATAGAGAAAGTGGTGTGTGGAAAATGCGTACCCCTTCCCTTTCATTGAAAGTGAGGTGGAAATAACTCATTACTGTGTGGGGATGCCTACTGTGCCAGAAATTCAGATTTGGGTGTGAAATCTTAAAATGTTTATATCCTTGTAACAAACCCTTATGATTATGTTGTGGTTTTTAAAAAAGATTTTATTTATTTACTTTAGAGAGAGAGGGAGAGAGAGTGTGTATGAGGGCGGGGAAGGGCTGAGGGAAGACAGAGAGAATTTCAAGTAGACTATGTGCTGAGCGCAGAGTCTGACCTGGACTTGATCTCACAAACCTGAGATCACGACCTGAGCAGATATCAAGAGTCGGATGCTTAACTGGCTGAGCCACCCAAGGGACCCTTTGTGTTTTTAATTTTAATAAATCATTGTATAGGCAATAAAACCCATTTATGTGCTGAATCCAGGGTTAGGATATCAGACCTGAACTTTTCAGATAGGTGTGATAGAAAGAATGAAGGCCAGAGATCTATGACTTTTATATGAGACACACTTTTCTCTAATTCTTGCCATCACTCCTAAGTTAAGGGGAAGAAGTATTTAAAGTTAATTTCTCCAGAACAGTGAAGAAGGGTGAGATGCCCCCAACCATGGCATTCTGGGTGGTTTAAATGCAGAAATTTATGTCTCAATTATAGAGATCAGAAATTCAAAATCAAGGTGTTAGCTTCTGAGGACTATGTAGGAGAATCTGTTCTATGTCTCTCTCCTAGCTTCTGATAGCCTCAGATGTTCCCTGGCTTATAGACAGCATCCTCACTAGGTGTTCCTGTTTTTCTGCTTCTGTGCATCTGTCTCTGTGCCCAAATTTCCCCTTTTCGTAGGATACAGTCATCCACAATTAGAAGCCACTCTAATGACCTCATCTTAACTGAATCATCTGCAAAGATCCTATTTCCAAATTCAAAATGTACTGGGAATCAAAACTTCAACATCTTCTAGCAGAACACAGTTCAACCCATAACTAGGTTGTCCACAACCCAGTGCTTCTTGCGTAGCTCTCTCTGATCCTTGGAAATGCCAGCAGAAAATTACAGTAAGAATTGTGGCAGTAACATCAGTTTAAGGGCAGCGACCTGCAACACGGAACTGCTTTTCTACTCTGGTTGATGGAGAATGACAGAAGCAGTATTATTTACCTGAGAAATAAGTAAATATAATTCCTGCCCCTCTATAATCTAAGGATACAGTTAGCTCACCTCACATGTTGTTAAATGCACAAGCAGCTGTTCTCTGTGTCCCACTCTAGACTAGAGGCATTACAGCGTCAGGTCCTACTTGATTTTACAAGAATAAATGTACCAGTTTCCTTTGCACAGAGTGACACACTAGCCAAAGTCACAGTAGAAAACATACTACTGAGCTTCTGCAAATACATGAACTACATGGTAAGGAGGTCTTCTAAATGTTAAGGAGCATCTTCTACAATGAACTCCTGATCTCTCTGCCCCCCTATTTTCTTCTCAAACACCTTTGGAATTCAACCACAATAGTAATTATTCAGAACTCAGCTAGGCTACCCGGCCAGTCACAGAGAGATGACATGTAGCTTGAATGAGACTCCTCTGTCTCTCTGAGGCCCTTAGTGACGTGAAACCTTGAAAACCCCAATTCATCTCTCTGGGGGAACTATGCTACTTATAAAAAGAAGTTGAAGAAGGTGGCATATATAAAGATGAAGATGGTGATGTGTATCACATAGAGGAAATAACATAATGCTGTAACCGTGAGACTTTAGGAAGGCTTTACAAAAACGTGACATTTGAACAGGTTCTGAAAAAATTGGTAAGGAATCCACCAAGAAACAGGGAATGGACATCCCAGGCAAAGAAAAAAGCATGTGCAAAAGGAAAGAGGCAAGAAAAGTACAGCACACTAGAAACAAGTGAGGAATGTATCTACTCAAATCTTCAATGCCACCAACTCTAATAGAATTACCAATGTAACAGATTTAACAATAGTGTTGTTGTATTTTTGTTAGAAAGAGCACTAACACATATCAATTTTCATACACATCCTCTTTTCAACAATGATTATATGTGAAGAAGAAAAATGTCCCAGAATCAAGGAAAAACCAGATGATCTGAAAATTCTTTCCAGCTTTCCTATTTTATAAGCTGGTGGGCTGCCAGGGTCTCAGAAACTAACTCAGTTCATCAGCTGAAAACTGAGCACATATTCCCAATGGATAAAACTCTATAGTGAGTGCTATGGGGGAAATACAGAAATAATTTAGAAATAGCTGCTGCCTTGGAAACCTTTTAAAAGAAAACTTAAAAAATTCCACAAGTGTTAATATCACCTATCTTCCAGTATGTATACTTAATCTGCTAATTTTTCTGCACTGAAGTACAATCATGTATCTACCAGTATTAAATGTTACCTTGCCAGATATTTCATAATAATAGATTGTGAAGATACTCTACGCTTCTGGGTTTTCTACTGAAATTGTTTTAAGTCAGGATTCTAACACAGTAGTTATTCACAAACAGTTGTCAAGAGGCTCAAAAGGAATTTCTCATTATCACTCAAGTATCAGGATCCATGAATTTAAGAAGCTCAGGAAATCTTTTACTATCATCAGTTTTTTGTTTGTTTTTAATTAGTGAGAGCTTTCCTGAGCAGACAAAGAGATGGAATGCAGCTATGTATATAATCCACATTTAATTATCTATGCGGCAGCCCATATTCAACAATTTTTCTGAATGTCTGCTTTACTTTATCCATAACTGTTTATCTTCTTTTCCTCCTTACATATATATTTAAAATAATAATGGACTGAAAAAAATTCTGATTAAGTACACAAAGATGGAGAGAAAGGGGAAGGGGTATGTCCTTGGCACTTCAGAAGACCAAAGCTGGGTTGAAAAGGAGTAAATGATGACACAGGGCAGAGACCGACAGACTCAGGCTAGTAATATCCTGGAGGCTTCAGCTAAAAAGGAAGTCAGAATAAGCCCTGAGCTAGAAAACTGGAAAAACAGTCTGAAGTCTTTATATAGACTTCAAGAGATTTATGCCCCCATCCCAGTCCTCAGGCAAAAAATTGGAAAAGCTCCTAAAGAATTTACCAAACAATATGGTGAAACTTCCAAGATGTATGAGTGGGTTGTGGGGCCAGGGGGGTGACTCAGAAGGAGTTCAGCATAAAATGTCCTGTCCACTTACTATGCCTGAGTACCCTAAAGCTGGACCTATCCTTACAAACAGAACTCCAAACAAATTTTTTTGTTGATTCATCCCTGAATCTGAATGGACAATCAAGTATCACCAGACATTTGAGGAAAGCTACAATATGAAAAAAAGACCCAAATAAAGAAAAAGAAAACAGAGATGATTTGACAGTTTTCAAAATCTGGGTATGCCCACGCAAGTGAGCATCAACCTTCATGAATGTCTCAGTGGAACACTAGATAAAAAGCAACTAACTGTTCTTCTAATGTTTGTTCCATCTCTCCAAATTTCCTATCTTCTACACATTGATGAGCATTCTACAGGCTATGCTTCAAGGGCCCTAGAATCCTTGACTAAAGCAATCAAGGAAATATAATAGAAACAGAATGATGCCAATGCTAAAAACTGTAAGATAAAGTATTATATCTGAAGAAAGGAGAGTCGAAAATAAAATCATAGAAGCACAGGAGTCAAAGAAACAGGTTTGGCAAATGTAATTAAAGATACCCACTTTTAATTTTCAATAAAGTGCTAAAATACAACCCTGAATTTATAAGATGCCACAATTTGAACAAAAGAGTGTTGTCAGTAATTGACGAAACTGGGACATTTTATCAGGATTCCCTACACCTTAAGAAAATACGCCAACACTCAACTCTGCTCAGATCAGCCTTCCAGAGTAATGATTTGATGATTAGGTCTGCCCAGCTAATCAAAAAGGAGGAAGAGATTTTCAGATGGTGGATGTGCCCAGTGGAGAATCCCCAAAGTTCCAGGATTCTACACTGTATATCAGAAAATTTTATGTTTGACCAACATGTTATCAATTTCCTAGTGTCTGATTAACTCTTACGGCAGGATTAAAATCAAATTTTGGACCTTAATGAATCCATCAACTTTTTTATGGATTCTTAAAAACAGTGTCATCAATTCTAGATAAATTCGTAAAAACAATGCCATTCTGGATTATTCTGGCTGGGTAGATAGGCTGTTCCTTGCCTGGTGATAACCCTCTGTATTTCATATGCATAGCATTTTTTCTAAACCAGTGCTTTTTTTTTTTTTTTTTCCTAACTTAAATTCAATTAGCCAACATAGAGTACATCATTAGTTCCAGGTGTAGTGTTCAATAATCAATCAGCTGTGTGTAACACCCAGGGCTCATACATCACATGTCCTCCTTATTGCCCATCACCCGGTTACCCCATTCCTCTACCCACCTCCCCTCCAACAACCCTCAGTTTGTTTCCTATAATTAAGAGTCTTTCATGGTTTTTCTCTCTCTTTGATGATTTCCCATTCAGTTTTTCCTCCCTTCCCCTATGAGCCTCCGCACTGTTTTTTATATTCCACATATGAGAGAAACCATACGATAATTGTCTTTCTCTGATCAACTTATTTTGCTCAGCATAATACCCTCTGGTTCCATCCACATCGATGTAAATGGTTAAGTATTTATCCTTTCTGATGGCTGAGTAATATTCCACTATGTATATATACATATACCACATCTTCTTCATCCATTCTTCTGCTCTTTCGACAGTCTGGCTATTGTAGGCATGACTGCTATGAATGTTGGGGTGCAGGTGCTCCCTCAGATCACTGCATTTGATTCCTAATAGTGCAACTGCTGACCTGTAGGGTAGCTCTATTTTAACTTCTTAAGGAAGTTCTATACCGTTTTCCAGAGTAGTTGTACCACCTTGCATTCTTACCAACAGTGTAGCAGGGTTCCCCTTTCTCCACATCCTTCCCAACATTTGTTGTCTTCTGTCTTGTTAATTTTAGCCATTTTGACTGGTGTGTGGTGGTATCTCACTGTTTGATTTGCATTTCCCTGATGGCAAGTGATGTGGAACATTTTTTTCATGTGGAGAAGTATCAGCTCATGTCTACTGCCCATTTCTTGATTGGATCATTTGATTTGGGGGTGTTAAGTTTGATAAGTTCCTTATAGATTTTGGATTCTAGCCTTTTACCTGATATGTCATTTGGAAGTATCTTCTCCCATCCCATATCAAAGCTTGCCTTTTAGTCTTGTTGAGTTTCCTTTGATGTACGTAAGCCTTTTATCTTGATGAAGCCCCAATAGTTCATTTTTGCTTATTTCCCTTGCCTTTAGAGACAGGTTTAGCAAGAGGTTGCTGTGGCCAGGGTTAAAGAGCTTGCTGCCTATATTCTCCTCTAGTATTGTGATATTTTCCTGTCTCACATGTAGGTCTTTCATCCATTTTGAGTTTATCTTTGAGTGTAAGAAAATGGTCCAGTTTCATTCTCTGACATTTGGCTGTCCAATTTTCCAAACACCGTTTATTGATGAGACACTCCTTTTTCCATTGCATCTTCTTTCCTGCTTTGTCAAAGATTAGTTGGCAATAGAGTTGAGGGTCCATATCTGGGTTCTCTCCTCCATTCCATCGATCTATGTGTCTGTTTTTATGCCAGTGCCATACTGTCTTGATCATAACAGCTTTATAATATAGCTCAAAGTCTGGCTTTGAGCTATATTATAAGAAAACCACCTTGGTTTTCTTTTAAAACATTCCTCTGGCTATTCAGAGTCTTTTCTGGTTCCATTACAAACTTTAGGATTATTTGTTCCAGCTCTGTGAAAAATGTTGATGATATTTTGATAAGGATTGTACTGAATGGGTAGATTGCTCTGGGTAGCATACACATTTTAACAATATTCTTCCAATCCATGAGCATGAAAACTTTTTCCACTTCATTGTGTCTTCAATTTCTTTCATAGTGTTCTGTAGCTTTTAGAGACAGATCCTTTACCTCTTTGGTTAGCTTTATTCTTGGGTATCTTATGTAAACCAGTGCTTTTCAATTTTGACTCCACATCGAGATTATCTGGGGAACTGTTAAAAAAAATTGTAATGTCTGACCCAACTCCACATGTTCAGATTCATTTTATCTGTAGTGGGATCTGGGGATTCATATGTTTTAACCATTACCCAGGTGATCCAAAGTAGGCAAGAGAAGGGAACCATTGCTCTGAGATAAATCACTGTTGGTCAGGAGTTCAAAATAATACTGGGTTCCAACAACTCAGTATGAATTTCATCATCCATTTTGAGTATCAAACCTATCTTATTGTTTAGTATACCCATTTTTGCTCCATGATTCAGACAATTTCAACAGGGGGGGAATTATGGGAGAAAGACTGTTACTTAATAGATAAAATATTTTCTTTATGCCTGAAACTTCTCAAGAATAAATTAAACCACATACTCCTTAACACTGAAAGGCTTTTAGATTAAAGAAGATTTAATATTTTCTGTGGGCTACTGTATGCAAGGACATTAAAAAATGAGTTAGTCATAGTCTCTATTTGCGGGCATTTTTTTTTTAAAGATTTTACTTATTTATTTGAGAGAGAGAGAAGTCAGAGGGAGAAGCAGACTCCCTGCTGAGCAGGGAGCCCGATGTGGGACTCAATCCCAGGACTCCAGAATCATGACCTGAGCTGAAGGCAGATGCTTAACAACTGAGTCACCCAGGCACCCCTTGCACGGCATCTTTAATCTAAGGTTCTTTCTCATTCTAAGCTTGTATAATTTTACATATCGAATATTTTATTTGTATCAGACTAATAATAAAACTCAGAACCAGATATTAGTAGTTCTGCCCTTTCCTGGTTTTCACTTTTATTTAAAAACCTATCAGGGCACCTGGATGGCTCAGTGGGTTAAGTCTCTGCCTTCAGCTCGGGTCATGATCTCAGGGTCCTGGGATCGAGCCCCCCATCCAGCTCTCTGCTCAGCAGGGAGCCTGCTCACCCCACCACCGCCTGCCCCTCTGCCTACTTGTGATCTCTGTCAAATAAATAAATAAAATATTAAAAAAAAAAAAAACAAAAAGAAAAACCCTATCTTATTATTTTATGCTATACCTACATTTTACCTTAGGCAACTTAAATACTATAAACCTCAGTTTCCTCATCTCTAGAAAGAGTTCCTAGGAGTGGAAGTGATTACCCTCAAAGGATTCTTGCAAGCATTAAATAAATATAATGTACTTAGCATAGTACCTAATACAAAGTGTTTAATAAATGTTTATTATTATCTATCAAATCTCAAAACAATATATTCAATGCATAATTTATTCTTTTTTCCTACTATTACCAGAGTTTAAAGAAACTGAGATATTTTTAAGAATTCTTCTAATGCCCTGACAAGAATTCTATTGACTGTGCATGTACTGAATACATTTTTTTGTAATTTTTTAAAGAGATATGAAGAGGAAGAAACACTCAACAAATGGTATTAGACTCACTGTTAATTTAGTTACAAGTGCTGCCTAGACAGACATCCAATGTACATTTTACAATCAACTGTTTCATTTTCTTCTTCACATTTGGGCACTTTATTTTCTTAGAGCAGCTCTATAATTCAATCATTAGAATTATCTTATTATGGAGTAGAACAGTGAATATAAAACACATATATGAAAATAACAGGATCTTGTATTAGGAAATGATTACAACACAGAGCAGCAATAGCAATTTTGTACTCACTTGTCCTGACGAAACCCATTTTTGTTTTATAAACCATTAGATATTTTCCAACTCTGCAAAATAATGTGAATTGATGTTTTCCCCCACAAAGTGCTAGTTAAAGTAAAATTTTGATGGTAATTATAATTGTAAATTGATCACAAGCTTTGAAATATCAAATGCAAATAAAGCAGCTCAAAGCATAGGACATCTGGAGCAACACAGCAATGCAACTGCAAGGTTTTTTCTCCAGTGCAAAATGTTCTAGTTGGGTAAACAGATTAACCTTTTTGCATGCTATTCGCACATCTGACTCAAATCCATGGGGGAAAGCACCTTTCAGTGCTTGAGAATTCTAAATGAGAATCCCAATTTTGTTTAAAAAACTTAACACCAAGGGAGAAGAGAAACAAAAAAGAAACCTGGCCATTTCAGACCCTGTCACCAATCACTTGAGACAAACCACAAAACAAACCCATTGCTTCGGGCAGCAATAGATTTGGAAGACCCAGTTTTCAGTTCTGTTCTGCTGTGTACTTGTTGTGTTATGGTGGGAAGGTCACCACATTTCTCTGTTTCTGAATCTTTTGCAAAGTGGGGAGGACACTACCTCCCTTGCAGAAGTACTATGGAAATTTGCTGATTTGTGGACAGCAAGCCCTGGGTAAATTAAGAAAACACTTCAAAATGATTAAATATGATAAATTGTGGGTGCACTGATGCTGGACACATGGGAGGAAAATACAACATAGAGACTAGAGGAGACAAACTGTATAATAATCAAGCAGCACACATGGCAGAGGCATGATATACTTAGGTGTTCTCCTCTCCACCTCGTTCACGATTGTCATCTTGGCTATGGTGATTATGAGATATGCATGAGATCGTATGTAAACCATCTGGCTCAGATGGTAAGTCTTGGCTTATCCACATCAAAGTACTAACCTACTGCTTATTTTTGCAATCTCTGTATATGTGGTTACTTACTTATTTCAACAGACATTCACCAGTGCCCCATTTTAGGGAAAAAAGGTGTAATTCTATCCTCATTAAGGTCTGGAATGAGACACAGAGACTCAATAAATAATTTCTCTAAACAGATCATCATTAATTGTAATAAATGCTCTGAATAAAAAACTAAAAGGAAGCAACACAAGAACATCCAACTTGGAAGAGTTTGGGATGATTTCTACCTCTTTATTACTCCTTTGATTTTTCAAGTAGGTCTCCCTTTTCTCTCAAATTAAACATAAACTCCTAAGTATGTGTATGTATATATTGAGTAAGTACACACATACTAAGTATGGCTCCCAATGAATACATGACTTGCTGATCCACAACTGGTCAGAAAGCTGACATCAAGTAGGGGACAGTGCCCTTCATCCCTAAGCCTCACTCTACATGCAATCATACCTGCAAACATTTCCGTGACATACACAAGGCCCCAGACTATAATGAGTGTGACTAGTCAACATCTGTTAGACAGCAACAGTTATACTCACTTGGGACTAAAAAGGCAAAGAAACATGATTTAAGATCACGTTTTGAACCTTAGTGGCAATGAAAAAAAAAAAATTAGCTATGATTTAAAAAAAAAAAAAAAAAAAAAAGCACCTCACTATGATAGATGTTCCTGCAGATGCTTCTTATGTTTGCCAGGTCCAGTGAGCTGGATAGCCTCTACTTGTCCCCTCTATATGCACTCCCCACTATTCCCTGCTCTCCTTCATGCTACAAAAGGCTGCTCTTACGAAGGGAGTCACTTGGCTCTCTTGCCCCAACTTCTCTTTGTGTCCAGCCAATGGAGAGTAGAAGCAGGCTGCCAGGGGAAAGGATTCTCCAGAACTCTACCCTGAGAGGTCATCACAGTAAAACTGGCAGGCTCATCTCCTTAGACCTCTCACGTGTAACAGGCTCCCTCCCCTCTCTCTTGAGGCTTTAGGGACAGTGCAAGCACCACTGTTTCCAACCTGGGTAACCGAACTGACCTTGGTGGCAGCCTTTATATCCCTTTGTAAATAAATCTTTTTATAAAGCCCTCAAATGGAGAGTGCCACATCTCTCCTACATTCCTGTATTCCTATGAATAGATATCTATCCATGGAATTTTTGATTAGAGAATAATTCACACACATTAGTATACCACTTTAGTTTTTAGGTGAAGAGGGAAAGTGGCTTGCCCAGAGTGAAAAACCAAAGGGCAAAACCAGTACCTGAGGGATTTTATGAACTACGATAGTGCTGCAAGGCAGTAGTTCTCAGAGTGTCCTCCGTATGCCAGTTGCTACAGCAGGCAAAGCATGAGAAGGGCAAACTCGCGGCCCCTAGTCTAGACCTACTGAATCAGAAACTTGGGGGTAGGGTACAGCAATTTGCATTTAATAATCTCTCTAGGTAGGTGATGCGGATGCATATTAAAGTTTGATAGTCACTGTTTTAAGGTACGATTTTAACATCCAACATATGAGATAAGAGAAAGTGCACTAATTCAGATTACTATGGGAGGATGTTCATTTTAATGCAAAGCCTGAGCTTTAGACAAGAGTCTTTAAAAAGAAACAGATACACCAGTGTACATGACAGCAGCATTATTTACAATATCCAAAAGGTAGAAACGACTGGAAAGTCCATCAACAGGTGGATAGACAAATCATATTTGATATACACATACAACAAAATAGTATGAATCCTTAAAAAAGAGTAAGATTCTGACACATACCACAATGTAGATGAAACTTGAAGACATGATGCTAAGTGAATTCAACCAGACTACAACTGGATAAATATTACACGGTTCCATTTGTAAGATAAACCTAGAAGAGTCAAATTCATAGAGACAGAAAGTAGAATGGGGACTGCTGGGAGAAGGAGGGAGGGGGGAATGGGTGCAGAGTTTCAGTTTGTGAAGATGAAAATGTTCTAGAGAATGATGGTGATACTTGAACAACAATGTAAATGTCCTCAATGCCACTGAACTGTTCACTTCAAAATGATTTAAATAGTAGTTTTTATGTTATGTATATTTTGCCACAATTTAAAAAAAAAAAAAAAAAGCAGGTGTCAATTCCTTGAAAACAATATAACTGCCGGAAAACTGTTTCAAAGTTTATACTACATGAGGCTTTTCTTAGTGAATTTTGGTGCTCAGGTCTTTTCATGTTGGTAAGAATTTGGCATGCCTTTAACTTTTTTTTTTTAAGATTTTATTTATTTGGCAGTGAGAGAGACAGTGACAGAAGGAAAACAAGCAGGGGGAGAAGCAGATTGGGGCTCAATCCCAAGACTCTGGGATCATGACCCAAGCTGAAGGCAGATGCTTAACAACTGAGCCACCCAGGTGCCCTGGCATGCCTTACATTTTGAGCAAGAGACTATGACATCCTCATTTATAAAGAGTTTACTAAAGTTGATAAAAGTACTATATCAGATAGATTAATCCTCTTGATAACCTGTTTTTTCCTCTTGCTCCACAGGTGTTACAAATTAAGTTTCAGCCCTGCTCCAGGAGGCCATACTAACTAGCTCATGACTCACCTAATTCTGCTTATCCTAAACCTCCATATTTCCCAACTAATTCCTAACAAGATAGTCAGGAGAACAGCAGTTGCTGTGGTCCTGGTGATGTTAGTGGTAATTATCATCACAATTGCGATTTTCATAAAAGTCCCTGATACTTAAACTGAGCAGTACCTACACACTAGAACAGGGTTTTGATTGCTTTGTATGTATTGGCATTTATTTTTCGGACAACTATATAAGGTAGATCTATTAATACCTTGTAAGCCTCCAAGAGGTTAACTAACATTCTCAAGTTTACCCTGCTGGTTATCACAGAAGCAAGATGAAAATACAGATGGTTTGACTTCAGAATCTATGCTTTTAGCTGTTAAGCATTACTACCTGCTCCCCCCACCCCTTAGTACCATCTACCATGGATTTGGCACTCATTACGTGCCAGGAAGAATGCTGCGTGCTTAATCATATCTTATCTCTGAAAATCATGCTCAAGAGTTGGAGACACAATTTGCAGAATGGTGTTCAAGCACTGACCTCGATCACTTTCTCTCAGGTTTATACAATGGAACTCTCCTAGACTAGTTAAAGCTTCTTAAGTTAAAGACAGTGAGGCCCCCAAGGTCCTCCAACCACCTTCATTTGCACTTCCATACTCAGAAATGCTACAGAAGTGTGTCCACTGGTTATCATTATCTCAAACTCACATCACTTACTGCTCTTTATTGAAAATCTAGGTTTAAGTCATGATTTGAAAATCAGGATCCTCTTCAACAACACTGATATGCATTTATGAACACTTTCAAACTTCTACCTAGAACAGTCAGGTTTTTATGTGACCTAGACCCAGCAGAAGTGCTGGAAATTTAAAGTAAGGCTAACTTTTCAACTGAAAAGTGCTGACATTGAATGACTTGATCTTTCTACAATCAGACAAATCAGAAGATCTCTTGTCTAGGAGCCCACAATCCATAATAATTAACTCCACATGAGTCACCTGTGTATCCTTTTGGAAAGAGTCCCACAGATTTGATCCTTGATATACTAACAAAAATACCTATCACAAAAATCCTAGCAATATTAATATGGCCATCTAACCTCCCCTACAGAACTGTTGTTATGCCTGAAGAATTATATCATCACCAATTACCTGTGTATTCTCACATATAATTGGCAAAGAAACTATGAAACAAAAAGAATTACAAGAAGTTTCCCAAGACATCTCTTAGTCTATTTTAAATCTATCTCCACCACGATCATCTAAAATAGAGATTCACTAGCTCTATGTCCTACTCACAATGCATTAATAGCCTTACCCTTTAATAATCAGGTACTATGACTAGCAAGAGATACTAAAATAATTTGATTATTTTAGTCACAGATTTCATTTCTCCAACCACCCTCTACACCACAGACAAAACAATGAGCCAAAAAATAGTTGAGGAGATTAATGGATGGAATCAATAGTGCAGGAATAGAGACTTTCTATATGACCAATGGTTTGATTCAAATTCAGTCAAATTCAAACAAGTTTTGTTCATTGGAAGAGGATATGAAATCATTCATTTGACTTGATCTGTAAATTGAATCAAATAATTTTAAATGACCCTGTGAATAGAACGGAATATTTTGGATACTATGCTCAATAAATACAAATACATATTAACATCACAGTATCATCGATAAAAGACATTAAAATGAATGTGTAGCTTTTTAAAAGAAATTTTCAGATGAAATGTCTAAACTCTAGTTTCACCCTAAGTGTCGAGATTTGTTGCTGCTGTTGTTGTTTTACTGACATTTATTTCATAGCAACAAGAGCTGCAAATAGCTTTTACTGTCTTAGGTTGACACGTTTACAACTGAGATTGATTATATTCACCTAGAAGCCTGGAATGGTTTTTGTGTTCTACACTATCCAATTTGTCTTCAGAAAGATCTGCTTTACCTATCTCATTAAATGTTTAGAATCAAGAAAGCTCCTAAAGGGAAAAACACTAGCAAATAACTTGGTGTTCTGCCTAGAAATGAATACATCTGCATGACAGTATACCATCTTTTGAGACAAAACTCTACCAAATAAAAAGTCTCTCTGGTGCATGCTGGTCTTAACCATTAAAAGGCCTCATGGGAAGACAGGGATTTTTTTGCTGTTTTCTAAACAAGCCAGAGAGCTGAAAACTTTTTTTTTTTTTAAGTGCAAATACGAAAACAGTTTCTTAAGATCACTATAAACCATCATCTCAAAAAAATAAAGGGAAATGGATGTTAATAACCCAAGTTCATTACTGTGATGTTCTCATTTCAACTGTACATTGGAAATAACAAATGATGGCTAGAGATCTTAATTTAATTTGTATGTAATGTGTTGGTGCATATTTATGCATTCACAGTGGAATAGGACTTCCCATTTCCTGGAAAGTAATAGAGCATATGCTTTAGCATAAGTAGATTGGTAATGAAAAGTGAATTTCACTCAGAGGCCACATGGAAGCCTAAAATGTTCTCACAGATTGCACAGGAGAAAAATATCTATATAGTTGATTCATTGTGTTTAATGGCTATCATACCAACTTAATGTTATGGAATTATACTACATTGTCTATTTATGTGTGTTTATAGGCTTGTTTTCTCTGTGATTTTAATACCATACTAAAAATACAAGTATAGATTACCATGATCTTCGCTGGAAAAGCCAAGGCTCCTTCTAGAGCTTATTTGGTGTAAATTGACGTCTGTCCTCTATCACTGTCAACATCTATGGAAAAATACTTCACCAAAAGAGGAACTTTAAGGACTTTTTCCAACAGAAACAGGCTGGCCCCATTTCAGAACTTAAAGACACAAAATAGGAAGCAGGGCAAGACCAGGAAATCTAACGAAAGAAAAAAATATTTTAAAGTTCTAGCCTTTTGGAGAAACACACTCAACATCAGCCCTGTCTCAGATCCTTCAGCTTCCTAAAGATCTCAAGAAGGAGAAAGGGACATCAAGGAGCTTCCACAAGGCAGAATTTCTCCTATTTCATGATGCTGAGTGGTATCAACAACTCACTGCTACCTTTCCATGAAGAGTCACAGTGATTCTTCAGCAGCAGATGCCAATTTTTAACAAAATCAACAGTTACGAATGTTTACAATGCATCCTACAACTGAACTAAATAATCTGAGGAAGGCAAAGTGATTTTACTCCATTGCTAATACCAAACCTTTATGCACCATTTTCAGAAAATGCTATTTTCACAGAAAGCCATTAAGATCCTTCCTTTTCTATGATTAATTTCTTGTAAAGGTAGACTGTGGTTTATTTTCTGGCAAATATACCTCTATGAGCAAAATTTTACTATTGAAGCAATATTTAAGGCATGATGTCTAAAGAATTTAGAGCCAAAGAAGTTTGATGTATTAGTAAACTGGACAGGAGGTTTCTGATGTGCAGTCCTGACCACCACTAACTCTGTGTCTTGCAGAAAGTCATGTTCTGACTCAGGAGAGTAAACTGAAGAAGTGGATCTAAATATAATTACAGGAACACCTGGGTGTCTCAGTGGGTTAAGCCTCTGCCTTTGGCTCAGGTCATGATCTCAGGGTCCTGGGATCGAGCCCTGCATCAGGCTCTCTGCTCAGCAGGGAGCCTGCTTCTCCCTCTCTCTGCCTGCCTGCTTGTGATCTTTCACTTTCTCTCTGTCAAAAAAAAAAAAAAAAAAAAAAAAAGATAAATGTAATTACAGATCCCTTCTGGGTTTTTGCTTGTTTGTTTCTGATTATAAAACATCTGTTTGCTTTATTTTATTGAACCATATTAAACAAATATGTAAGAGAAATCAAACCATAGAAAAGAGATCTACTTTGCAGAATTTTAGTGGAAGTCCTCTATAAGGATATAACAATAAACCCAGCTATTTTTCTCATAAGTTGAAAGTGTATGGTTAAAAGTCTGTGATGGTGAGCTCCTAAAACATCAAAGACTCTGAGTACAACAATATTGCTCACTTCACCAGCAATACTCACAGCAAAATTAATCCCATAATTTCCCATGTGTGGCTAGAATGATAATTTCTAATACACAGAGTTTAGTCTCTCTGGGAATAGTAACATATTCATAAAAATTGAAAATAAGTAACAAACCATTTATTCTTCCTGAAAGTATGATGCAATTCCATATTCAAAACAGAGTAATAGCACAATGCAGAAAATTTCCTCAAAAAATAAACCAAAAATCTTTAAAGATCTTAGTATGTAACACCACTGGGGTCTATTTGACTTAACTTTTGGAATTGAAGTATTAGTATCTCAAAATCAGGGCACCTGGGTGGCTCAGTTGGTTAAGTGTCTGCCTTGAGCTCAGGTCATGATCTCCAGGTCCTGGGATCAAGCCCCGTATGGGACTCCCTGTTCAGCAGAGAGTCTGCTTCTCCCTCTCCCTCTGCCCTTCTCCCTCTTCTGCTCCCCCCACCACACACCTGCTCATGCTTTCTTGAGCACTTGCTCTCTCTCAAACAAAAATCTTTAAAAATCAATCAATCAATCAATCTCAAAGCTTAGATTTTAGCCACAGATAGATGATAGCAAAGGTTTTTGGCATCGTATTTCAGCCTTAATGCCTTTTGGGGATGTACAATTAACTTTACATCTACAATACCCTTTATACAAACAATAGGAAGTTTAGAAATTGTATTCTCAATCAGTTCTAATACAGCTAGCCAGCAGCGGGAGATTCTAGCTATGAATAGTTCAGGCTAAATATAAAAGAGCTATAATCAGATCAACAAAGAATTCATTTTTTATTCATTTATTGGTTGATCAAGCAAATATTTATTGAACATTTACTTGTATGAGGTACATTTCAGGACCTATGAATACTGTGATAAACACACCAAAGTTCTTTCTTTCATACAACTTACTTCAAAGTGAGGAAGAGATGGAAATAAACACATAATACAGACCGTCCGGTGATAACAAGAGCAATGAAGCATCACAAGGCAGAGTAAGAAAACAAAGTGTAAAGAGGGAGTTCCATTTTAGGAACTATGACCTGCAAAGACGTCTTTGATGAAGTGACATTTAAGGAAGGACTTAAATGAAGCAAAGAGCAAGACAGGAGATTATCTGGGTGACGTGTATTGCAAGAAGAAGGAACATTCCAGAGAGACTGCTCTGTTCTAATAACATCAGTAAAGAAGATAATTCTGGAGTGATTGTGCCATCAAAAGAGAGAACATATCCCTCAATTTATTTCCCAGCATCCCCCACATTTTGTGCATTGTAGTGCCAATATGTGCTTGGCACTGAGATAAATTGACTTTAATAAATCTCTGCCTGCTCACTTACCTATTCAAGAAAGGAAGAAAAAAACATGTTAACTATCTTTAGTCTACCAGCAAATGGACTTCTGTTTTATCAGGGTTTGCTGAATTCTGTGTCTAGCACTGTAAATATAGAAAAATATTTTATTTTTTCATTATTTAAAAATGTATATTTTGCTATTAAAATCATAATAACATAAAGGAACAACAAAGTTGAAATTAGTTAAAACTACAGAAGTATGTTAAATGACCTCTATTAATTTATTCTTTCATATTGTCCAAGATTTTCACCAAGCCAAAAATAAAAGACTGAAAATTAGATTTAATTCAGAGCTTTTTGGCAACCAAGGGAGTAAAAAAGTAATGCAAGGTTCAGTACAGTAATTTAAGTTTCACTCTGTGGTTGTAGCGAATGTTTCAACTGATGGTACAATATGCTTTTATATCACCTTAATGAAAGCTGTAAGCACAACATCAAAATATAGCTGAGTGAAGCCATTTATGGGAGAGTTCAAGGAAAAGTACTCCAGTTAAAATGTATTTTAATGCTCTAACTTGATGTAAAAATAGAACTTTAAAATTTAGAAACAAGCATGTTTATTATAATCTGTAGACTGCCTTTTCTTGAATGTTAGTATGTTAATATTCTTAGCTGTGTTTCCTTGGAACCTAGAGGGCAAAAATTGAACTAGCCTCTTGAAGACTCACCAGGAGGGCTGACATTTTGAACTGGTGATGGGAGGAAGAACTCGGGGTGCACAAGCAGTGTGTGCAGGTTTAAAAGATATTTGATCTCAAACCTGAAAGTATTTGGACTTCTGCTTTTAGCCAGGACAGAATAATGAATGAACACTTCTGCATCAAACAACTAGAAAACAGGACAAAATATGAAACAATGAACTGTGATTCCTTAGAGAAGGTAAAATAAATCCAATGAATGTGCAAGGTATAGCCTGGCGGTAGCTGTCAGGCCGCAGTGCAGAGGGGAATCCAGATGGAGACCCGGATTCCCAATGAGCTGAGAAGAAAGAGAGCAGAGTTTAGGGAGGGCAATGGAGGGTAGAAACTGCAAGAGTACCCGAGTACCAGAGATGAGCAAGCTCTGCAGAGACAGTGCTCCCAAGTCTGTTAAGGGGTCCCCTTGACTCTGAAAATACCAATATGCAATTGTATTAGAAGAAACTACCCAAGCCTGGGGGAAAAATACAAAACAACAATAACAACAACAAAAGCAAAACAAAACAAAACAACAACAAAAAAAACCCCACAACCCACCTCAATCTGAACAATTCTCAGAACTCAGGAAGAGATAACCACACACAGTGCCTATTTCCACCAGCCAGGGTGATCACATGGAATATCAGTAAGAAGCATCACACAGTCATCACCACAGCAGTGAAAGTGAATTATCCTGAGGCGTAAGGCTACTCTGAACCCACTTTAACAAAATTTAAAAGCAAGCTTCAAAAGAATCAAGCTGATTCCACGTAGCCTGTACCAGAACAAAGTGTATCATTATTAAACTGTATATAAAAACCCAGCAATAAACGACATAAAATCCAAAATGTCCAGCATCAATGAAAAAAGAAAAAAAAAGAAAATAACATCAATAAATGGGAAAAAAGATCAATCAATAAAAACAGACCCCAAAATAATAGGGATAATGGAATTCACAGAGAAGAATCCTTTTTAAAAAATACTACAAAAATGCTCCATTTGTTTAAGAATGTAAGGAAAATTGGAATATGAGGAAGAAAATATGTAAGTTTTAACAAAAATAACAAAGAGCTGATTAGAAATATAGAGATGAAAACTGTAGTATTTGAATGAAAGAAATATAATGCATTATATTGTCAACAGGTTAAACACCGCAAAAGAAAAATATAAATGAGCTTTAAGACATAAAAATAGGCACTACCATATCCAATGTATTTAAAGGACTCTTTACCCTCTCAACCCAACTGAAGGACAAAAAACTTTTAAAAACTGGGCAAAACACTCAACTGATACATCTCATCGAAGAAGAAATATGAATGGTAAATAAGCAGTTGAGAAAAGATCCTCAACATCATTAGTCTTAAGGAAAATATAAACTAAAATCACAATGAGATATGATAGACATTCCTGTGAATGGCTAACATTTGAACTGACAATATCAAGTTGATGAAAATACGAAGATCTAGAGCTACACACTACTATCAAGAACGTAAAGTGTTAGAGCAATTTCGGAAAAGAGCTTAGTAGTTTCTTCTGCTAAGAAGAGTAAGTCCAATGTATACTTATCCTGTACTATGCAGTAATCCCATCCTATTTTTACCCAATAGAAACAAAACATGTGTATACGTAAAGACTTGTACGCATATATGCATAGCAAACTTACTACAATAGTAAGAACATGGAAACAACCCAAATATCATTCAGATGAGAAGTAGATAAAAAACTGAAATAACCATTCATAAATACCGCCCAACAATTAAGGAACAAACCACTGATTCATGACAACAGGGATAAATCTCTAAAAGCATTATGATAAACCAAAGAAACCAGAAACCACTACATGATTTCACTTATTTGATGTTCTAGAAAAGGCAAAACTACAGTAACAGAATATTAGTGATTGTTAAGGGCTAAGATGGGGGAAGAAGATTAACTGCAAAGTCTCAAGAGGAAAGATTTTAGGGCTGATGGCAATGTTCTGTATAAGCATTATCCAAAAGAAGTATAGTGCCAGGTACGGGTGTGATTTAAATATTTTACTAGCCAAATTCAAAAAGCAAACGGAATGGAGAAAATTAATTTTAATAATACATTCTATTTAATATATCTAAATATTTCTCAATATATACTTAAAAGAGATACTCAAATTTTTTCATAATAAACCTTTGAAATACAGTGTGTAGTTCACACTTAAGTCCCAACTTAGTTAGGACTAGTCAGATTTCAAGTGATCAATCACCACAGGTGGCTAGTGGCTACCATTTTGGATGGAGCAGTTCCATATCAGATCGTGGTGGTGGCTACACAACTCTATACACTGGTCAAAACTCATTGAATCATATGCTTAAAATTGATACAATTTACTGTATGTAGAATAGACCTCAACAAAGCTGATTTTTTTTTTTAAAGTAGTTAATTTGTGGGTTTGTTCACATCAAAGACCTTTCTTCCACATTGGAAGGTAAATTTCAAAAACAGAGAAATAAAAAAACACATGACCAAGAAACAGATCCCTCAGTGAGAATTTTATAATCTAACTGGGAGAGGAAGAGTAATATATATTATATTACACAGAATTCTTTGACATTATATGTAATGTAGAAGTAGTATGGTTCAAACTTCAGTAAACTCGCTTGAGGAAGTAAAACCATAGATTCTGAACTGGAATAACAGGAGACATACAGATAAATTGGCAGGATACTTTTTTATGAATCTTATCACTACTTCATCCTTTGTATAGTTCAGTGCTAGAAATAGAGTCATCAAGAAACCTAATTTGCACCCTGGATATTCCACTACTAGCTTTGTGATGTAATTTCTCTGACTTTAGTTGCCTCTTTGGAATAATAATACTTACTCCATTTTCTTTTAAAGATTTTATTTATTTATTTGACAGAGAGAGATCACAAGTAGGCAGAGAGGCAGGCAGAGAGAGGGAGAGGAGGAAGCAGGCTCCCTGCTGAGCAGAGAGCCTGATATGGGACTTGATCCCAGGACCCTGAGATCATGACCTGAGCTGAAGGCAGCGGCTTAACCCACTGAGCCATCCAGGTGCCCTACTTGCTCCATTTTTAATTACTTCATATATACTCGGTACTGTATCAGGCACTTTACATCATTCCTTTCTCTGTACAACATAATTTAGCAAGTATGATTATCCATATTTTATAGATAAGCGAACTAAGACTTAGGTCAATTACCTTGCTGGAGAGTGCAAGATAACAAGTACAAAAGTGGATTTAAATAAAGGTTCTTCTAGCTAAAAATGCCCCTATGCATTCTCCTAGAGTTCTTGCCCAGTGTGGAGTTTGAATGGAGATAACCATGAGATATTCTTCAAGAATGAATGATGCTTCGTAGCAGAATAATGATTAAGACTCACATTCTAGGGCCATATATGGTAAGGCTGAAATTCTGTGTGGGTGCGATCCTGGAAAACTCATTGAACCATCAGTCTCTGTTTCTTCATACTATCTATAAGTAATGGTTAAATGCAGTTTCTGGAGTCAGACTGCCCAGGTTGAATGCTTATTAGCTGTATAATCTCGGTGAGATCCCTGAACCCTTGTGTTCTTCCATTTCCCCCATCTTAAAACAGAGATGATAATAATAATTTTAGCAAAGGTTGTGAGGACAAAATATGTGAACTTAATTTAAGCATACAGAGGTGTGACTTTGGAGATCACTTTCAATCCTAAAATTCTAGAGTTTTCATAATTTATAAAATACTGTGTACCAACAGAGAGCTGTTTTCCCTCTGAGTCCATTTGTGTCATTGCCTTAATAATTATAAAATGATTTTCTAAGTCTGTAAGCTGAAAGTGATTTTTAGTTTTTAGGAGATTAAATCCTAATAATGAAAAGAGACTGCTTTCAATACAATTCTCAAAACTAAAAGAAGCCAGATTTGAATTTAGATGATTTCTGGGCAGAGACTCAATTGTCATTAAACAAGTGATAGATCTTTGAAAGTCTCTTCTATTAACCAAGAAGTATAAACTCAGTTTCCTAGCTTAAATGGTCATTAACCATAATTAACCATTAAGTTTTTATAAAATCTTAAGTGCAGCCCTTCTTCCAACCTGCCAAGAATGCTACTTCTTTCAGTGTCTTTGTCAAAGCTTTCTGTTCCCTTTGCCTTGAATTTACTTCTTCCATATGGCACTCCTTAGATTCCCTTAGATTTCTTTTTTTTTTTTTAATTTAAATTCAATTAGCCAACATTAGTTTCAGAGGTGGTGTTCAATAATCATCAGTTACTTATAACACCCAGTGCTCATCACATCACTTGCCCTTCTTAATGCCCTTCACCCAGTTACCCCAACCCTCCATCCACCTCGCCTCCAGCAACCCTCAGTTTGTTTCCTAGAGTTCAGAGTCTCTCATGGTATGGCCCCCTCTCTGATGACTTCCCATTCAGTTGTTCCTTCCTTCCCTTATGATCCTCTGTGTTGTTTCTTATATTTCACATATGAGTGAAACCATATGGTAATTATCTTTCTCTGATTGACTTATTTTGCTCAGCATAATACCCTCCAGTTCCAACCACATCGATGTAAACATAAGTATTCATCCTTTCTCATGGCTGAATGAGAGCCATGAATATTCCATTGTGTGTATGTATACGTACGGGTGTGTATGTGTAAGTGTTCTTCTTTATCCATTCATCTGTCCATGGACATCTCAGCTCTTTCCACCGTTTGGGTATTGTGGGCATTCCTCCAGGTGCCCCTTAGGATCACGACTTGTATTGTTAAGGTAAATACCTAATAGTGCGATTGTTGGTTTGTAAGGTAGCTCTATTTTTAACTTCTTGAGGAACCTCTGTACTGTTTTCCAGAGTGGCTATACAAGTTGTATTCTCATCATCAATGTAAGACGGTTTGCCTTTCTCCACATCCTTGCAAGCATTTGTTTCCTGACTTGTTAATTTTAGCCATTCTGACTGGTGTGAGGTGGTATCTCATTGTGCTTTTGATGTGTATTTCACTGATGCCCAATGATGTTGAGCATTTTTTTTTCATGTGTCTGTTGGCCATCTGTATGTCTTCTTTGGAGAAATGTCTTATCAGAAGTCACTTCCTTCAGATAGTCCTTCCTTGACCAACTTTTATTGTTTCCATCCATTTTACTTCATATCATTTCCTACTCCCTGATTTTGAATTATAATTCATTAGATTAATTGTGTCCTATGGTGTCAAGGACTTGTTCAGTGGAGTATTCACAACACCTAGACAACTGTACCTAGCATAGAGTAGAAATTCAATTTAAAAAAAAAATTCACTGAATGTATCAATGAACTTCAGGGGCTCAAATGACCGCTTTGCCCTTCCAGTTCTAAATGTTTGACTCTATGATATGAGGACCATAAAGGTAAATGGTTTTGTTACTCTTCCTCTTGATACCAAATTAAATACAACAAATTACAAATACATCAATTTCAAAATGATTGCTAAGCATGCAGCTTTAAGGATAATTCAATATATTTGTTTGAAAAATAAATATAAAAACAAATAGTTACACTGAAAAATAGTAAAGAAGAAAATTAGTGCCGCTAAATTGGGCTTAGTGTTACCTACTTTCTAGAAGCCTCAGTTAAGCAAGATTAGGATATGTCTTTGCCTCTCTCACTGCTGTCAGATACCATACATAAAGGTTATGTTGATGTCAAGACACTATGACCCAAACTATAGCACAGAAGAGTAGAAAAATGAATTTTTATACTGAAAAAAAGCACAGCTTTTATTTATTTTGTAAAATATTTTTTAAAGATTTTATTTATTTATTTGACAGAAAGAGATCACAAGTAGGCAGAGAGGCAAGCAGAGAGAGGGGGGGAAGCAGGCTCCTCGCCGAGCAGACAGCCCGATGCAGGGCTCAATCCCAGGACCGTGAGACCATGACCCGAGCCAAAGGCAGCTGCCCAACCCACTGAGCTGCCCAGGTGCACCAACCACAGCTTTTAGAACCTGAGAAAATTCTAGATTCTAATATCAGTCTCACTGCTATCATGTTATCCAGGATATATTATTTGCAGTCCCTATTCCTTGATTTCTTAATAATATTTTTAAAAAAAAAAAAAAACACCCATTTTGTTATGCAGTTGTTAGAACTAAATGAAATGATGTATATAAAGCATCTGCCATAAAAATCATTTTCAATAAAGTCTATTGTCTACCCTCTCCTACATTGCTGTATTCTTTGATTCTGAGCCTCTGGTCGCTAGCCTTCCTGCCTGGATTATTAAAGCTGCTGTCTGGCTTTCAATTTTTTCTAAATTAGACCCCTTGTCCATTAGCAAAGTCTGTGCCAATGCCACTCTTCACACCACTAGCCATATCCTGTAGCTAACTCAATTTTTTTATAACCTAAAAATTCAGTTTTTACTTTCAAATTAATGTCTTAAGTGACTTTTTTTTAAAGGTTTTATTTATTTATTTGACAGACAGAGATTACAAGTAGGCAGAGAGGGACGCCTGGGTGGCTCAGTTGGTTAAGCAGCTGCCTTCGGCTCAGGTCATGATCCCAGCGTCCTGGGATCGAGTCCCACATCGGGCTCCTTGCACCGCAGGGAGCCTGCTTCTCCCTCTGACTCTGCCTTCCACTCTGTCTGTCTGTGCTTGCTCTCACTCTCTCTCTCTCTTACAAATATATAAATAAAATCTTAAAAAAAAAAAAAAAAAAAAACAAGTAGGCAGAGAGCCAGGCAGCGACGCAGGCAGAGAGGAAGAGGGGGAAGCAGGCTACTGAGCAGGGAGCCCGAAGCGGGGCTCGATCCCAGCACCCTGAGATCATGGCCTGAGCTGAAGGCAGAGGCTTTAACCCACTGAGCCATCCAGGTGCCCCTTAAGTGACTTTTAAGATACACTTATTATTGTAAATGGTAAAGTGCAACTACGTGCAATATTTTCAAACTTCTAAATTGATGTTCCTAAATGCTGAACATGGCCTATAATGCCAGTCGAGGGACCCTTCTGAACCCTCTGAAACTTCCTCTCATTCAGTGCTCATTCCACCTCCTCAAATTTTGCTTCACTGGACTCCCTTCAGCTCCTCTTAAGTGTCACAGGTCCTTTGCACATGCTCGTCTCTCCACGTTATTACCTACCTACACTTTTCTTTTGTCATACCTACTCCATCTTTCATCTCTCAGCTTAAATGTTACTTCCTCTGAGAAACTGTCCCTGGCCATCCACCCCCAAATTAGAACAGGTTTCCTTGTTAAACTCATGGTCTTATGCAGCCCTGTTTGTACAGTATTTATTAAGTAATTTTACTTTTGTTTGGGCTATTATTTAATTAATTTGTAATTCCCAATAATTTCATTTTCCTAGTTCTTAGAGGCAGGAATCATTTGATTTTTTTTTAATTTTATCTATTTATTTGAGAGGAAAGACAGCAAGAGAGTGGGCGAGGGGTGGGGAGGGTGAAAAGGCAGAGGGAGAGGGAGAAGCAGATTCTCTGCTGGGTAGGGCTCAATCCCAGGACCTGAGATCATGACCTGAGCCAAAGGCAAATGCTTAACCGGTGAGCCACCCAGGCGCCCCAGGAATCATTTCATTTTATCCACCATTTTACTCTGAACATTTAGCACAAAGCCTGGGATATAGTGGGTCCATAAAAAATATCTGAAGGTATAAATGAAGAGCATGAAAAGAAATATACTCTGACTCACAATTTAAAATTCTTATGCATAGAATTCATTATATTTTTCTCCTCCAAATTTCCTTACTTTAGCCTGTTGATCCACACACAAAATCTTGATTTCTACCAGAAAACCTGAAGGAGCTGCTGACCCTGGTCATTCATTAATTCAGGCTTTCATCTTCACCACAAGCTGTGCTCTAAGATAGGCATTGAAGATGCAAAGATAAATAGTCTATGTGGCACAAATTCTACTTCTAACCATGTAAGCTTCTAGTTGGTTCTCCTGTTGATGTATTGTGGATTTTAGATATATCATCAGAGAATACAGTTACTCAAAGTAGTTGTTTTGTGGAAATGAATATAAAAGGAAAAAACAATTCAGTAGGTAGAAGTTGTTAATGTTAGTCATACTGTAATAGAAATTTACTCATCAGTGTAAGTTTACAGTTAGTTAATGGATTCCCACCAACCAGCCATCTAAGCCTCTACTACACACTTAATCAGTAAAAACAATAAGGTATTATTGGGTCCTACTGTTGAGCAACCACAACACTGCTGTCTTCATAAATGACCCCTCGTGCAATTATAAAAAGGTGATTAAATTTCATCCGGTGGGTATGTCTATGGACAACAGTCAATTAGAAGAGACAGGAAAAGTATCCAAATTTCAGGGAAAAAATTAGGATCAGGCATATTACAGAAACAATGAAAAAGAATGCATAACCTAACATGTGATTTTACTTTGCCATCTCCACATAATTATCAGAGTTATTAATGCCCGTGGAGAAGAGTTCTTCATTAGAACCATAGACACTCAGCAAGCAGTAACCTGAATTTTTTGGAACCTCATTCTTTAGAAGGAGGGTTTTCTTCTGTGCTTTTGAAGTTGCCCACAAGAGTTATGTCGTTGCTTATAACCAAGGAAACCACAGGAAACTTGGTTGCTAGGAAACCACTGAATTGTCTCCATGAAGATCACCACAGTAGGCTTGGCTTGAATAGAACAGATGCTAGGAAAATAAAATTAGGAAGTTACAGTTACTTTTTTTTAAGCCTGGGATGCCTCTTTAATTGCCAGTTAAATCTTTCCACCTAAGAGAAACTATTTGTCATTTCTGAAAGGCCATTACACAGGTAGAACGGGGGAGGGCCACGACAGGGTGCTGCTTGGGGCGGCTGGAGAGGGGCACCACAGTGTGTGTAAGCCTGAGCTCCAATGTGCACATTCTTTTTTTCCCAATTAACTTGGCTACCTAGGGAAGGGGTATGATGACAGCTACTGAGGGATAGATTATTTTTAAAAACACACACTTGTAATTAACTATTTTCAAACCTGTGACTTCTAACATTCTCTAGTGTACTTTATGCAGATTAGAAGTCTATCCCTCCTTCCTGAATTTTAAAATTTTTAAAAAACTATTAATTTCATAATGTCAATACATACACACACACACACACACACACACACACACAAATATATATGGAAATGATTTTGTCATCCAAGGCATTGATGAACTTGTGGCAATGTGTTCCTTTGGGTAACTGGACTGTGAGAATACCTAACGTAAGAACAAAGAAATGGATAATCTTGGTCCAGCTTCTAAATCATCCACAGTAATCTCCCTCTTATAAAATAGGGTGATTCAAAGTTCCCTTCAAATACCATATTTTCTCATGACCTGTCCTGCACTCTATGGGACATGACGTATTTCTACATCTATCTGAACCTATTTAGACTCTAAGCATATTTCCAGCCTATACCATCTTTGGTAGAAAGAGGATTCATAGTCTAACCACGCCATCACAGGAAGTGACATTTCCTTTTATAGGTCTCAAGCCTAATTCTCAAGGCAATTCTTCTTTTATTCTGGAACTACATTTACCTAATTTACTTCTTGTCTTTCTCTAGTTCTGCTATGCCAGTTTGTCAAGGTCACTTCGTCCCAAAGTTCTCATCTCTTCCACAATATCTATTTTTTGTTTTTCAAGATGAAGTTATGTGAGTAATTCTTATTATTCTTTCTTCTATTTTCTAATGGTTAAAATTTATCGGCCACATAAATCAAGGGTGTATTATATGCTTCTCCACACATAGATTTAGGTTTCTCAATTGATACTCAAATGGATAAAAGCCTCTATACACTTTGTCATGTGAGCAAGTCTTGTGGGACCAATGGAGAGTTTTAAATAAAGGGTATGGCATAAGCCGATAATCAGATTATAATAGATGGCTCTATGATGGCAGAATGATGTAAGTTTTGGTATAGGATTACACGAAAGTAAATAAAATACTTAAGAAACTATTTGTGTATTTCAGAACACACGCAATAGGCTTGTCCTAGTGGGGGGGGGGGGAATCCAGAATATTACTAAACAAATAGTTTACAGATATTCAAGAAACCCAAGGGATTATCTCAGATACAGTCTTAGCAAGGTGACTGGCTTAGTGCAACCCTTTTCATATTGAACTTCTGAGAAGAGTTCTATATCTTCATGGACCAGATGAAAAATCTGGGGCTATTCCAAGGAGAATTGCTGGTACAACACAATCTAAAGACACTCCATGAATAAATGACATACATACCTGTGAGAACATCTATGTTGGCATGACCACCCAGCTATGTCCTTGGCCTTATCCTATTCCCCTTTAGCAGCAACTGCTCAGATAAACATATAGATAATAAGTTCAATAAACCTGAGTACAACACAAATCTGAAAGGGTATTACAAAATCAATATACTAAAAATGAGTAACTGTTTATAAATACAATAATAGCTGCAAATTCGTGAATGGCTATGACTATTATAAGGTACTCCGTACCCTTCGTCTCTAATCCTCACATGGCACTGGCAAACTCAGTATTGTTATTCCCGTTCCAAAAATGAAGAAACTGGTGCTCAGAGAAGTTGTGCAACTTGCTCAGAATTAGTTAATTCGTGACAGAGCCCGAGCTGGAGCCCACGTCTGGTTAGCTCTTTGCCAGTCAGACGGGCTGGTTTATGCTCTGAGAATAACAAGCTCAGTGGTTTACTGCAGGAAATTTTATTACTCACTCACACTCCCTAAGTGGGTCATATGGGGAACTCTGCTTATTACAGTCACTCAGGAAATCTGATGAGTGGTTCTCCTGTCTCCCGTCGGCAGAGGCAGAAAAGGTGGGGTGTGGTGATTCGCAAACTCACTCTTAAAGCTTCTGCACAGGGATGATATGGTCTGTCTACTCACATTTTCAGAGTTAAAAACTAGTGACCTCGCTAAATCTCCAGGGGCCCAAGGGACACAATCTTACTGCACCAGGGAGAAGAGGGGACCTGGAGCGTCTGTGAAAAGCCTCAAGTGATTACCAGGTTCCCTCAGTTCAGTGTCTCCCCACTTCACCTTACTGAATATTCAATAGGATGACATTGAAGAGAGAGAAATGGATGGGCCTCTACTCCACTTGGGGCAAAAGGATACCAGAAGTACAGATCTCACACAGCAAAACAAGACGTAAAAATACTCCGAGTCATCTCTAGAGGAGATATCTATGTGATAAAGCTACCTGAATAGGTTTATTAATATCACTAAAAGTCATGATGTGGATGCACCAATAACAAGTCCCCAGCTTTCAAATCCATGCCTCCTGTCAAAACTTCCTTCCTGGGCTCCAGGCCTCTTCCTCTAACTCAATACTAGACATCTCCATTCGGATATCCAGAGGTACTCAGAATCCCTCATTCCAAAACTGAACTTGTCCTTAAAACATAGCTCAAGAACTTTCTTTTCACACACCTCCATTAACTGACACAGCACCAGCTAACACCTCAAATTAGAAACCACAGACTTGCGTTCTCTCCCTCTTATCTTCTCTGCTTCAAACAGCTGTCTACCAAATTCATTTGATCTTTGCCCAGCAAAGTCTCTCCCTCCTAAGGGCCCCAGCCCAAGTTGGGGTTCCTTTTGGATATATTTAGAACTGTTGCCACAGCCTCTTAACTGATCTCCCTGCTTCTAGTCTAGCCCACTCTAAACCCTTCTGCCTCCTTCAGTCGGAGTAATCTTTCTAAGATGCTGCCTTAAATACACTCTCCCTACTGAAAAGCCATTGACTGCCCTTCCAGTACTTTTAAGGTAAAATTCAAGCCAAGTTGTATGGAACTTAAGACCCTCTGCACTTGGGATTCTACATGCCTGGCTTTATCTTCTGCCCTCCAACTCCCCCTTTGTGGGCACAGAATGACCAGCTACTCTCTAAACATACCAAACATTCTGCTCTTCCACAACGGTGTGTGCCCCTGGACTTGTGTGTCTCTCTCTCTGACATGAGCACCTTTCTCTTCACAGTCTGGTGAATTTCCATTCAATTTTTATGATCCAACTCAAATATCACTTTTCTCAATTACACCTCTCTCTTCAAACACCTCTATTATTATCCTGATCACACTGTGTTGAATTTATTTTTTTACAAGTCTATCTCCTCTACAGACTACATACTGCCATAGGAATTAATTGTCCTAGAACTTAGCATAGGCCCTAAAGTTTTGGAAGAATTAGGATGGAGATAAGCTAGAGAATAAAATGCTAATTGGATGGAACTAATGGTAAAGTGTGCAAAAAGCAAACTTGAGTTACAATGTTCAGAAACTAAGAAAATTGGGGAAATTCAGCGACAAAATTACTTAAGACACAAAAACCAAAGTGTGATTATTAGCAGTATTAGTAGGTAAGATATTATTGGCCTGCTCACTCATTAGAATTCCCTCACGATTGATGACATAAGAAAATAAACTTGAGAGCTTGGGATACCAGGAAGGACAAGTATCGTTCTGAAAGCAGATCATAGTGAACTGCTGGCCTTGGTTAGGTGATTCTAAAATTCTGTGGCTCGCTCTTACTGTGTTGCACCTACCAACTCCTTTATGAAAACTCAGATAGCAGAGAGACAAAATATTAACATCACACCTGACTGCATGCTCTTTGAAGAATTTTAAATGAGCACAAAGGCTAATGTTTCCCCTGAGAGCTATTCTGGCCGTTTTTTTGTTTTTGTTTTTGTTTTTGTTTTTGTTTTTTTTTTTAAACCTACTCATTGCCCCTGGTACATGAGGCCAAAGCAAGATGCTTTTTATAAAACACTCCATAAATGAGGGAGGGGTGTGTTTCATTATCCTGGTGATAATTCTGCATCCCCCTACCCCCGCCCCCATCTGAGAAGAGAGGCATTGAACCCCACTGAGCTGATAAAATAGGCTCAATGAATCCCTACAGTGAGAACAGCACTAGCTGTGGGATTGAACAGATTTCTTATTGCCAAAGCCTGGGTAGCATTTCATTACTGAAGTTGCCTGATTGCTTTGGTTCAAGGCTTTTCCCCAATTCTTTTCTTTCTTTATTTAAAATCACTACAACAAACAAATGAAACAATAACTCAACAAGCAGCAGTGTGGGTTGAGCTCCTCATTACCAGTGACAGCTGCACAAACTTGTAGCCAAAACACCTACTTTTTAAAGCTCACACAAAGCTTGTCATGAATCCCCATAACCTGTCACGACCAAGGGGAAAGTGCACTGCCTGCCCTGGATAGGTGCATGCCATCCAGAATCCAGCAGAAGTTTCCGGAATCAGAGTGCCCAGCCATTCTGCTAATTATGGCAACCTATCGTTCTGATTTCATCTGCTGCCAAGTTATTATTTCCCTAGCTGCACGTAGAGCCACTCTAGATTTCCCTTCTCCCAAAATAAAACTTCTTAGATGCTCTTAGAGCTGCTTCACAGGAGGGTAAATGGCAGAATGTGCTGCTAGCTCATATTAAAATTTCCCCATTCATTAAATTTGTACCTTCTCCCATTATTAAGAGGGCTTCTATATTTCCCTGTCTGTACTTCTCTCATAAAAGTCCCTTTATAAATTCAGTGACTTGTTCCAAGCCACTTAATCATTCTATGTTTCATAAAAAATTTAATAGTATCTAATCCTCTAAGTCCTACTAAAACGGTTCTGTCTAATGTCAGCTGCAAATCAGCCTAAGAGCAAAAATTCATACTTGAAACTCACAGGTTCTGCACCACTTTGCCCCTAATTCAGTGGTCCCCAAATCTTAGTCTTCAGGACAATCACGGGAGAGTTTCTAAACCATCTGCCCAAGACCTGTGCCAAAGAAATGAGTCAGTAGGTCCTGGATGGATGTGGATGGTTCACAGGAGTGTGAACATGGACAAGCACCTGCGGATGATCCTGTTCCAAAACAGAGAACCAGTGAAGAGACCATCAGAACTGGTCCTGGAATAGGTCCCTCGTCATCATCATCCTCATCCTCACATTTGGTGTATCCAACCTAAACAAATCACCACCTTTTAACCTATCAAGATAATCCCATATCCTCCACCATTTCTGCCCTAACTCCATGCATGTGCTGGCGTTAGCACTGGTTTCTTTCTTTCTTAATTTCTTTTTCTTTTTTTTTTTAAGATTGATTGATTGATTGATTGGACAGACAGAGATCACAAGTAGGCAGAGAAGCAGGCAGAGAGAGAGGAGGAAGCAGGCTCTCTGCTGAGCAGAGAGCCCATTGTGGGATTTGATTCTAGGACCTGAGCCAAAGGCAGAGGCTTTAACCCACTGAGCCACCCAGGCAACCCTTAATTTTTTTCTTTTCAGTGTAATAGTATTGTTTTTGCATCACACCCAGTGCTTCATGCAATCCGTGCCCTCCGTAATACCCACCACCTGGTTCCCCCAACCTCCCACCCCCTACCCCTTCGAAACCCTCAGATTGTTTTTCAGAGTCCATAGTCTCTCATGGTTCACTTCCCCTTCCAATTTCCCTCAGCTCCCTTCTCCTCTCCATCTCCCTTTGTCCTCCATGCTATTTGTTATGCTCCACAAATAAGTGAAACCATATGATAATTGATTCTCTCTGCTTGACTTATTTCACTCACTCTTCCAGTCCCGTCCATGTTGCTACAAAAGTTGGATATTCATCCTTTCTGATAGAGGCATAATACTCCATAGTGTATATGGACCACATCTTCTTTATCACTTTGTCCGATGAAGGGCATCTTGGTTCTTTCCACAGTTTGGCGACCATGGCCGTTGCTGCTATAAACATTGGGGTACAGATGGCCCTTCTTTTCACTCCATCTGTATCTTTGGGGTATATACTCAGTAGTAGCACTGATTTCTTGATCTATATATGTGTTTTCAGCCAAAAACTGGAGAAAAAAATTCCCTATAATTACAGCCTAATTTGCTGGTTCTTTGACACTCCAGCTAGTTCCGACTAGGGAGAATCCCCTCCACTCAGTCCCAATGACAGCCTGAACTTCTACCAAAACCCAGATAGAGCCTCCCAGAAGAACAAAGAGATCTATCTAAAAAAGACTGAAGGGGCACCTGGATGGTTCCGTAGGTTAAGCTTCTGCCTTCAGTTCAGGTCACAACCCCAGGATCTTGGGATTGAGTTCCACATCAGCCTCGATGGGGGGGCCTGGTTCTACTTCTCCCTCTCCTCCCAACTGCAGCTCTCTCTCGCTATCTCTCTCTCTCTCTCAAGTAAATAAATAAAATCTTTTTAAAAATTTAAAATTTTTAAATTAAATTAAAATTAAATTTTTAAATTTTTAAAGTTTAAAATTTAATTTAATAAAATTAAATTTAAAAATTTAAAAGATTTTTAAAAGAAGACTAAAAACAGATGAAATCTACCATCTCTGATCCCCTGGATACATGTTATCCCCCACTTCTATACCTGAGCCTTCAGACATCTGAAGTACTCATCTGGACCAGTACTTCATCTGAGAGATTAAGGCCCTTAGCTCTTCTACTAGATGAGTTTGTGAGGTCAAAACCACAACACTTGCTCTGCTCCCCATGTGAGAAATTGTTCTTACTATATCTCACTTTGTTGCTATGATGTCATTGGTTAGACTCAGGGTCATTACAAGAAAGATTCCTATGAAACTCTATTGTAACTATTATAATGATGTCGGCAAGGATATGGTTCACTAATTTAACTGATGTCCTCCTTTTTTTTAAAAAAAAAAGGATTTTTATTATTTGTTTGACAGAGAGAGAGAGCAAGAGAGAGAGAGCGAGCGCACAAGCAGGCAGAGCAGCAGGCAGAGGGAGAGAGAGAAGCAGGCTCCCCATTGAGCAAGGAGCCTGATGCAGGACTCCATCCCTTGACCCTGTGATCAAGACCTGAGCTGAAGGCAGCCACTTCACTGACTGAGCCACCCAGGCACCCCTACCCGATTTCCTCTTAGTAAGAGCCTTTGGGGAGAAATTCTTGTCGGGTCTTGATACCAAAAATAGACTTATTACTCATGAGCAATTGATTTGTTTGTTTGTTAACTCATGGAAACTGAATCTTATAAGAGGATAACTTCTGTTCTTGCTTTTGACTGCTAGTAAGCAGAGCCTGCTTCTAGTATTATGATACATGTTTTAAGTCATATTTCCAGCAACAATGTCCCCAGTGTTTATTTTTCTATTTTCTTTCATCCCCAATACTCTCATTATAGTTCTATCTCTCATAGACTCTTCTAATTTTCTGAAGAACTGAGGCATATTCCTGACTGCATCCCATCTTGCTCCTCTGAACCCAAGATATCATGGTAACTCAAAGGCTAAGGATGGCAACCTGTCCACAAGCATGTCTTACACATCCACTGTTGCTCAGAAAAACTGCAGCTCCTCTGAGGAAGTAGTGAGGGACTATGACGTAATACAGAGTGCCTGCTCTTGAGGTATCTACAGTGTAGCTGAGGAAAGAAGACTGGCACATATACAAAAATAAAACACACTACAAGGGTGAAGGTTAAAACCAAGGTGGTGGAGATGATTAATGCTTCCTTCAAAGATGAAGGAAGTCAAGGAAGGCAAGAACAATTAGATGTTTCCTGAAAGAGAGAGGACTGGAATTTGCACATAGATCATGGACAGAATTTAAAGTTTCAGGTTTACAGATGAGAAGCAAGAGAGCCTGGACCAGATCATTTACAGAGTATGGTCTGCAGCGTGTCCAGTGTAGTGTAGTACACAGTACAGCATGGTGCAGAGGGGCAGTGAAAAGAGAAGAAAGTTGAGGTGAGACAGGAATGAGTTCGAATCCTGACCTGACATGGGCAAATTCCATAAGGGGATTCTTTAGCCTCTCAGAATCCATTCCCTCCTTTGTAAATTGGGATAATGATGTCTATCAAGTCTCACTTGTATAAACATCAGAGATAAACTGTGTAGAAGAGCTATGCAACTCCAAGCACACCTTCAGCACTCAGAAGTTAGCCATCCCTATGACAAGGGTGACAAGCCTAGAGACGAGGTTTAGTGTCTCCAGCATGAGGATTCCATCGTCCTATGGCAGCTGCTAACCCTGAGAAGCAGAGACATGATTACAGAGTTGGGGACAGAGGGTGGGTGGCCCTGTAAGTTAGCAGATAACTTTGGACTTGATAGAGGAGGAAAGAATGAGCTATTTAGAGTTACCGAACAGGGCAGTGACACGATGAAAGCAGTGTTTAAGGAAGATTAATGTGGTCATGGAGGAAGAGAAAGAGCGAGAAAATCCTACAGGCGTGGACGCTAACTAGAAGGCTGTTGTAGTGATGGGCACAAAGTGACAAAATCCAGGATGTGGAGGACTGCAAAAGGGAGCCTTGGAGACACTTTAAAGAAAATGTTTGTTCCTTTTTTGGGGGATGATTTTGTGATTGACTATGTAGGGGAGATGAATGAGTCAAAGGTCAAGTCTAATCACAGTAATTCTCCTACTAATTGCCTGCTGTTTGTCTATATCTCCCACTAGATTCTGAACTCTAGAAGGGAAAAGGACATCGCTATCTCATTCACCAGAGCCTAGCATAGTATTTTAAGCATAGAAGATATTCGTAATATTTTTAAATATTTTCCATTAATGAATAATGAATCATGAGTGAATTTTATTCATGGAAAATAAATGAAATGAATAAATAAATAAATAACACTAATGACTGCCATCAATAAAAACAGAGTGAAGATTCACTGAACACTTTTACTGAACATTTTGTAAGGTTTTAGGTAACTTATTTTATTTCAATCCTAACAAAATCCCTATATAGTAGATACTGCTGTTGTCTTCATTTAAAATGAGGCACACTGGGCGCCTGGGTGGCTCAGTGGGTTAAAGCCTCTACCTTCGGCTCAGGTCATGATCTCAGGGTCCTGGTCTGCTCAGCAGGGAGCCTGCTTCCTCCTCTCTCTCTCTGCCTGCCTCTCTGCCTACTTGTGATCTGTCTCTGTCAAAGAAATAAATAAAGTTCAAAAAAATTTAAAAAAATAAATAAAATGAGGCAGAGCAAGTTTAGGCAATGTACCCAAGGTCACTCAATGAGAAAATGACAGAGCCAGGATTCAAACTTATGCCTTCTGAAGCCAAAGCCTGTGGACTTTCTCGAGAAAGCGGGACTGGGCCTTGGTAAAAGAGAAAGTCCTGTCAAAAGAAAAACAGAAATCATGAGAACCAGTTAACTTTTTATACCTTGCACTTAATAAACCTCTACTCTTCATATCAATTCCATGGGTAGATATTTCCTTAGGTTTACATTGACCACCTACTGTGAATAAGCAAGTTCTCTAAAAAGAAAAAAGGAGGCTCTTGGTTCTCAAAGACAGGAATCTTGTGCTGGAGAAAGTAGTTGTGACAAGTAAAGTAAGCCAAAAGATAACAAACAGTAAAAGACACACGGCAAACCTGCCCTTAAATATTTAGCAAGGAGGGTGCAGATGAAGAAATGTTAGGACTTGGGGAACAGGGGTGAATGCTATCATGTTCCTTTGCCCCCATGCTTCTCTAATTCTATTTTCTCACTTCTTTCCCCATCTACACTCCTCCTTATAAGGCTGCACAAAACACATTAACCCATTTCAAGAGGTTTTTTGTTTGTTTGTTGTTTTTACAAAAATCCTCCTTTCCAGGCATTTGATGACACTTTTGAATAAGTGACTTAGGAAGTGAGTACGTGGCATATCAGCCAGTAAATCCAGGGTACTTGCAGCTACACACACACTGCCTGCTTCGCGCCCATGTACGGTGATTCTGTAGTAAACAGTTTCAACTGAATTAAGAATTTCTCAGCTTCTACATTAGAACTAGTTCTATGAAGTATTTTAGGTATCTCTATACTACAAGAGCCATCACAGACCAAATGTACACAGAGGAAACATTTATAGAGATGAATCTAAGGCAATGAACATTATCCAGTTTCTCAGAAAGCTAAAAATACCCCAAATAAAGACATTTACATACAATGGGAATACTTAAATATAGGTACTATATCTTTTGTCACCTTAATAAGAGGATGCAAAATATGTAACTTATCTTTAGATTACAGATTTAGTCGCACCTTAGAATCAACTGGAGAGCTTTTAAAAATACCAATTCCTTGAGCCCCACCCCACATGAATTAAATTAGAATCACTGAGGGTTGGGCCAGAACATCAGACTCTTTGTTAAATGAGTCAGATGATTATAATGTAAAACCGGGATTGAGAACCACTACTTTAGATTATGACTCAGAGACATCTTTATGAATATCAGTTATTTCTGTAGTCACTGCCCATAGCTGTAGGAAGGGATGGAGAATTGTTGGCATTCTAGACTGATGATTTAGCTTGCCCAAACTGTTGATCTCTGAGAGGGCAGAGGTCTTCCTCCCAGTATTAGTGAGTCCTGACTCTGTGCAGGTACATTTCCTCAGTGTATACTTCTCCACACTTGGTTTCTGCTGAAAGAACCATCTTCTTATCTATCCCCAAGCACCCAGGGAAAACTTTCACAACACCAACCAACCAGTGGTAGTATATCCAACTCTCATGTCTTTGGTTCACCATCTTGTGTTCATTCTGATTACTCAGGAGCTGGCTCCTCATCTTTAAAGCAGGGAAGGTTATGGCTCACACTGTTTACAGGGACCAATCCAGCATAGAAACAGAAAAGCTGCAAAAGCTGGTCTCTGGATAATGCCAGAGATGATCATTTCTGAAATATTTGCTAACTGCCAGGCACTAGATTAAGTGCTTTTCACAACATTATCTCATTTGATACTCACAGGAACCCTGGGAGTGAGTATTTTGTTCAGGGTCCTGTCATTAAAACCAAAAACCAGGCTAGAAATTTCAAACCAAGGAGGTTTACTTACAGGGAATTTGTTACACAGATATTAGAGGATTAAAAGAGAAATAAGGATGCTGAGGTAATCCAGGTCTTAGTTACTGCAAGAAATAGCTAACAGTCTTCAGGCTGGAAGAAAAGAGGAGATGTGAGGCTTGACAGAACTTATAAATACAGAGGAAGAGTCCTCAAACGGTTAGTGCTCAGAAAGCTGAAAGGGCATGACTGGTATGAGGAGTATAAAAGAAACAGAAATCTGGAGACTGCCCTGGGATGTGCTGTTGAAAAGATGCTGACAGGATCCAAAAATAGGAAGGTAGTCTTGTCTTCCAAACTCCCACCTCTCCATCTCCCACCAGTGTCTCGCACTGGCAAAGCTAACTGGGAGCCAGCGAAAAAATGAGTTTGAGAAATGTGGTCCACAGAGTTCCCTCTCAGCATCTCAGCTATAGAACGGTATAAAAAGGGAAGGATTTAGAGATGAGAAACAGTAGGTAAATAATTGGCACTGGAACATATTACCATTTTCCCTAATTTATGGACGCATGGGAAAAAAAAACTAAGTAACTTGCCCAAGGTTACACAGGCAACGAATAAAGGAGAGCAAATCCCAATCTGTTACCACATCTATACTTCTAACTTCTGGGCAGCTTCCATGTGGTACAGCCTTAATGATTTTTTTTTATTCTTTTTTTTTTTTAAGATTTTATTTATTTATTTGACAGACAGAGATCACAAATAGGCAGAGAGGCAGGCAGAGAGAGAGAGGAGGAAGCAGGCTCCCCGTGGAGCAGAGAGCCCGATGTGGGGCTCGATCCCAGGACCCTGGGATCATGACCTGAGCCGAAGGCAGAGGCTTTAACTCACTGAGGCCACCCAGGCACCCCAGCCTTAATGATTTTTAAACCATGAAATAATCACATTCCTTCATGAGAGTTAACATTCATTGAAAATCTTCCATGTGTCTCCAGCTTTGGACTAAACCCTTTACACAGATTACTTTATTTAATTCTCACAGCAATACGATGAGGTGGGTACTACACTATCATTATCATCGTTGGCGGCAATAGAACAGTGACCAATATCATGGGTCATGAGCTCTGAACTTTCAAGCACCTGGATTCAAATTCCATTATTACTAGTTATTAGCTGAATCTGCCATGGATAGTTATTTAACTTCTTTTAATGCTTCAGTTCTCTCACATATAAAATGGGTTTATCAACAATACTTAGCTAAGCAGTTGTAGGGAGGCATCAGGTGGCATAGTCGGTTAAGCGTCTGCCCCTAAAGTCATGTTTTAAAAGAAAATTTCATTGAATTATATATTCTAAAGATCATCTATATGTACTGATTTTTAAAGCAGAATAAAGGATATATAGTAAATAATTTAGGAATAAAGAAAATTCTATTTATGGAACTAGCAGCTCTGTATCATCGATGACTCGAAAGGAAACATCACTTTTTGAAAGAGGACTTGATAGCAACATGAACTAGGGGAATGTGTCAGGCTGGGATGGTAGCCTTGCAAAGATCTGTTGCATTTCTGCTCACTGGCCACTTAATCTTAAATTGGTTACCTCTTAGAGCATCAGTTGACAGACGGGGGTTAATGAAACGTGTGTTTCTGTAGAGTATCAGAAGTTTAGTCCTGCCATTTACCATCTATACATCCTCCAGTAAATTACTTAACCTGGTGCTTAGTGTCCTAGTCCATAAACTGGCAATAACAATATGCCCACCTTGTGGCGTTGTGAGGATCAAAGGAGCTAAGACATGTAAAGTGCTTCAGTAATGTCTGGCACAAACTAAATGTTATGGAAGTGTTTGTGATTGCAGCATTGTGTAAGGATTAGGTTAACTTTTATCACCTATAAAATGGGGTTAACAACTGTAGCTTGTGCTTACCGAATGCTTAGTCAGTATTTTAATATAATATCTCATTTAATATAATTATTTCCTTTATAATTATTTACAACTGTTATATTATTATATTATGTTATATAATTATATAGCATTATTTACAATGTTATAATCATTCACAACTGTTTTATTTTTTTTTAATATTTTATTTATTCAAGAGAGGAGAGAGAGAGAGAGAAAGAAAGCAGGAATGGTGGGTGAGGGGAGGGGCAGAGGGAGAGGGAGAAGCAAGCTCTCCACTAAACAAGGACACAGGAGAAGGGGAAAAAGGCGGGGGGGGGGGGGGGGGGGGGAGGAAGCAAACCATAAGAGACTCTTAACCATAGAGAACAAACTGCGGGTTGAGGGAGGGAGGTGGGGGGTGGGGGATGGACTCGATGAGCATCAAGGAGGACCTTGTTGTGATGAGCACCGGGTGTTATGCGTAAGTGATGAATCACTGAATTCTACTCCTGAAACCATAGATGTTAACTAACTGGAATTTAAATTTTAAAAAAATGAAATAATAAAAAATAAATAAATTTTTAAAAACTAAACGTAAAAAACAAAACACACACACACACACACACACACACTCATGGCTGTGGTTTGGGGGACTTGGTTAGTAGCACTCTGACATGATTTTCCTGCATGAGCTGGAATAACTTTCTCACTTGGGAAAGGAAAACACAGCAGCACAGGAACACGAAATGTCCTAGGCTGGGCAAGAGCTCCCATTCCTCTCCCAGAGGTGCCAATGACAAAAATTCTAAAGAACAATTTGTTTAATATTGACTGGCTAGCCCGGGCCTAGGATTCTGCAAGACCATACATTGTAGGAACATCTGGGGACAGAATGGGCCTTTGCTGGAATAAAATAAAAGGACTGCTCAAATTAGAAATTAATAAATGCAAAAAAAGAGCAGATCATTTAAACTGTTCAACAGTAATAAAATTGTTTTCTTTAAAAACTTGTTAGACCATTTTTATGCTTATTCTTCTTTCTTCAAAAAAAGAAGGGCTTCAACTTTACAATTGAAAAGACGACTTCATAATAGCACCAATTTTATTTCTAATAGCGTTTCACACATACTAGACATTCTCAATTCTGTCTCACTGCCCTTAACAGCTCTTCATTAGATTATACAAAATATTGTTTCCTCCTTACCATTTAGCATCTTCAAATAATATCAAAGAAACATTAACTCTCCCTTTAGTTTCTGCTCAGTCAAGCTGTGTGTAATTAGCTCCTTTAATCTTTTCTCTAAATAACTCTCTCCGCTCTCTTAAACAGTCTGTGGTGCATTCTCGGAAGTTTCTTGAATTTGCTGCATTTGATGAGCTGCGTTACCTTTGGCTTTACAGGTAATACCACAAAAACTATGGGCAATACAGTTGATTGCCTACCCTGCAGAATATCCACGGGGAAGTGAGGACACCGCAGGTCTACAAGACATATGTCACATGTAACGTGCAGGCTCCCAGGTATATAAAGCAACAGAGATAAAAGGCCAGAATCCCCAAGCTCCCTCAAGTTACCAGCAAGGGCCCCCGTGCAATTGTGACTCAATCAGCAGGAGCCTTTAACCAAAAACAGTTACATTTTAACCATGCCCCAGAGTCCACTAAGAAAGCTTTAAATGGGATTGAGAGAGACCAAAGGAAAAGGAAGGAGACAGGCAGGGAGATACAGACAGCTCTGAGACAGTACAGGAGAATGCTCGAGGAACACTCTTTAATTGTTTAATTCTCTTTCAAGCAAATCAATTTGCACTATATGAGAAAGACGTGTAGGCTATCTAATTGTAAAATTCATCATATTTTTTTAATCACCAGATCCACCTGATCTGTATGTATCTGAGGTCAAGCCCCTAAGAGACAGGAATGGTAAGTACCTAGTAGAGGCTCTAACACCGAAACATTTCTGGAACAAAACAGGGGGATTTGTGGGTTGGTGGTTAGGTTCTTTTTCCTTCCCTTACTGCCCACTCCCCTCTCCAAAGCTATAATGGACCCACACTTGGAGAGAACAGAAATGGTTTTTGATTAAAGTTACAAAATGATTTAATAACGGAGAGAACCTCCCCCCCCCTTGCCTTATGTGGTATTTTTTTCATAAGAGCTCCTGTGCCAGGCTGTGGTACAGAAAATAAGAGCTAAAATCTATGACAAAAACTAAAATACACTTTAACATAATGATGGGGGGGAAAATGTCACCATTTTGTACAAAATGAATTGCTCAATAAACAACAAAGTAGGTTCGAGAAGGAAGAAAGAACCAATTTTGACTGTATTCTAGGGACTATGGAGATGATGTCTCAGTAGAAAGATGGGGAAGAGGAAGGAACATACGGGGGGAGGGGGTGGGTAAGAAAAGAACTTTGGGGCCAAATCCCAAATCTGTTGTTTGCTGGCCATATAAGCTTGGACAGTTCCCTAATCTACTATTCAACTTCACCTTTGTAAAAATGGGTGTAAGAATAACAGTCAACTGTGCTTGCCACGCAGAATATCAACACTTTACCTGAATTTACTCATTTAATCCTCACAAAATCCAGGAGCTAGATATCACTATGAGAGGTAATTCGCGTAAGTTGCTTAGAACAGTACTGAGCACATGATGAACGTGAGACCAGTCAGTCTTGACTAGCATTCTGTCACTACCACCATTTTGAAGACAAGTTAAAATTAGGCACATGGAGCTATGTCATTTGACCACCGTCATGCAAATCATAACTGGCAAAGGCAGGATTTGAATCAGAAAGTCTATTCCGAGAGAACAAGTGACTAACTTCTCCGTAGTGTGAAGAAGTATGGCCTCTATTAATAAAATAATAGCTAGGGCATGTGCCTGATTAGAGGAGATTTACATACCCTGGCAGTGGACTCAGTCCAGGGGTCATACATGTAAACAAAACATGGTGCTGGCCAACTTGCTTATAATATAGAGAGGAAGTCAAATTCATAAATAAGTCACTGAAGTACTCTGAGAAGTGCCATGTGGGAATGAGGGTAAGGAAATGGTCCCTACCTTATTGAATTGTCAGCACAATCAACTGATGTATGTCAAATGCTTCAGCTAGCATCTGGAACATAGTAATTAGTATAAATACACTAGCTGTTGGCATTATCGCTATTACAGTGTTCTGAGTGAGGGTATACACATTAAAAAAAAAAAAAAAAAAAAGAGAAGAAGTAGTAAATTGATAGCCTGTGAGCCAAATCCAACTTCCAGTCTTGTCTTTCTTGGCCCACACAGTGTGTATTTTTGTTTGTTGTTTTTTGTTGCCTTTTCTTTAACGGGAATGAATTGGCAACATTTCCAAATTAGAAATACATATAAAAATCCAGATTTCCAGTGTCTCTTAAAAAAATCAAAATCTGGAAACACATTTCTGCCTGGCAAACATTAGCAAAAGCCAGGCATTAACAGCTCCAAAGGCCTGGGTGTCCCCATCTCATTGTATGGTGTAGAGACCAACTTGGAAGCAGGAGGCCCAGGGTTCCAGTTGCACAACATCTTGTGAAAAGGGAATGATGCAGGACTCTTGGCCAGAAAACATGCAGAAATTCCCCTCTGATCTATATCTTTCCTAATAAGTTTTTTACGGGATTTTCGTCACCATTATGAATGGGGCTTTTTTTCTCTCATTTTTATATCTAAGTGGATATTGCTAAATTTCTAAAGAGATGAGAATAAGGGCACTGACAATGTTCCTAATTTCATAAACTCTAAGCAAACCAGAGAATATAAAACCTGGTCTCACTTAAAAAGAAGACAAGGATTCCCAAGTAAGTTAAAGAATTATCATTTGACCCAGAAATTCCACTCCTAGATAGATACGAATAATTGAAAACAGCTTTCTAAACAAAAACTTTTATAAAACTGTTCATAGCATAATCATTCACAATAACCAAAAGGTAGGCACAACCCCAATGTCCATCAACTGATGGACAGACAAAAATGTGGTATATCCATATAACACAATATTCAGCCATAAAAAAAATATTGATACCTGCTACAACATAGATGAACCTTCAAAACATTATGCTGAGTGAAAGAAGCCAGACATAAAAGGCTACTTCCATTTATATGAAAAACCCTGAAATAGGCAAATTCATAGAGACGGGAATAGAAAGCAGGTGAGTGGTAGCCAGGGGCTGGGGGAGGGCGACATAAGGAGTGACTATTTTAATAGATACAGAGTTTCGTTTTGGGGGATGAAAAGGTTCTGTAACTGGATAACCTGACAGGAAAAACTGTAAATGTACTAAATGCCACCGCATTTTACACTTTAAAATGGTAAATATTACATGTATTTTACCACAATTTTTAACAAAAGGACTGTTCACAGGACTTAGGTTCTCAAAGTGCAGGGGATAGGTTCTCTTTTGCCAAAGTATCTTTGTTCAGTAAGCTTCTCTTAAATAAGTGATTGGCTTAATTACAACCATATGAATATCAGATAATTAGCAAGTGAAAGAAAGCATGTCCTAACTGCTCCTCACTAAAGGCAGGGGTCATTGATACTAACAATATTTTCTGACCAAAAAAACATCTGGATATGTTTGCCATTATAAATGTACAAATTAATTCATTAAACCAAAGGACTTCCAACTCCTCTTCTAAGAACATAAAAATGAACAATCACACCTCCAGAATCTCTTCTGACACAGACAGTGAATCCAATATGGGCAGTTACACTGAAAAAGCAGGTACTATTGGTCTATGCTCTACTTACAAGGCCCACCACATAAACAAAATGTCTGAGGGACTCAGTTCCCAGCCTTGATGTTTCCAAAGTCCACACCACTCATAAAGCCCTCCCTATATTTAAAGGTAGCTCTTCTATACCTACCCTATTTCTACTTTTTCCCTTATTGAACATCTCCAAGTCATTCAATTCCTCCCTTCTATCCTATAATTTCCATAATATTAAGCAACCTACACTCTCTTCCTGGGATGCTCTCTAGTTTTTTCAATGCCCTTAAGGACAGCATCAGAAACAAGGCTCAATGTTCCAAATGTGATCCACAAGTGCCAGAGAAGGATTTCCAGAGTTCTAAAATCTTCATGTCTATTGATGCAGTTTAACTTAATAGTTAGGGGTGCCTGGGAGGCTCAGTTGGTTGACATCTGCCTCTGACTCAGGTCCTGATCTTGGGGTCCTGGGATTAAGCCCTGCAACTGGCTCCCTGCTCAGCACAGAGTCCGTTTCTCCCTCTCCCTCTGCCCCTCCCCCATTTGTGCATTCTCTCTCTCTCAAATAAAATCTTTAAAATTAATTAATATTTAATTTGGGAAGATATGAGGCATGTTATTTGGTCTCCTATTGGGTTTGTTACCAACTAAAACTTGAGGGTGGCTATATTTTTTTTCCAAGCAATGTAAGAGGGAGACAGAGTCACAACTTCATATACCAAAGAAAGGACAGAAGGTAAGAATGGGGAGAGTGGGTCTGGAGAGGCTGGAAAAGGAGAGTGTTATGAGCTGGTTATCTGGACCAGGGTTGCTAGGACTCCTACCACTGGGCTTTCTGTCTCCTCAATAGTTGCGCATGTCATCTTGAAGCACTGCATCTAGTATTGAGGCTTTGCTCTCCAGACGCAATTCTAAAACCTTAGCCAGCACTGCCTCATCGAACTCTCACCATAAAGCCATGAAACAGGTTTAGAGAAATGAAGTCACTGCCCAAGATAGTACAGACAGTTTGTGGCAACGTCTTGGTTCACACACAGGTCTTCCTGACCTCATAGACTTTGCTCTATAAGGTGATGTTGTAAAGGAAGATACACAGAGATGTCATAGAGGAGTTCAACTCACTGGGCACAAAATCTTCCCGCCAGAACTGGTCCTGCCATACCCAACAAGCAGAGTACAATGGTGTCCCAGGGACTCACGAGATCTGGAGGACCACCCATCAAACCAAAGCAGGGCTACCCTTGAATCGTTATATAACAGCAAATATTATCTTGTAAGGAAATGGCTCTGTTGTCTGAAAAAGATGAAGCAGTAGGAATAATCTGTGTCAAGAGAAGCAGGATTTTCTTTGTTTGTTTGGCGATTCATTTAATTTCCCCTTCACCTCCATGAGTCCTACCCCGACTCTACAATACACATGAGACATCCTGACTCTGTGCTCCCACTCTATCATACCAGTTTATTACATTCCATTCTCTTGTCTTTCTCCTCCACTAAAATTGCAGAACTTCAAGTACGGGGACCATATATGACTTGTCTTGGTTTTCCTAGAACTTATCAGGGTACCTAAAATAGAACAGGTATTCAGGAAATAAATATTCTGCATAGTTTTTCTTTCAGAGCGGAAGAGGAAAACATTGTAGTGAGGTGGCCATTTGGGAGCCATTTTGCAAGGCAACATTACAGAGGCAGAACATCCTCAAAACGACACATTCACTCTCTAAGAGGAAAAGTGTCCCTATAGACTGGAGAGCTACCTGGCTGTTCTCTCCAAAGAAATCTTAAATATACAAACTAAAATCAGTGAAACCATTTTAGGATTAAATTTTTTCTTAAAGAAATCCCTCCCCAAAATGTCCATGCAGTGAAGTTAACAAGTGTGAGCGCTGAGAAGAGGTAAGAAAAATCTTAATAAAGCAATTATAGAAGAAGCCAGGTCTGTCTCCTTCGTGTGGTTCTGGGTATATAACTTTCCAGAGGAAGGTGAATCTTATTTAGATATACATATGCCACTCTTCACTGCTTTCTCATTATTTCTGAAGCATTCCCCACAATATTCATCAACCTCCAGAATTTTTATTAGAGAAGAAGCCCCCAGTGAAGGATCTGTCTTCCCTATTCATTTATATGAGCAGTCTGATTGTGTGTATTTATTTGTGGTGGCTCTGGGGTAGGCTTACAGAGGTGAGAGCATAGGCTAAGGTATACCCAAGCCATGACGTGGAGATATACAGGTGCTGTGGAGGGGACACTGGCTAACAAATAGGAAAATCAGTCTTAAATACATCACCTTATTTCTTCGTCCCCCAGTGTTTTCCCCTTTAAAATGGAAGATGGCTAAGTTCACCTCTAGGTCTCTCCTACTTTTAAAGTTGTACGATCTTAAGAATAGGAGAGGGCTTTTAGCTACTCACAATGTCTGAAAAATCAATATGCTATCTTCTCCTAAAGTTATAGATAACACATAGTCCTTTAGCATCTAAGGATGCTTTCCTTCTATTTTTCTGAGATACAAAAGATCAGTAACAATCAGGGGCCATCCAAAGAGGACTACCTGTTCTCCTTTTGGAATACCAAACTCTGAATGCCAAAAAGGATGACAAGAGGTGGCAGTCAGGAAACAGAAATTCTCAAAAAGCCAATTCAGTCCAAGTGTGACATTTTAGGTATATCAGTATCTGTTAGGAAATCACGTATTCTCTGTAAGTTCTTTACATTTCAGTTTTACAGGGCTGAAAAAGCAAGGAATTGCTTCAGAATATATTATCTTAAGTATTCAGCAAAGGGAACCTTGAAATTGAATCCTATAACCATACAGGTAACAGTAAAGTTTAATGTCCTGCTTTATCAATCCAAATCTCTACCTGTTGCACTTCTATAAACATGCACATTTTTAACATCTAATTTCTCTATATTCTTCCACCACAAATATATTGACCAAAATAGTAACTTACACATGTTTCTATCATAAGTTGACAGTTAAATAACCAACATAAACTTCTACACTGAGAAAGGATATCAAAATTCAAGCTGTAAAAACTTGTTTAGAGAAAAAGTAAGCCTGTTTTAATTGTATCTCAATACTTGAAGTAGTCTTCTCTTAATATCTGCAGAGTATTTTATGCTACCATTCAATGCAAATCAAAGCAATAATGTACATTTTCTTAAGTAAACTGCCATTATTAACATCACTTTATATAAAGAAAAGAGTAAATTCAAAAGATTCATGTTCATGAAATGTTTCCATAGCTTAAATAGCAAATATGTCATTTTTTTAAAAGGATGTCATAATTGTTTAAGAAATTGTCTTATAGAATTGAAATGAAAGAATATTCCCTAAACTTCTGTAAATATAACTTCCTAAGATAGAAAAAATGTTCTTCAATCTTAAGGAATATTAAAAATAAATTACAAACCAAGATGTAGCAATTTTAGACTAGATATTTAGCTAAAAGAAATAAGGAATCACTTCAACTGCATTTCTCTGAATGGTTATGTTTCCATGGCAACTATCTCTTTCCTTCCCCGCTTCCTAATATCCTCATCAATCAATATTTTCTGATAATTGTTTCCATGGAAATTTGAACTTGTTTATTTTTCCCTAGCCTACATCGCCACCTTCCCAAAAGATGAGCCAAAAATTTTGGCTCATGATTTTTCAGTAAAATTCAATTTAGAATAGCCAGCACTTTGGGGACAAATTATTTTTAAATGGTTTATTGTCATTTTGTGTTTCTCTTTACCACCTTTCACTGCCCCCAGCTTCCCACTCCATCTACTTCTCTCCGCCACCTTCCCATATACTGACACATTCCTTTCTTCCAGCTTGCAAATCTGTCCTTTCCGCCCTCAAGCTACAGACTATTTATAGTAACAAGAACACTCATATATTCCAACTACAAACTGCAACAAACCTCTTTCTCCTAAAAAAAAAAAAAAGTGTATAGAAACACATTAATCAATCTAATTTAACACATTTATTGAGTGCTTGCCCTGTTATGTTATAGGCATTGAACAGTTCAATGCACTTGTCCCAAAAGTTCACAATCTTGTAAAGTATATGGACATGAAATAGATAACGTTCAGAGTAGCAAGAGCACAAAAAACACTGTATAACCTAATCAAGATTTCATAGTCTAGACACACAAACACATACACAGACACACACATACACACACACATTCACACACACACACACACACAAGCATAAAGAGGGATGGAATAAATATTATAACAAAGATTTGAACCAAGAATTAAAAAGAAAGTCAATCTAATTTTTAATAATTATAAATATACAAAGAGAATTCTACCCAAAATGGTTTAAATGAGGGAATAGAATGAAGAGGTCATTTACAAAGTAATATTTAACTTCCTACTAGAAGTTGTTTCTGGTCTAGACCTGCACTATCCCCTAAAATGAATTAACTTAGGAGTCGTTCTTTGTAATCCATGACACTCTGTTATATATCTATGATGGTATTTATCATATTCAGTGTTAGAGGGCTTTCTTCTATGTCCTTACGAGACTTGTGATCTGGGAAAACAGGGAGTATGGCCATTTCTTCTCCATACTGCTAGTATCCAAAGGTAGCATGTGTTCCACAGATGTGCGTCCTCTACTGAAGAAACAGAATCATAAATTATTAGGGATATAATCTCTAGGTTATTAGTATAATGCAGAGCTAATTGTAGCAAACGCTAAAAACAGATTCAAAAATGTTATGGGAGAGCTGAGAGTAGGAATTAATCCTATGATAATCCAGAAAATTATCTTAGTGGATGATGACAATTGGAAGTTTGGTTAGGATTTCATCATACAGAGATAAGCAGGGGGGTATTTCAGGATGGAGGGACCATAATGAATGGCAGCATGTTAGCAGGAAAGAAACAGTGCATGCGCAGAAAGGGATCCCCTTTGACTAGATATCAAAGACCCAATAACAGGAGTAAGGTTGGAAAAGCTAATTGGAACTATGGGTCAGAGCTTGACTGTGGATGAACTTCAATGCCCAAACTGAAATAGACAAAAGACGACCATGTAAGGACAGAACAGAGAGTTAATCTGGCCACCAAATAGAAAGAAAGAGCCCTTATCCAGAAGTCATTCTTAGAAGGCCTTCTATATGCCCCACCCACTCTTTGTCAAATGATTACTTCATTTGTCAGTTAGGTATCCACATGGTCCTGGCACCAATCCACACAACTACAAGTTTTATTAGTGAATAAAAGAGTGGAATTCTTTTAATTCAAGACTTTATGAAGATAACATAAAATTTAATTCAGAGTGATTTAGTCACACTGTGAGATGAAATCTATCTACAGTGAACCAAACAGTGCATAGGACAGGTACCAACTGCCAGAAATCATAAATAATGTACTTGTATCCTGGTATTTAAAAACTGGTCAGGGGCACCTGGGTGGCTCAGTTGATGAAGCATCCAACTCCTGATTTTGGCTCAGGTCATGATCTCAGGGGTCATGAGATCACAAGCCCTACATCAGGTTCTGTGCTGAGTGAGTATGAAGCCTGCTAAGGATTCTCTCTCTCTCCCTTCCCCTTCACCCTTCCCTCCATTCTCTCTCTCTCTAAAAAAAGAAAAAAAAAAAAAAGATCAAACAATGGGAAATATCTATGGCCTGATGCCATTCCAGGTTTTCCTTTTCTCTGATTCTATACTGGTCTTCTTGAGGGTCTGTCTCCTTATATTCTACATCCTATTTCAGTCTGTATATAATCATTTTATATGAAAGTACAGGTTGTATTGGGGATTATGTTTAAATAAGAATTTTTCCATATTTCCCTCCGCAATTTTATCAATGTAGTAATTAAACAGCAAAGCGCGTATTATCTTATTACTTCAATCCTGAGACGTGAGCTATTATAAGACAGAATTAATTTAATAGCCTCTCGTGCCTGGGGTTCTGGGGGTGGGGGTGGGGAATGGGACATTAAACTCAATTGTAAGGTCACCTCCAAATTCTGAAATGTTAAAATATAAATTTTGAAAGGGTGAGTTGAGTGTGCTTTGAATTTTAAAAATAGAATAAGTCATTAATTTTAAAACTTATCTTCACCAATTCTGCTTTTATGGTTCTGGCTGTTAATTCTAATATGTGCTACACAAATCTTCAAAGAGGTCTCCTTCTTTTTAAATGCTTACTCTGCAAAATGCTTGCTGACTCTTATTCTGTTTCCCTGGGAATAGCTTCTCTGGTTTTGAGTTGTATTTCTGTTCTATGTTATCCTTTTAGTGAGAGTTCTCTAAGCTGTGTTGTACTCCTGACTTTTTAGAGGCACAAAAACAATTATAGCTTTCTCAGGGAACTAACGTTTGGTTGTTGAATCTTATATGTTCCCTAGCTTTAGCAATTTAAGTTTTTGTATAAATATTACAAAATAAAAACAGCAGAATTATAGATAGATAGATAGATAACATTATACATGGAACCCAAATATACATATATATTCATTTCTTGCTAAATTTTTATAATAATTTTGTAAAGTTCTACTATATTCTATAAGAGAACAGAGTCTTCGATCAAGTAACATGCCTAAAACCATACATCTAGTTAAGACTCTGAACTAAAATTTATATTCAAGCATTTGGAACTCCAAAACCAACACTGGGCTTCAAATGTTGTACGTTCAGAAGATTAGTTGACTTGGGAGGGTGAAAAAGAGATGTAAGATATAAGGCACTGAAAAGCAGAAATGGACACAAAGCTATAACTTTGCAGACAGAATGAAGAAACCCAAATGGTATTTAAGGAATATATATGTATCCACCTGGAGCTTTCAAATTTTATATACATTTTTCGGAATGTTGACACATCACATCGACATTAACATTTCACCAAAGTTAGTGCCAAAGTGTGGTAGTTAGAGTCAAAGGCAAAATCAGTGTTGTTTACTCAACAGAAATACAACCTACCAATCATTTCCTACTTAATCTGGAAATAATTTATCTTTGAACACCTGGGAACTTTGCATTAAAAATACTACTCACCACCTGGTGATTCACAGACCTGTACCCCTGGGGATAAAAATATATGTTTATAAAAAATAAAAAATTAATAAAAAAAAATACTACTCACCAACCTGTAAGGCTTCAAGGTAAACTTTTTCTTTTCATGTAATCAATGATATAAAAGTAAATGTAGATGATATATACTTGAAAACAAAAGATTAAAAGCATGTTAAACCAGAATAGTGTCTACGACAAAATAAAGTTTAATTCAGTATGTTCAGTTTACAAGTTTTTCTACTTTCCCCTATATCTATATGATTCCAAAATGGATAGTTAACTTGGGACATTAGGGAGGAGCAATCTCATTGCTAAGTACAAAAAAATTAATTAAGAATATGGGAACTACCATCACAGAAATTGAAAATTAAGTGTTTGATAGAGATTAAATGAATACATGACCAAATTAAACTTATGCATATTTTATTTTTATACAAGTTACATATACATGTTTTATACAAGTTATTTACACATGTTTATTTCTTTCCCTTTCGTTTTTGTTGCTAGAAGAACAACAAGGGCCCCAAAAGAAGACAGGATGAGCCATTCAGTATAACAATAACAAGATGAAATTTTCCTAAAGTAAAAGCTATTATTAACATAGATACACACACAACTGATAGTGACACAAAGGTGTCACTGAACATTTTTGTACTAAAGTTAAATGACAGTAAAACTCTAACACCCAAACAGAGTATTAACATTGGGGTTAGTTCTCATTGACCCCCACAACTAATTAATTATGAACCTGACGAACACATCCTAGACACATTTGTTATCATTCACTGAGTATGTACCCCTTAAAAACTACACTGTATAACAGGCAAAACCCTGGACCAGGAATTTAGGAATTGGATTTTAGTTTCCACTCTGCTACTGACTAGCTAAGTGATCGGGGCAAGTTCACACTTCTGATTCCCTCTTCTGTACAGGGGGAGGCCAGACTACATCACTCAATAACTTCTAAAGTCTCCTCTATCACAAACATTCTGTGATATATTGTAGAATCACACTACAGAAAAGGTCAAAGACATAACACAGCTCCTACACTAAAAGCACAAAATAGACTTACTAAAAAAAGAAGAGCCACATATAAAAATGAAACCCAGTACCCAGATAATGTTTTTTGTTCAGTTTTATTTTGCTTTCCTTTGATTATAAATCCTAGATCATAAGCTATTTCTCAACCCAAGTTATTCTAAATTAAAATATACCCATCGCATAGATTCAGCAATTCTAAAGCACACATTTTTTCACACTTTAATACTTCTGAAATCAGGTTTTTAAAAATTGATGACAGCTTATATTCAATGATCTATACGACACACAATAAATATTCTGCTCAACAAATGAGTGAATGAGTGAATGAAATAATAAAAGGTTTATGTAAACTGAGAACATGTTGATTTTGGTCTTTAATTTCAAGAAATCATTAAGACATAAGGCAACTATAGATTTCCATACAGGTAGCAGGAAATAAATAGACTTCAGAATCAAAACAAAACAAAACAAAACAAAAACAAAAACACAACAGATCATGAGAACAAGAATCAATGAGATCATTATTGGTCAGTGGTCTAGAGAGGAAGCTCTACTTGACTTTCTTTTGGATTTAACCAATGGTAAACACCCACAGGAAACTGGAGGTCAAAAGAGAGACAGGCCATAATATTTCTTCTGGGTAGTCTTCTTGCTGTAGGCTGATCTCTTTTCTTTTCTTCCTCTTCTTTTTTACTCTTGTATTTTATCCTCTCTCCCTCTCTTTTTCATGACCTTCCATTCCCACAGCTCCACTGAGCATCCATTTCCTTTAGCTTCAGCTCATGGCCCCGTTAACACTATTTTTATTTCTTGCCTCTTCAGACCTAGGCTGCCCAATACTGTTAATCTCTTGGTGTCTCATTACCCCTTGCATTGTCCCCTACCTTTATCACAACTCTGTAAGCAGCCTCCTGTTCTTTATGAACATCTCGTTACAACAACTACAACAAAGTCCATTTTGGCTGGGTCTCTGACTGACAAAGGCCGATAGAAACTCAACCAAAACCTGAAATATGAACCTTGAGGAGTATGAAAATCTAATCCCGTTTGATGATACCTCAGTGTTTTTCATAAGTTCCCTCATCACTCTCAGGAGAAAAGCACCAACAACTTTGGGTAACTATGGTTACTGCTGTTAATCCTGACGTTTCCCAAATCTCACTATACTGGTTGGTATTCAGAGTCCTAACTAGATAGGGAAGCATCTGCACATTTCAGAGGACCCCAAGTACTAAACTTACAGAATAGTCTTCGTGGATTACTTCCTGCAAGAACATCTATAAAACTGTCTGCTTCTGATTTTGATTTTGATACTTCAGTTATTCTAAAATACTCAGAGACTTTCTACTTCAGAATTTAAGAAATAAATATATCACAAGGGGGGAAAAGCACTCCTCTCCTCAGGATTATTATTTTCTTTAATAATTGCCCTATTTTGGATGTCAGCCAGCTTTTATGGGATTTGGAAGAATATCAATTAAATACCAATTAACTCATTTATCCATTATAGTATATTAGAGAGTTTCTGAGACCTCTGCGGCAGCATATCTGACAGACTGGTGATATCTGAGGGAAAGGAGGCTGGAACAGAAAAGCAAAGGAATGACAAATGTCACATGAGGTCTACCTGAGAAGTGCCCAGACACACTAAGGAGCACCTGGGTGATAATCACTCAACCTCCTTAGGTTGTAGGCATAGCAGTTGATTGAATCTATTACCAAGGTAGTGAGTTTTTCTTAGGACTCAAGGTTTACAGAGCTGGGAAAGCAACCACAAGAATAAGGAGCATGAAGACAGCCTGGATCCTCAGGGAGTGCGAGATCATAGCCAATGGAGAGCAAACAGGCTCCAGAGAATCCTAGACTCATCTACTAGGAAATCAGCTGCATGGTTGTAAGTCAGATGCTCCTGGCTCCCAGATATTTATAACTCAACATACATCCGCAGGACACCTCGCAAAATAAAGCATTTTTCTCCCAATCATCAAAACGCCATCTTATGCAAAACTGCTAGAAAACAGGTTGGCATTATCGATTCCTGAAGATCCACCACTTTGCTTTCTTGTGGTCATCATTATGAGGGCCCAAGATATTAGATATTTGTCTTCCACATCAAAGCGAGATTCTTGTGACATTCTTTCCACACTTAACACTTACACTTGAAGTGTGTTTAATTTGTTGCAACTTCTATGTAAGAATAAGAGTCTTTTCATCTTCATTCCCACTTACTCATTCAGGCAACTATCCGATTGTTTCTTTTACTTGAATAAAAATTTCTCAAGGGGTGCCTGGGTAGCTCAGTGGGTTAAGCCTCTGTCTTCGGCTCAGGTGATGATCTCAGGGTCCTGGGCTCTCGGCTCAGCAGGGAGCCTGCTTCCCTCTGTCTCTGCCTGCCTCTGCCTGCTTGTGATCTCTCTCTGTGTCAAATAAATAAATAAAATCTTAAAAAAAAAAAAATTCTCAAGTGCGCAAAACACGCCAAAACCATACTAGAAGGTACACCAGTAGATTAGGCCCGGGTTGCGTGCCTACCTTTAAAGAATTCAGAACTTTGTGTCAAGGTACATAAATTGTATAACTGAGAATATGTTCTATAGGAGAGATATGAACTGGGTATGCAGATGATGGGAGTAGCTAGTACGACCTAGAAGATATTAAGGAAGACTTCAGGAAGTTCGGTTAGATTTAAAACATGAATAGGCCTTCTCTGGCCTAAAGCAGAGAAAAGCATGTCAATCTGTTGGCGTAGCAGATGCAAAGGCCTGAAGGCAGAAAAGAACATCTTTTCTTGTGTCTTCAGTCTCTTACTCCTTCTTTCAAGACAATATTCATCACCTCTGAGAATCGTGTTCGTTCAGAGAGATGGGTGCAGCGTTCTCTAGGGAAGACAGTTTCCCTTTCTCTACTAAAGACACAACTGAAGATTCTCTATACAAACGAATATCAGCTCGGTGTCCCAACGGTTAGAATAAAGAATCTCTCCTCATTATTTCCAAGTTGGATTGAATTTAATTTTATAAAATAAAATAAAGTTGTTCATTAACTTCTAAACAGGGCTGAAATGGGTAAGTGGTGAGCTAGGATCAGTGTTGAGATGAATCCAATAAAGGAAGGTACAGAAGGTTGAAACATAGATACCTGCTTTAATTTAAACTTTGAGGATACCCCTTTAATACTCTTCTCACTTACATGCATTCTTAAATTCTTTCATGACTGGAAGAAACAAAAGTGGACAGAAAACTACTGGATTGAGAACACTACCCAGAGAACTATGCCATCCATTATGTGGTCTCCATAGAAAAGCTTAAAACTGCTGATTCACCTTTTATTCTCTGCCCTTCCTTACAGTTGTTGGAGAATTTTGGCATACTGTCTAAGGACATTTTAGCAGGTCTATATTCTTATAAATAATTCTAAGCACACTGGGAGAAACGGATTTCTTCTATTTGAAAACTTAGAAAGGAAGAACGGAACATTCAAGGGACTTGGTCTTGGGAAAATAAAATGTGTATTTTTAAAATCATCGTAAGCACCATAATTCATAACTCAGTAGAAGTTCAGGCTGGCTTTTTTTTTTTTTTTTAAACTGTCTCTATCAAAAATGCTAGAAGCCACTTATATAAATGCAGCTATTAATGAATTTTATATCACCCCTGATTCCAAGACCATTTATAAAAATCCTTAACCATTCATGTAGCTTCAAGGGTTGAACTGTATCAATAACCAAATCTTACTGACCTAATCATTTCCAAGATTTACAAGGGGCTCCTTCAACTCATTATATTTGTCAGATTACAGATAAAAATCCTTTGCACACAAACTTTTTATAGATATTTCGCTTAATTTTGATCCATATATGAAACTGTATTTTGTTACAACTACCTAGCAATTTTTTTTTTTTAAGATTTTGTTATTTGACAGACAGAGAACGCAAGTAGGAGGAGCATCAGAAAGAGGGAAGAGGAGAAGTGGGCTCCCCTCACTGAGCAGGGAGCCCAACTCAGGGCTTGGGATCCTGACCTGAGCCCAAGGCAGACACTTAACCATCTGAGCCATCCAGGTGCCCCATAACTGCACAGCAAATTTTTTAGCAAAATGTTTAATAACTTCCATCAGGAATGATCTTCCCTTTCACTCCTTGGTTAAATTTTGCTCATCCTCCTCATGAACAGAGAAGCCCTGCCCAGACTTCTCTGATTTGGTCAGTTCCCTGTTACTACCTGTTCTCACTGAGTGGTAAATTTTCTTGGTACCTGTCATTGACACCATGTTACATTAGTTGACATTATTGTTCAATTCGTGTCTAGAAGCTCCAGGAAGACAAAGACTGGTTTTGCTCACCCTCATCTCCAGTGATAGGATGAGTAAGTCTGCTAGATGAAAACGCTGAGCCGGGCAGGTCAGGGACTTGGGTCTCGAGGAGGATGCAGGTTTTTGCAACTAGGAGTTAGTAAGAAGCCGGCAACAATAACAAAAAGAAAAAAAAAATCACAAATTTGGAGAACCTGCCAGAATTCTGACTGTGCATACATAAGAGAGCATTTTGTTCACAAAGTTGATCAGGACACTGTAACTGGGGAAGGTTCTGCAGACACTGTTCGCCATCATCCTACAGTGAACACTGAGCGTGGTTTTCAGGCTTATGCCTGAGAGTGGTTTTCAGGCTTCTCCATATCCCAATGGTGCTGCCCAAACTTAGAGCTTTTGAGAGCATGCTACACACATTTTTAAAAAGACTTGAGAACTATTTCTCTACGTCCTAATGTCCCTCCTAAGAAAAAAGGATGATGTTAGAAAAAGGAAGACCAGTGCTTCCCAATCTTGGCTACACATTGGAATTACCTAGGAAATTGTCAAAAGAGAACCAGAGCCCAGGAACCACTTTAGTCTAATTTTAAAAATCCCTGAGTATTAAGCAACAACAACAACTCAGATTCTTAACCAGGGTTAAGAACAGCTGAAATACATAATTTTCACCTTCTCCAACTGCTCTCCCATTTATTCTTTCCAGCTTAACACAAAACGAAACAAAACACACATTCCTCTCTTCACCGTTGTGTGAGGGTTTTAAGTTTGTTTTCAGATCCTCACTGTGCAAAACTACCAGGGTGCAAAATGAATGCTATCTACAACGAGACGGCCGTGTGCCAATACGCTTCAGGAGGTCTTAGCTGATCAATGTTTTAATAAGGTCAGAGCATAGACTGGCTGCGCATACAGAACTACCGTCCACCAGGCTATGCTACGTGTGGGATGGCTGCAAAAACACCTACACTCTTCCATCACCTTTTAGCAAAAGGGTTCTTGCCTGCAATATGAAAATCCATACTAATAAACATATTCTTCATTGCACTGAAGTGGGTAATACAAACTGTCAACAGCTTTAAGTACATAAGTGAATTTCATTTGGCTTTCAAGGATTAATGCAGTCCGGATACTGAATGCTTTCTTTTTAGAAATCTGTTAACACAAGCCAATAATTGCTTTTCATAGAATCTTAACATTGAAAGGTCTCTGAAGGTTAGCTTGTCTAATATTCTACCTAATTCCTAGCTAAGGTTGAAATCCCATTCTAGCATACCTCAAAGACAGTTTTCTGTCCTCTGCTTAAATGTGTCCTCATGGGTGAACCTGACCTCCAAGTGCCACCACTCTGACTATTATCTCTATTCATCAGGAAGTTTCTTAACACTTAAAAGAAATCTCCCTCATCTTTAATGTCATATGTTCTTCCTAATTCACCTGAAGTCACACAGAATAAGTCTAATTTCCTATAGTGTCTGAAACCATTTTAAATTCTTGGAAGAGAGCTATACAGAATGTCTAAGTTGTCTCCCCCAGTGTGTCTCTCAAAGCCACCTTCTGTAAACTCCCCAGGATACTAATACATGGAATGCCATCGTTATTTAGGTGCTATAGTTACAACAGTTCCCATGATTAGCTCCCAGCAGCTTATCTGTACAGTAGAAAATTGCATTTTGTAAAGAAACCCAGAGCACTTTATCGTTACTTTTTATCGTTACCAAGATATTACAGTGCTTGGGTTTGCTTGCTTGGACAAAGTTATCACCTTTGCATGGCTCCAAAAATAGAACATTAGCAATTTGTAAATGCTAAAATGGCTAAAGTATTCAACATTTTGCCAACTACGTGAATAAGCAAACCCTCCTCCACCCCTACCACCTCTTCTCCTAAAAAAAAGCAAAGACCCATTTGGAGAACTAAGCGTGATCACTTTTAAATTGCTTCTGCATAAACATCACTATTACATCCCTTTCCCTGAAGATAATTAAGAACTTCTAAAACAGATGTTCATAAGCAGTAAGAGGATATTGAAAATCTCTCTCCATTTTGCTAACACAGAACTCATGGTTTCCTCCAGTGTAATAGCTTAAATAAAATAATAAGATTCAGCAGATTACATGGCAATAACGTTATCTTTTATCAATTCCACACAATAAGTATAGTTCATAGCAACAAAGCCTAGAAAAAAAAAAAACGTTAGAGTTGGATAAAGGCTTAGAGACTTAATGATTCAACCTCCTCTCTCTGCATGCATTTTATAGATGATTCTGCTATCTCCATCCTCTTCTAGATGAAACTAAGAAGTCTTTCCACTTAGTGGGAGAATAGTCTGAACTCAGGTCCAGGAGACATTAGGTATTTGGTTTCTTTGGAAAGCCTGAGCCCTTGGATAACCACTTTCTAAAGCTCTCATAACAGAATTGCAATAAAACGATGAATGCTATATTGCAAATCAATTTCAGTCACTGTCACGTCAAAAGAGTATGAAATCAGAGTATTTACTCCAGCCCACCCAGTTCTTCCACTCAAATTAGTTGAAAGTCTGTCACTCTTACATTCTCGTGTTCACATTTCTGGATAGGTGTTCACAACCCTATCTAATCTTTATCTGGTGAATCCCACTTCTCTCTCTCTCTCATTTTGTTCACCATTTTGATGGCATATCAATGATGTTCTAATCTTTCTCTGATGTTTTTTATACCTATTGATCTATCCCTTAATAACCTCAGAAAGAGGGGAAGGATCGAGAAGGAGCAGTCTCACCAAGCCAAGACACTGACCTCACACTTAATATTTAAGAATCCAAATGTGGCTTCCTGTATTTTCTTACAACTGGAATAATGGACTTAATCATCTAAAGCAGCATTGTCCAATATGACATAAAGGCACAAAACTGAAAAACAGATGCACTTACAAATTTTCTAGCAGCCACATTTAAACAAGTTAAAAAAAGGTAAAATTAACTTTTTTTTTTTAAAGATTTTATTTATTTATTTGACAGAGAGAAATTACAAGTACACTGAGAGGCAGGCAGAGAGAGAGAGAAGGAAGCAGGCTCCCTGCTGAGCAGAGAGCCCAATGCGGGACTCGATCCCAGGACCCTGAGATCATGACCTGAGCCGAAGGCAGCGGCTTAACCCACTGAGCCACCCAGGCGCCCCGGTAAAATTAACTTTAATAATATATTTTATTCAGTCAAATACATTAAAAATATTATCATAAAAAGATAAAATATAAAAATATAAAATTTATTACATAAAAATATAAAATTTATTATGAATTTTTTACATTCTTTTTTCTATTATACTAAGTCTTCAAATTCCAGTGTGTATTTTATACTTGTATCACATCTCAGTTGAGATGAACCGTGTTCTAATTACTCAGTATTCCAACATGTAGCTAGTGACAACCATACTGGAAAGCACAGAGACAGAGTCGCATCTCTTTCAATGTTCTTCAAGGGAAAAACAAGTTACTATATTATATATTTTAAATATAAGGAGAATTTGCATAGCAAGTAAAATTTTTTAGAATTTTTTTAGGTCCTAAGGATTTTTCTTCTAACTTTTTTGCATAACACCTAAAAACTTAGAAGTAGCCATCGAGCACACTGAAGAAAGTCTTAGGCCCAGTAGCCCTACAAAATGTAGTCCTGAGGCTTCAGAACACAGTGATAAATGAAGCCATATTGAGAGCCACAAAATATAATTTGCTGGCTGTAGTCTCTCCAGAATCAAAGGAGAACTGTTGGCATTCACGAAGCATGTTATGCCATAGTAGTTAAAGAATTAATTTTGGCAGATGTCACTCATAATTTAGTTTTCACAGAATAACTTACTTAAAACCTCTTTCTGAAGTCAGAGTTGGATTACGAATGTGTGTCTAGACTTGGAATTCTATTTGGGCTTTTTCCTTGCTCATTGCCCATCTGGCAAAAAATTGTTTCAGATTCTCAGGGGTTCTATAACAATTGTTCTTGAAAACAATGTGATAAAACCAAGGAATATGACCTCTCTCCTAATTTCACATTATATGGAGAAACCTTAAAATAAATAAATATGGGGTGCCTGGGTGGCTCAGTGGGTTAAGCCTCTGCCTTAGGCTCAGGTCATGATCTCAGGATCCTGGGATCAAGCCCTGCATTCGGCTCTCTACTTGGTGGGGAGCCTGCTTCCCCCAACCCCCACCCCCCAATCCCCACCTCTCTGCCGACTTGTGATCTCTCTTTCTGTCAAATAAATAAATAAATAAATACATCTTTAAAAAAAATAGTGTATATGTATTAGCTTCCAAAAGGCTTCTGTCCTTTAAAAACTGTTTGTCATCATAATGGCAGAACAATAGTAAGTGGAAACAGAGAAGAGAGTCCTTATCCTCAAGAAAGGTGCAGTCTAAAAGGGGGACTATTTGGCAGGACCTGTCATGACAAATTTGACAATGCTGTGAATAAGGAATGAGGCTATTATCTTTTACAGCACTCCAGCACTTAGCAAAGTTTCTGGCATATACCACGTGCTCTGTAAATACTTGTTGAATGGCAGAAATATCCCTTCTATGTATATTCATGGTGCAGCAAAGTGAAGGCAACTATAAACAAATTTGCCTTGGGGACGCCTGGATGGTTCAGTGGGTTTAGCCTCTGCCTTCAGCTTGGGTCATGATCCCAGAGTCCTGGAATCAAGCCCCACATCGGGCTCTCTGCTCAGCGGGGACCCTGCTTCCCCTCCTCTCTCTCTGCCTACTTGTGATCTCTGTCTGTCAAATAAATACACAAAATCTTAAAAAAAAAAATTTGCCTTGGGTGGGGGGTGGTAATTTAAGCAGGTATACTCAAAGATCATGGTAGAGGTGAATGTACATAAATTCAAAACCATAAAAATATATCTATTGCTTTCAATGTAATATGAAATGTGAACATGTTTGTGTTCATTTTTTATTGCTGCTGTAGCAAACTAACACAAATTTATGGGGTGCCTGGGTGACTCAGTTGGTTAAGCATTTGCCTTTGGCTCAAGTCATGATCCCAGAGTCCTGGGATTGAGCCCCATGTTGGGTTCCTGCTCAGTGGGGAGTCTGCTTCCTCCTCTCCCTCTTCCTCTCCCCCTCCCTGCTTGTGCTCCCTCTCTCACTCGCTCACCCTGTCTCTCTCAAATAAACTTTAAAAATCTTTAAAAAAAAAAAAATCACAGGGACGCCTGGGCAGATGTCTTCAGCTCAGGTCATGATCCCAGTGTCCTGGGATCGAGTCCCACATCGGGCTCCTTGCTCGGCAGGGAGCCTGCTTCTCCCTCTGCCTCTGCCTGCCATTCTGTCTGCTTGTGCTTGCTCTCTCCCCTCCTCTCTCTCTGATAAATTTAAAAAAAAAAAAAAATCTAAAAAAAAAAATCACAAATTTGCTACCTTAAAAAAACTCAAATTTATTATCTTAGATTTCTGGAGGTCAGAAGTCTGACACAGGTCTCACTGAGTTAAAATGTTTAAATCAAAGGTGTTGGCAGGGCTGTGTTCCTTTCTGGAGGCCCCAAGGTAGAAGCCAGTTCCTAATCTTTTCCATCTTCTAGATGCTGCCTGCATTCTTTGACTCATGATGACCTTTCTCCATCGTCAAAGCTAACAACATTGCTTCATTCTAACTTTTCATTTGTAGTCACATTTCTGACCACAACCAATAAAGGCAGGAAAGGGTCTCTGATTTTTAAGGTCCATGTGATTAGACGGGGTCTATTTGGATAATCCAGGATAAGCTCTCCATCTCAAGATCCATATCCTTAATCACAGCTACAAAGTCCCTCTTACCATGTCAAGTAACATATTCCGATTAGGGCGTAGACATCTGTGAACATCATTACTCTGCCTACCACAATGAGAAAGATGAACTGTAAAACTATATATATAGCCTGTTCCCCAGCTTTTCCTATGTCCAAACACTTCGTGCCTTCTTGGGCTTGTGGCCACCTTCCTCCAGCTTCAAAGCCATCAGCATGGCATCCCTCCGACCTTTGATCTATCATCACATGACTTTCTGACCACAGCCTGTAAAGAGTAAATTAACACCCTCTCTTTCATTCATTCTATCTCTAATAGACCAAAGGTCTTAAAAAGAATAAAAAAGTAATTACACTCAAATAGAAACTTAAATCAAAGTGGAAAATTTTACTTAATTCCCCCAGCTATCTGTTTCTTACTTCCTTCCTGTGCTGAAACACATTATATTACAGAAGATCCAGGAAAAAAAAAAAAAAAAAAAAACCTCAATAGCAGCTCAGAGATAAAGTATCATCTATATACCTGATTATAAGATATATCCACATAAAAACTAGCATCCATCCTGGGGAAAATATAGTTAAAACCACTTTTGCCCTTATTACTGTATCCTAGAGGACATACAGCCAGAAAAAGATACATATATTTGTTCACAAAAAGCAGTAACTAATTCTGTTGCAATATAAATGAAATTATTTTGAAGAATGAAACATTTCTGATATTTACCTTCTTATGAACAAAATATTCAACCAGAAGCTCCCTACCCAATGTCAATAATCTAACATTTTTAAATGGAAAATTTTTTTAGGGTTTACTGTAGCAATGTCATTATGACTCAAAGTATCACTGACTGTCCATGTCTGGACTTCTAACTCATCATTTTATGTAAAAAAAAAAAAAATGCTTTAAAAAATAAAAATACCTGGTTTTCTTACACATTTACTACTGAGGCATGGGGGAAAGTATTACATAGACCCCAAACTGACCAAAAAAAAAAAAAAAGGCATATATATAGAGGGAAAGAATGTGATCTGTTTAAAAATAGTTTCTTATTACTGACTTAACCATAACCATCCATTCCATCTACTTGTTTTCTCATCAGAGTATTAGAAGAAACATAAAATACGTTGTTTTTAATGTGCTTTTATCTATAAACAGGATGATAATTCTTTAACTGAAACTAGTAACAGCTGTTATGTGCCAGGTATCAAACTGGCTCTGTTATTAACAAATACTTCATCTATTTTTATCCTCACAACAGCTCTATGGTTATAGGTATTGCCAGCCCAAAGACAACTGAGGCCCAGAGAAGGTAAGCACCAGCCCAGTGTCACTCCTTGGTAAGTATTTACACGTGTGCTCTTTACAATGCTACATCAACCTCCAATAATATAATTAATCACTGTGAGCCTCCAGGCATTTATAAAACACTACCTTCAAATAAAGAGACTATAAAAATTGGTTAATTCAAACATTCAGTGGTTAGTTACTTATGGTTAAGATCACGCAATTGAAAAAAACTAATTTAAGGGGCGCCTGGGTGGCTCAGTGGGTTAAGCCTCTGCCTTCGGCTCGGGTCATGGTCCCAGGGTCCTGGGATCGAGCCCCATGTTGGGCTCTCTGCTCAGCAGGGAGCCTGCTTCCCCCTCTCTCTCTGTCTGCCTCTCTGCCTACTTGTGATCTCTCTCTGTCAAATAAATAAATAAAAATCTTTAAAAAAAAACTAATTTAATATTCCTTAGTTTCTAGACAGTAACCCCCCTCAAAATCAAAATCATTCTAATCAAAGTCAAAAATCACGTCCACCTAAATTGCCTGCACTCAAAACCCAGCTCAATTAATATCTTTTCTTCAAAGGTGTCCATGACAACACTAGTTTAAATCAATTTCTCTCTTCTTTCAAATTCTACGGCAGTTTTATTGGCACTATGTTAGAGAGAGACGCCATGAAACTGACGAAGGAGGTGGAATCATGGAAGAGAGGGAATGGGGAAATAATAACACTTAGGGAAGGAGGAACCTAACGGGGAAGCATGACATTAAAGAAAGATTAGAGGCACCTGTGGATGTTGAACCTATACATTCCCCATTCCAGAACCCTGTGGGAAAGTGGAATAAAAGTCGGGTACCTATGAGAAAGATGTCATTCACGAGTGACCCATGAGAGGCAATTAACGCATTACTTTATGAGTCCTAGTGACTTATGGGAAATAAGGAAAAGACTAGGGAGAAACCGAAGTATAAGAAAAACAGTGGGGGGGGGGGGGGGTACCTGGGTGGCTCAGTTAGTTAAGTGTCTGCCTTCAGCTCAGGTCATGATCCCAGAGTCCTGGGATGGAGTCCCACGTTGGGCTCCTTGCTCAGCAGGGATCCTGCTTCTCCCTCTCCCGCTTCCCTTGCCTGTGCTCTGTCTCTGTCTGTTTCTCTCTGTGTATCAAATAAATAAAAGAAATCTTCAAAAAAAAAAAAATAAAGTAAATTCCCTGCTGGCAAATGACATGAAGCCAATTAAGAATCAGAACATAAGATCTACCTTCTTAACTTTCTAAATTGTATAAAACAGTATTATTAACTATAGATACTATTTTGTACACCAGATCTCTAGTACTTATTAAAAAATGAAGACAAAGAAACTTTTGGAGGTGATGAATGTTTACTACTTAATTATATTGATGGTATCACAAGCATATGCTTATGTATAAACTCATCAAAATATATACATTAAATATGTGCTGCTTTTTGTCTATCAATTATATCTCAATAAAGCTGTTCAAATAAAAGATTAATAATATGATTACTTATCCAAACACATTAAACTTAGTAAAACATGATCACTTTTGTGATAGATTTTGTACCAAAACACAAACCACAGCCATATGATGGAAACATAGAAGGCAGGCTTTAGTGTCACACAGTGGAGGGTTCAAAAGCTGAATCCACCACGTTCTACCTAAAGGACAGAAGAGCTCTGGGCTTAAGAGTGTGGGTAATTGAGCAGATAGCTTGGATCTAGGGGGACCAATTGTTCTGGGTTGCCTGGAACTGCGGTCATTTCAACACTGGAGTCTCAAGTCCTGGGAAACCCCTCAGCCCTTGGCAAACCAGGGTGATTACTCACCCTAGGTAAGCTGAAGCCCACTCCCACCATTTACCCACCAGGAGACACTGGTCAGGTTGCCACATCTCTCTCTGTCTTACCTTTCTCACATATAAAATGCCAGTGACAACAACAGCACCTGCTTTAATGGAGTCATTCTGATAAATAAGTAATTAATATATATTTACATACGTAAAGCTCTTAGAGCGTGTGTGGGACACAATAAAGAGCAAGTGCAAGTAATTATCTAACTTAAACTTGATGAGCCTTAGATTTCTTATCCAAAAATAAAGACCATAATATCTACTTCATGGTGTTACTGTGAGGTTTAAATTAAGTGAGATTATTATATAATGCCCTTCTCTAGTGTCTGAATATAATACTATGCATTGTATTATTTACATGACAAATATTTAACTATGTAAGTGAAAGCATTCTATACAATGTTAAATAGTTACGAAAATATTATTAAAGCATTAGAGGAAAGATATACTGGCCTCAACTAGTTAGAGATAAATAGATATAAATACAGAATAAATCCAGGTCATACCCTCTGGAACATATTTAGCAGTAAGTACCTTGTCTTTCCACATTGCAAAGGCTAAAATAGTCTCTGAAATAGCACATTTTTTTCTCGATTGCAATACCCCTAGTGGAATTTGCTGAATGTAATTCTCATGTTCATGGGAGGAAGGCACAAATGTGTAGTCCTGAATGGGAAATGGAGAAGCTGTCCCTCAGCCTGCCTCCTGCCTTCTCAGGAAGAAGGACTGGGTAACATTCATTTCATCTTGGAGAACTGCTTAGTGCCACGCAGTTCAGAAAGCGCCCACTAATTTGATCAATTTTAAGCACTTTCACAAGTTGACAGAATTACAAGAGCTATATGTGCCCTTTGTATACCTCCCTACACACACCACACTCCTCATCATTTCTCTAAAAGGATTTTACTGTTCTGGGAAACAGCTGCGGCTTAGGGATATGAAGAAAGAAACTGGGTTGAAGGAACAGAAAAGAAAGATTTAAAAATTGTCTCTGAACACGAGAAGCTAAGGAATTAGTAAACCTATCTTGGGTTCTTACCTCTAGTAGGACAACATGACCCTAAATAAGTCCTTTTTCGTAATCCTGTGCTCCAGCTTCTCAAGTGTTTCAGTGGATTTAAAGGGATCTGAAAGTCTCCTGAAACCCAATAGATATAATAAGGCATTTCCTTAAAATTCTTAGATTCTGCATATAAAATGAGAGCAACCTGGAATTTTGCAAGCATTTCTTCTTTGTAAATTCTTAAAGACTATAAAATAGATAATTTCATGTCATGTATACATTTTTAATTTTATGCACATAAACATACCCATGTAAGAATTTGCATGCAATAGAAAGAAGTACACGGTGCTGGTTCGGTTCTCCAGAAATCAGACTCTGAAGTGGAGTTCAGCATGTACGTGTTTCATCAAGGACTGCTCTGGGACTCAACGCCTGTGGAGGGAGGGGGACGAAGGAGAGCTGACAGAAGGAGAATCTGAGCTACAGTGTAGAGCATCCCTACTGTTTTGGTCCAACAGGACATTAGAGTTACTCCGTATCGGGCCCAAATAGCTGGACCTTTATACCTCCAGCTTCCATCAGCCATGAAAGTGGGCTGCTCTGGTAATGGCATGATCTTGAATGAGGGGGTAGAAGCTGAGACAAGTATTTCTTTGGAGGGATATCTGGATGCCATATCCCCATGTCTACCATAGCACATAATTATATTAACCTAAAGGGAAACATTTCTAGAAAACATATCCAATTTTATAAAAATATCAACTTTGTATTCTATTCATGGCATGAAGAGATGATTAAAATAAAATTGTACCTTGACAATCTATCCAAGCTAGCAAATGAATATAACTATCAAACCTAATAAGATCTTTTTGAAGGTCAAAGGTAACATTTTAATAGCAATTTATTCATTTTCTTTGCAAATTATCATTCAGCTATATATTTTACATGTATATAATATTTCCTACCTCCATCCACAGACTTCAGACATGAACAAGTCATTGTCTTTTGTAAAGAGAGGCATGAGGGAAACAAAAGGTCTTTTCTCTTCATTCTCAAATGCTCAAATGAATGATTTATATCCCAAGTTGAATTTCCTAATCTTTTCCCTAATTAGAGATGTTTTACCCACAGACTGGGGTTTAAATTTGGTTCTTTCAGGTACTGTCCCAGTGATTGTGAAGTTGGTATTATTTTATACCCTGTTTGAAGGTAAGATCAAGGACCTTACCCCAAATTCCTATACTTCTCTATAAATCACTCCATGCATTTTCTTGCATTCCCATTGGATGGCACCTCTTCTACCCATTGCTTTCCTACTCTTCAATGTTCAGTTTGTCCCTTGTGTGCTCATGATGGGGAGGAGCATTTGTTTCTATTGTAAAAATGATGCACCCCTCATGGACCTCCGGATACCACAGACGAACACAGCCATACAGGACAACCTCTTTTTCATTATTTTTAGTTACAGAGGTCCAGAAAGGGAAATCTGAAGGGATCATTTCTAACAAAGGTAGACTTCAGAATAGAACCAATGTTGTACGTTTTCTCGGGCCTGTCAAGTCCATATGCTGCTTCATTTAAGGGTGTGGCTTTTCAAGTAGTAAGGTTCTGCAGTACATGAAAAATTCTATTCTCAGGGCCTACAGAATGTTGTGAATCTCATGCATTAGTAGGAAAATCTAAACAAAATATTTTATTATGTATATATGCATGCATATACATAAAATTGCTACGTATATGTAGAGAAATCAATACTGCCCATTATATTCCAGTAGTTTTCACAGAGTCAAGAAAAGAAGCCACTGCTTTGTTTCCTAAACTCTCCAAATTCTATTTTCACCAAATGATGTCACTAATGTCATGGTTACAACAATACTGCACAGAGCCTCGCTCCTGCCACTGGCCACTGATACAATAGATTATTTGAGCAGCTGAGTCATTAGTAACAAACGATAAATTTTCCACTGATCTTAAATTAAATGTATATTTCCAATTAAGCATACGATTTATGGAAGCAAATTTTAAAGTTGCGCAGTGTTCTATTAAGTGACCATGAATATCCTGGGTTCTTTAATTTGTTAAGGACACATCTATACACAAGGCTGTATGATGAAGGAATAAAGAGAAAAAAATAACATCTTTTGTTGTCTGGTCTTCAAAACAACTTCTTTTTTAAGTTCTTCTAGGAGTATTTTAAAGTATATTGTTACTTATTTATATGTCTTTTCAATTGCTTTTCTATAATTCTCAGCATCAGAATGGGAACCTTAAATACGTTTTTCCATCCCTAAGGCAGAAAGTAACTCAGGGTTCAATTTGTATTTCTGCAAAAGAAGAATGAAAGGAATTTCACCACCTGTGAAATACAAAGGGCCAAGAAATGCTAACTCAAGTTCTCTGGCATCACTGGTTTCCACCCCCACCCCCAATGCCTTCCTTGTTTATACTTGCAGAAGACCCATACCACACTGCAAATAAGCATGAGTCAAGTCCTAGAACTCCAATTTCCTGCTTCGTTCTCTTGGAGGATTATTAAGAAAACCCATGCTTATGTGATTCAGTTTTTAAAAACATGCTAACACACTAATGTTAATACAAATCAGCTACATTTTAATTATATGTAATTTTTAATATGAAATGGAGGCTTCCTTGGAAAAACCACCAAAAATATCTCCGTGTTCTTACTTAGAAATTCTCTTCAGCATCTTCTCATTACTTAGTGAGGAACCCCGAGATGGTCTTTTTGCTACTCAAACATACTACTCCTATTTTAAAGCCTGTCAGCTGACAATACAAACACAGATGCTAAACTCCCACCCTTGTCCCTCTTCCAACAACCAGGCACTGGAAATGTATGAAACGCATAAGGGTAACTAACATGACAGTTGTAAATTCAAGGACTTGAAGCTTTTCCCATTCATACTAACTGAAAGGGATATCAGATGTCCTTTAGAGCAATGCCCTCATTTTACATGTAAGGAAACTGAGCCAAAGAGTGGTTAAGTGACTTGCTTATGATCAGACTTCAGGTTCACAGCAAAACTTAGAAGAGAACCTAATCTCCTTATCCTAAATTTATGACCTTTCCTCTCAAAATAACAAGCAACTGATTTTTAAAAAATTAATTTGAACAGGAGATAAAGAATCCAGTAAAACCTCCACAGTTCAGGAGGCAAATCAATGACTGTGGCAACTGTGGTAGACAGATTCAAGAAAGACCTAGAGCTAATTAGTTGGGACTCCCCCCCAAACATGGTAACTTAAAAAGAATGAGTCTACACTCATTCCATCACTTAGTTACTAATATGTGAAAACTGGACTTCCTGTGTGTCTTCTCACATACCAGTTGAAAAGGAAGCTACCTCGAAGAGCCTTCCAGCCAAAAACATTCAGACATTTTCAAATATGTTATCAAGTTATGAAATGTTAGAGAAAGAAGAGCACTGGGCTGTGAATCAGAAAACTATCTCAGTGTCACTGCAGCTCCTTGACTGTTTGTGGCCTTGAACAAGTTAACTCTACTTGGTTTAACCTTCCACAACTACAGGATAGAAGAGTCAGCAAAGAATCATGTTGTTCCTTCTATCACTAAACATCCGTGGATTCCACGAGTTATTTCTCCATGACTATCTTCTTCATAGCATTAGTCATATTGAACATGATCGTTACACCTTCCAGATAATGATTGGAAAACATATTGGATACCATATTCATATTGTTTTACTCTCCCAAATTGGGTAATATCTGGTCAAGATTGTTCCTCACCATCCCCAAGTCATTAAGAGGGTACACTCATGGGAATCTCCTCATTACTGACTGCAGAAAAGATTGTTCACTGGCATGTGGGAGGATGGCAGAGCTGATTGCTCCTAAGCTGTCAGGAAACAGCTCATCTTAGAAAGAAGACTTGAAGTATGGGGGTGGCTCAAAAGGAAAAGTTTACTCATAAATACAAGTGATGCCTAGGTAAGGAATTTTAGTGATCAAAAGCCAAGGAAAGTCATAAGGACAGTCATCTAAAATTCACGTCCAGAAAATGGTGCAAGAGGAACCACAATAAGGAAACCATGAGTTTCCTACCTGGATTAAGGGACAAGTTGTTGGGACACAACGAATAAAAGAGGAAACTGGAAGCACATCTGAAAATGGCAATGGTCTGCTAAGGGTATTGCCAAGTCATGATCCAAAGAACAGAACTGATGTGCAGATCTTATGGAAATGACTCATCTGTTGCTTAGTTCCTTAGTCCTGTTCACACCCACAGGTGGCCATCACCAGTATCAACCAGATCTTTAATGCTAAATAAACAAGCAACACTTCCTTTCACAGGGCAGGAAACTGATGGTGGAGTGGAATTTATTTAATTTATTTAATTACAATCTATCTCTTCAAAGGACCGGAACTCATACTACCCAAAGTAAGTGAGGCCAAAGTCTTAGCCTTAGTCTTATTCAGTGGAAGCCCCCAGTAACAACAGCACTTCCCTGTTCTCAAACAGAAAAGTTACTGTTCAGGGTGCCTGGGTGACTCACTCAGTTAAGCAGCTGTCTTTGGCTCAGGTCATGACCCCAGGGTCCCTGCTCAGCGGGGAGTCTGCTTCTACCTCTCCCCCCAACTCATACTCCCATTTGTTCTCTCTCTCTCTTTCTCATAAAACAATTTTTTAAGAAAGAAAAGTTTTTGTTCAATCATCTTCAGAATCCATCCCTGGACCATTTGGAATCATGGGTTTAGGACATAAAAAGCTACTTCTACAATATTTCATTTCATTCAGCTCAACATTTATTGGGCACCACAAATTATCTCAAAACACCCACATGGAACAGTTTGGGAAAATGCTGGGCTGGATTTCAGCTTACCTGGCACAGTGGCTAGAAATAGAGTTTGGAAATCAAGCTACTCAGTTGTACAGGGACTTCTAGGCTATTCTATGGAAATCACAATTCCCTCTCTTTGGAGAACAAAAATAACAAATACCTATATATGCCTCTTTATTGTGTACCAGGCATTGCTTCTAAGATCTTTCCATCTATTGAATCTATAATCCACTCAACAGTAAAGTAGGTATTGTTATCCCCCGCTTTTTTTTTTTTAAAGATTTTATTTATTTACTTGACAGAGAGAGAGCACAAGCAGACAGATAGGCAGGCAGAGAGAGAGGGGAAAGCAGGCTCCCTGCTGAGCAGAGAGCCCGATGCGGACTCCATCCCAGGAACCAGAAACCATGACCTGAGCCGAAGGCAGAGGCTCAACCCACCGAGCCACCCAGGTGCCCCTTGTTATCCCCTTTTAACAGATGATGAAACCAAGACACAAAGAGGTTGATTACCTCTTTGTAATCAGTGAAGCTGGGTGTCCAACTCATTCAGGTTTCGATATGTGGTTCTTAAAGACCATACCAGAGTCCACTATATATGAATACTGCAGGCCATTTTATTCAGCAAGGTACAAAAAGAACAAATACTGAAGAAGGATTGTATTTCTTTGTAAAGCAACATTACAAACTGTTTTCTTAAACATATATCCTTCCTTCACTCCTCACTATTAAAAATTATAATCATTATTAAATTGGGGTTTTTTAAAGATTTTATTTGTTTATTTATTAAGAGAGACAGTGTGTGAGCAGAATGAGAGGCAGAGAGAGAGGAAGAGAAGCTCAAGCAGACTCTAGACTGAGTGGGAAGCCTGACACGGAGCTCAGTCTCACAACCCTGAGATCATGACCTGACAGAAATCAAGAGTTGGACCCTTAACCAACTGAGCCACCTCAATCATCATTACATTCTTAAGGCCCCAAACATATAATTCCAAAACATATAATTCAGAATTCTGATTTAGAAATTGAAAATATTTTGTGCAGACGAAAAAAAAAAAAAAAAGGTTTATATCTATGTTGTTACTCACCAGTCATGACGGGTCAGTTTGCCACCAAGAAAGAAAGGTTCTGGGATGTATTCTACCTCTATTGATTCTCTTAATACTTGGTTTCATCTGTCGTATTCTTTGTTGGGGGGAGATATTTAAAATGGGCACAGATAGTTTTGGGATATGGCTAAAGGAAAGTTGAGATGGTGATACATTTAGTTTGTACTTAATGAGATACATTTCTCTGTAAATTTGGTGAGGTTTATGGGTTTTGTCATTTTATCAAAATGTGTAATTACATGCTTTCTTTTCTAATTTTAAGTAAATATTTACTTCCATACCTCATTTTGCTTTCATAATTTTGCATATGAATTTTCAAAAATTGTGTAAGTTTCAGGTCCCACAAAACCCAGATTTGTTCTTGCTGCTCCATGTAAACATTGAGAACCCTTCAGACTTAATCAAATCTTTCTCTAGGTTGTCTCCTTCCCCACTGCTATCACCAGAGACTTACTCCAAGTCTTCATCATACCTAGCTTTGATTATTTGTTGTTACTTCCTACTCAGTTTCCCTACCTCCAGTGTTGCTGATTTCAAATGTCTTTTCACACTACTGCTAGAGAATAAGTTAGCTAAAATTAAAACACAACAAAGCACCCCCATCGTATGCAAAACCAAGTCTGACTCCCCAACATTGCTCCCGGCTCCAGCCATGACCTGTTTTCACTCTATACCTGCCCACCTTTCACTCACCATCTCCCTCATCTATGCCCAGCATTATTTCACTGCATGGAGTTCCTTCAGCACAGCCTCAATCTTCATGTCTCTTGCCCCACCACCTGTTATGTGCATTCCTGTGTTCCTAGTCAGACTCCCATCCATTCACTTTTCAAGACTCATTGTGCAAGAACATCTTTTCTTTGATTGAATCTTTTATCTCCTCAGAAGAGTCCATACATGTTAGGTCTTTATGCCTCTGTCCTTCTCTTAACATGAGCATCTTGGGTGTTAAGCATGTGTCTTAGCCTCCTTTGTGTGTGCAGCACCTAACAGGGTACTTACAACATCACAAAACCTTCGTCAATGCTTAACAAACTTCTGGCTACATACTTGAGTACAATTAGGAGGCACACATTAGGAAAATATTTTCACAGGAGAAATTTATGAAAGGAATCATTTCAGTAAGACATGCTAGGAGGAGTTATTTGAGGGATGTTAGGGATTTGATCACATCTCTAACTTTGAGTTAAGAATGCCTTCTTTTTGGGAATCAGCATGATCTCTGGGAAACTAGAAGAGTTAGATTAGGCTTCAAAACAGAAGCAGCAAAAATTTGGCAAACAAGTGCTATTTTGAAATTCTAAACTGAATGAACTCAGTTAAAGGAGATGAGAGATTGGTCTGCAAAGAGTCTTAAGTCCTAAGTGAAAAGTCTATCTCCAGACGTATGTCATACACTGAGCAGGAGCTTTACCCATACCATGTGGCTGGAAATTAGAATGTGGGTATGTCAAAGGCACAAATTGGTTGGTTAGTCCTGTGGTAGGGACTTAAAAACATATCATTATTACCTGGAAATGGAAAACTTACTGTTTTTGTTTTCTAAAGTGAAGACTAGGGTTAACCAAATTTATGTTTCATGAAAGTTGTATCAGCTGCAGTTACAGAACAATTCAATAGTTGATGCATATAATGATGGCTAAGACTCAAGGAAAGGAAAATAGTAAGGCAGAGTAATCTGGAATTTTCTTATAGAGATCTTTATTCAAAATGATAAAAGTAGGGCACCTGATTGGCTCAGTTGGTTAAGCATCTGCATTCAGCTCAGGTCATGAGCCCAGGATCCTGGAATCAAGCTCCATGCTGGGCCCCCTGCTCAGTGGGGAGTCTGCTTCTACCTCTCCCTCTCTCCTTCCCCACCACTCCTTTTCTCCCCCTCTCTCTTTCATTCTCTCTCTCAAATAAGTTAAATCTTTCTAAAAACCTAAAAATAATGTCTTTCCCTCACAGAATTAAAATTCAATTGCAGTTATATGGAATATCTGATTTACATCTCACAAAGCATAAAAGAAATGTAATGTTATTTTGCTGAACATGAGCATTGACTTCATGTAATACTATAAATTATAAAATATAGTGAGATATAATTGGTATAATATACCAATTTTTTTCCAATTCCTTCACTCACTGTGAGTCCAGATATTTTAATCTAATTAAAGGTATAGCCAATCTTTCAGACATTTACTTACAAAACATTGAACATATCATTTCTCTGCTTAGGCAACCTAAACAAGCTGCACGATTCCTAAGCCAGAAGACAGAAATACTGCTGAGTCATCATATAGGTCATTACTGTTTTTCTTTTAAAACAGATCTTTCCATTTCACAGCAGATAGTCATCTATGTAAAAACTTGCTCAAACGAGTAACCACAAATTTTAGCCATGTAAAGGCTTTTAAAGTAATTTTTTAAAAACTTATTGTCAATATTCTCAAGAAGGAACAACTACTTTAACCATTTTTAAATCCATACAAATAAGACATAAATTATAAATTTCTCAAAAAGTTGGATGATGTGTTGGAAAGAGCTGGAACACACCTGAGAATCTACCCTGGATCCCTCCCTTCTCAGCTGTGAGACCTTTCAGAAGACACTAGATCTCTCAAGTCAGTTTCTTCAGAAGCTAAAATGAGGTTAAAACAATTCCTACCCCCACAGAGCTGGTGACAAAATTAGACGAGAAAACACATGTAAGAAGCTTAGCATAATGCTTAGCTGACCCTCCGTGATTCTGAATGCCTTCCCAGAACCAAGTGAAAGATAGCTTTTTTTTTTTTTTTAATTTCAAGACTACATCCTCAGTTCTTGCCTGTCATAATTCCTAAATGCCAGTAATTTACAGTACTCAATCAAATTCTCTCATTTGCCTCTAGACTCTTACAAAAGAAAACCAAAATTACTGCATGATCCATATTTTACTAGAGAACATGATTTTGTTGCCTGTTTGGTTTTGGTTCTGTTTGGCCCCTTTGCTGATTTTTCGGTGAACTAGTTCCAAGCGCTGCTGAACTTTAAAAGGAGATTAAACTGGATTTCCTCCTATAACTGCCATTAGAAACCAGTTTTTGTAAGTTTGATTGGTCCTGTTGGTCTTTAGGAAAGAGATCCAGTTACTCGGGGTGGGGGGTGGGGGAATAATCTTCAGGGTTCTGGGCCACTTCAGCAGAGACCCCTGATGCAGGAGCTGCTCTCAGGTGGTACAAGAAGACAGTTCAGTATCTATGTTTCCCTGAAGTTTCCATATGGAAGTTATATAAGTTGAAACCACTAAACCAGTTCAATGAAACCCAAACTGCTGAGTTTTGCACTGCTTTAAAAGAGGCCTTCTGTTTCCTAACCAGCATGAGCTTGGGAAATTTTCCATTTACTTGGAGGGCTGTCATGTAAGCCGTTCAACCAGTTTTGCTCAAAGATCAACACAGACTGACTGAAATAGTGGAATAGATCCAATTAGTTGTCTTCTCCATTTCACTTTATTTTATAACTGCTATCTACGGTCAGAATTCAAAGGAATTTTCTTTCATTTCCTTCCTTATTCTGAAAGTTCTAAAGAGCTATTGTTAAAGGCCATGGGCTCAGAATTATTTTTATTCTAAAAGCACTAACACATACAGATACTCAGTAGGCACTGAAACACACAGTAGGCGCACTGATCCATCTGCCCCCTTCTTCCCTTATGAGGCCTCTCAAAGCTCAACCCATAGCCCTAAACTCAAAAGTACATCAGACTTTTTATACTCCCGTGTTCATGAAAAGAACACAAGAATTTCACACAGTAAGAAAAAAGCTGAAATAAGGGATTACACTGTAAAGAACCACACCATTGGTAGAGCAGTTTCAGTTTGATCCACTATATACTGGACTCCTACTATGAATGCTGTTTGAAAATTTCATAGGCACTGGATAGTCAAATATTTTTAAGTAATATGTCCAATTATTTTTAAGCTTAAGGTGTGCACTGTGTTGATCTGATACACTCACATATCACAGAATGATTATCACCATACTGCTAGTTAACACCTCCATCACCTCCCATAATTACCATTTTTTGTGTGGTGAGAACCTTTAAGATCTACTCTCTTAGGAACTTCCAAGTGTATAAGACACTATTATTTTTTATTTTAATTCCAGTGTAGTTAACCTATAGCATTGTATTAGATTCGGTGCACAATACAGTAATTCAACAATTCCATACATTACTCAGTTCTCATCAAGATAAGTACACTCTTAATCCCCCTCACCTATTTCACTCATCTCCCTACCCACATCCCCTCTGGTTAACTATTTGTTCTCTATACTTAAGAAGCTGTTTTTTGGTTTGTCTCTTTTTTTTTCTTTATTCATATTCGTTTGGTCTTTTAAATTCCACATACGAGTGAAATCATGGGGTAGTTGTCTTTCTCTGACTGGTTTATTTCACTTAGCATTATACTCTCTAGATCTATCTGTGTTGTTACAAATGGCAAGATTTTATTCTTCTTTATGGCTGAATAATATTCTATTGTGCATATATATATACATATATATATACACACACACACGGATCTTTATCCATTAAAAACCTATCGATGGACACTTAGACTGCATCCATAATTTGTCTATTAAAAATAATGCTGCAATAAACATAGGAGTACATATATCCCTTCAAATTAGTGTTTTTGTCTTCTTTGGGTAAATACCCAGTAGTACTGAATCACAGGGTAGTTCTATTTTTAATCTTTCGCAGAGCCTCCATACTGTCTTCCACAGCAACTGCACCAGTTTGCATTCCCACGAACAGTACATCAGAGTTCTTTTTCCTCCACATCTCTGCCAAGACTTTTTTGTCGAGTTTTGGGTTTCAGCCATTCTGACAGGTGTGAGGTGATAACTCATTGTTTTGATTTGCATTTTCCTGATGATGAGTGATGTTGAGTATCTTTTCATGTGTCTGTTGGCCATCTGGATGTCTTCCTTGGAGAAATCTCTATCCATATCTTTTGCCCATTTTTAATTGGATTATTTGTTTGTAAGACATAATTATTGACTATAGTCACCATCCAATATATTTTTATATTAACAATTATATACATTTTTGATAATACAAAATAACCACCCTTTCAATAAAAAATTTTTTCCTTTAACAGATCAAAAACTTTTCAATGCCAGTAAAGCGTCTTATTAAATACACACTGACCCAGAAACCACTACAACACACTGGTTGAACAATACTGAGGAGGTAAAGAAAAGAGAAATGGTACCTTACTGAGCACCTGCTGTGTGCTGAGACAGGGCTAATTGCTTTCCTTACATTACCTCTTTAAATCTATTAACAATTTGCACTACATAATATAACTAACCTGTTCCAAATGAGGAAAAGAGGGCTCAGGAAGATTAAGTAACTTATGAAGCTTTTAGAGCTATTAAATGAAGGACTTAGAATTGTAACTCAAGTTTGTTGTATTGTATAAATTAGTTTTTTTCAGCCCTGGCTATGCCTTGTACATCATTCAAAATTATTCTCATCCTCAAATTCAGTAAGGAAATCTCTCATTCAAAAATGTATCTGACATGTGAGAAGAATTGTTACCATTATGTATGCAGTAATGAACCAGCATACTGAGGTATACTCAACATGTTTTCTTCAGATAAACAAACATTATTTTTTTAATCTATTAATGTTAAAATATATTAAAAATTAAGTGTCAGTGGTCTTTCTTTCTTTGAAAAACATGAAGAAAACTCACCTTATGGAAAATGTTAACATTAAAACACCTTTCTTTTCAGCTATTTCAATTTATAGTTATATAAATCAATTATGCAAATAATTTTAATATTTACTTGAGTTGAAGGTGTTCAGGGGAAAAATCACCTGAAGTTGGTTGAAAAGGAGTTAGCACATGATTAGTGGGCTCCTTGTATGACAGTGGCTAATCAAACCCTGTACATCTTTCTAAACCTTTGTACTAAAAATAAAATCGATGAGTTTATTTTCTTCAAGGAAAGTAACTCCTTTAAAAACATTTACTTAACATTAACATATCATATATCCATTATATAAAGCACTTGAAATTCATATATTCATTTATTCTTTCAACCTACTGGTTACCTACTGAGTCAGACACTATGTTGAATCATATGTTAGGTGCTATATATATGCAAAAACATGATCTCGCTCCTCAAGTTACTCATGACCCAGGAGGAGGGGGCAGGAAAAAGACATGTTCTATGTTGTGAAAAATGCTATTATAAAGTACAGAAATCCAGGTGAAGCACATAAGAGAGATGGCTGATTGACATACCAGCCATTCTTCCTATAAGAAATCGAGCCCTGTCTTGAGGATTTAGTAGTATGAGGCAAGTGAAGAAGTAAGTGAAAATGTTCAAAATACTGGGTTCAGCACAGGTAATGACAACATATTGTAGTAGCTGCAAATAATTGTATATAGCTGGGTTTTAATTTGGGAGAAAAAGAAAGGAAAGAAGAGAGGTTGGTAAGGTCTAAAGACAAAAATATACCCCTATGTTTATTGCAACATTATTTACAATAGGCAAGACACAGAAGCAATCTTAAGTGTCCATCAATAAATGAATGGATAAGGAAATTGTATATATATACAATGGAATATTATACAACCACAAAAAAGGATGAGATCATGACATTTGAAGCAACATGGATGGACCTAGAGGGTATTATGCTGAGTGAAAGAAGTCAGATTGAGAAAGATTAATACCATATGACTATACTCATAAATGGAAACTAAAAAAATGAATACATAAACAAAAAGCAGAATCAGTACTATAAATACAGAGAACAAACCAATGGTTGCCAGAGGGAGGGGAGTAGAAGTTGGGCAAAATGAGTAAACAAGATAGAGTGATGCAGGCCTCCAGTTATGGAATGAGTAAGTCCTGGGAATAAAACCCAGAGCATTAGGAACACAGCCAATGATACTGTAATAAGGATGTAATGGGACAGGTGGTAGCTCTACTTGTGGTGAACATTAGCATAATGTACAAACTTCTCAAATCACCAACTTGTACACCTGAAATTAATATAATTTGCATGCCAACTATACTCAAATAAAAAGAAAAAAAGAAAAGAAAGGAAGACAAAATGTTTCAGGGGCTACACTAACAATTATTGGTTTTGCATGATAATGTGGAACAAACCAGTATCAAGGGGGTACTGTCAGTGCAAAGATGGTGCCCATTTGGTTACTAAGGACATGCTGGAATATTTTTGGACATCTGTAAGTACTTGGTGGTACAAATTTGAGAAGCCAACTACTAAAATTGAGTCATTTTAAACCATATTCACTAAATCAGAGGTTATCTTTGGAACACCATGCTAAGTTACTTTGCTTAGCATGTTTGCCCAAGAAATAAGTAGCTGCCACCACCCCCAGTCCTTATGTTTACAACACAATGTTAATATGGGTCTGTTTCAGGGAAGGGAAGGAATTATTCTATTCAACAAGAAATCATTTGAGGATACTCTCAGTTCTCACCCATTCCTATCTTACCAATTCCAGAAAAGATGGGCAGAAAGGATTCAAAGAAGATGGAGCTATTACAACAAGAAGATCAGGCACATCAAGATTTTAAACAAAATTATCCAGTAAGTGAGGATGGTTTTGTCTTTCCTACTTCCTTCCAGTCTTCTCCCACATTAATGCCTCCTTCCCAATACTCTCAGCAGGCGGCTGACTCCCAAATGGCTCCTACATGTAAGACCTGAGATTCTCCCTAAAAATGAGCCCAAACTGCTAATCCCTTCTTTATATTTTTATTCTGTCTCATCAAAACTTATATTTCTTGAATAAAAGTACCTCTTTAGAACTGTATCCGAACAAGTCTCTGACATTACAGGATTACATTTTTGTGTCCTATTAGAAAACGCACCTGCTCTTACTCACAGCTGTTCATCAAATCCCTTGTACATCCTTTATCTTCCAACACTCTGTACCTGAGCACATTCTTCTTATTAAAAAGAGAACCCAAAACAAAAAAAAAAAACTTTTTCCCTCTAGGTGCCTAGCTTATCAAGAAAAGTGTCACCTGTCATTTTAATCTCCTAATGCAGCCAAGAACTGTAATGTAACATCAGCCTACTCTCTCTACATAGTCTTTGTCTTTGGGAGTGGAAAGAAACAAGTCTTTGTGTCTCCAGCCCCCTTCATCCTGGTGGCTAAGGAGGCAGAGAGATTTAGGCATCACTCTAAGAGACTCCGAAGTTTCTCCACAAAGAACAAGCGTCTTGTTTCTCCATTGGATAACAGTGAGGGCCTAGGTATTTTGAGTGATCTCTGCTAAAAGGTTTAAGTCCTAGGAGTTGGGCATAGACAAAACCAATGCCAGGAAGCATTCTTCTTGCCAATACAAAAGTCATCGTCATTGAAAAGGCTTAAAGATGGACATAGAGTCCTTGGAACAGTCAGTGTTCAGATGCTGCAACTATCTTCCCTAACAGGAGGACCCATGCTATCCTACATGCTGAAGACTCCTTTGGATACTGACAGAAAGAGGGACATACAGAATCCCAGCTTCATCCTCCCAATCCCCATTCTTAAAGGGGCAGCATCTAAAACCAGCCTTTCCTCTCCAAATGTTTACCAGAATTGACTAGAAAACATGAATTAAGTCATGAAAAAGCAAAAACTATTTATGCCTATTTAAAACCACAGAACAATAATACCATTAAAATGTATCAAAAAATAACCACCATGTAATACACGCCAATTACGAAATGCTTCATAGATATTAGTTCTAATCCTGCCATGAACTCTACAAGACAAGAGATATTATTCACAATTTTCAGATTCAGAGGCTGAGGCTCAGTAATTAACTGGCTTTTTTGAGGTTATAGCTAAGTAAAGCCAACAAGATTAAAATCCATGTTTATGGCGCACCTGGTTGGCTCAGTGGATTAAGCATCTGCCTTCAGCTCAGGTCATGATCAGGGGCCTGGGGATCGAGCCCTGTGTCAGGCTCTCTGCTCAGCGGGGAGCCTGCTTCCCCCCCTCTCTCTCTGCCTGCCTCTCTGCCTACTTGTGATCTGTCTCTCTGTGTCAAATAAATAAATAAAATCTTTTAAAAAAATAAAATAAAATCAATGTTTATATGGGAATAGATAAATCACTAAATTCTATTGCTGAAACTATTAAGACACTATCTGTTAACTACGTTTAAATAGAGAATTTTTTTTAAAAAAACTTGCTTATCTGGGTTCCAGAGTACATTTTGTGGTGATAGATAGAAAGATAGATAGATAGATAGAGGGAGAGGGGGAAGGGGAAGGAGTTGGAGGAGGAGAGAGAGACAGAGAAAAAGAGAAAGATGGAGACAGATAGGAAAGAATGAATAATGTCCTTGGGGACCTCTGAGACCAGCCACTAAAAATGGAAAAACAAAACATGTTGTGATATATGTCACACTAAAAACTAAATAAATATCCTGTTAGATAAATCAATTACTATTCACCCTTCGTGAGTTGAAGAGGAACAAATCTTTCCGCTTTGGACATGAAACTGATTTCAACAAGGAAAGTACAGTCCTTTCAAAATTGCAGTCTTTTATTTAAAGATACACTAAGAAGCTAGACAATAAGACAGGCTACATGTGGAAAACAGAGAAAATGTACCTGTTGACTTTATTCATTTAGTCCCTCAGTTCATCAGTAACAATATCCACCATAAGTCCACTGTGTTCCAAACTCTGCCACAGCTGTCCACGTAAAATAAGGAACAACCCCCTCCCCCCAGTCATGAGAAGTTAACAGTTTTATTCAGGGAACAAGAACATAAATAATTAATTGTTTCATAGAGTATATGCTAACAGAGGTAGAAATAGAATTCTGTGGGATTCTGGGGGAGTAGCCATAACTCTTCCTGAGGGAAGAGGGAGAGATTTCACTGAACATATGATTTGAGATACACATGCTCAATTTCATTTTTTTTAAATAAAGACAGGAGCAGAATAAAAAAATAAATAAAATATTTTAAAAATAGGTGTGAAAAGATGTCACAAAACTGAAAACACACACAGGATTCTTGTCACATGGACATTAAGCTGGCTTGACTCATGAAGTTATGACCCCATGCCTGCTTATATGCAGTTACCGACCATCTGACCTTCACTGCAGTCTTTTCCTACTCCAGTCATTCAAGAATCCGTCACTGCCAGATGGTTAGAGCAATGCCTTCACCAATCTACCTCCTGCTCAGAAGTTGCTAAACAACTCAACTATTTTCTACCTTACAACATATGAGACCAAATAGGAGACCAAATATCTTACAAAATATGAGACCCCCTCCTGAAATTCTCTGACTTCTCTTCCTATATTCAGTTCCTATGACCACCTCGGATATCATGCCGACATCTGCCTTTCTTCTGTATTTTCTACCACTCTCCATGGACTGAGTTGCCGATATTAAAGCAAAATGAAACGAATGTTCTTTTCACCTCTTTAGATTTTAGGGTCAGCGTCACTTCATCATGGAAATGATATTAAGTGATGATGGACATATTAAGACCCCCAGCTATATCCTTTCACGGCTTCAAGTTCTTTCCCTGTAAACACATTTGACATGGCTCATGACTAATTACTTGTTTAATTGTTCAATTAATACCTATAAGTGGATACACTTTATGTTGTATGTTTTTATTTCTGGCTGAAACTCTGAAGCTTTGTACAGTAACTGGCACAGGTAAGAGCAACTAGGTAACCCTTTGAATATACCACTGACCGAGTAAATGAATCCTGTCCACTGTACACGTCTTGCTCCAGGTGTGCACCATACCAACATGTACCAATTTCGTGCCACTAACTAATGTCCCCTCACTGCTGCAGTTCTGAGCTCCTGGAAGACTCTCCCCAATTTTTCTCTAGCCAAATTGTGTAAATCCTTCAAAGTTCTGGCAAAGTTGTAGAAAGCCTCTTACTTCATTACCCTTTTCTTTCTGATCTGCCATACAACTTGCATTGAAGATGAATAATGATAAAAGAGGAGCTTCTTCTGTTTCATTTTCTTTTCAGTAACAGTTTTCCAATTCATAATCTTTTACCTAGTGATGATAACAGCCTCCATAAACAATGTTTACTACAACCAAAATTTAAAAATATTTTTATTGTTAAACAATCTTTTTTTTTTTTTTTTTTTTTTAAGATTTTGTTACAGAACCTGGACTGGATTGCCCTACAGAAGAATCAAGCAGCCCTTGGAGAGCTCGGAGGATAGGAAGTTTATCTAACAGCAGCAGACTCAGAGAAAAATGATCTCCAAAGGTCTGAGCCCTGAGCACAATCGAGGGGGGTAACATACACTTATACTTCCACATACTTGGCACTTTTGGGGCAGCAGGAAGCAGGGCAAGGAGAAGAACCCAGAAGAGTCCTGGGACAGGGACTGGGACACTCCTGCTGGCTTGGTCAGTCATTTTAGTGCACAGATTTTTCCTCTTTGATTTTATTTATTTGACAGAGAGAGTGAGCACAAGTTAGGGGAAGGGCAGAGGAAGAGGGAGAAACAGACTCCCAGTTAAGTCGGAAGCCTGATGCAGGGATCAATGCCAGGACCCCAAGATCATGACCTGAGCCAAAGGCAGATGTTTAACCAACTAAGCCACCCCTGTGGCCCAAACAATCTTCAATTAAATTAAAATTTCAATTTTGAGTTAGCACATTTTTGCAATTGATACAGGAAATGATCCAAACTACACAAAATAAGAGCACAATACAAGGAAGTACTAGAAGAGAGCCCTAAAGGTCACTGATAGGCTGAAAACCTCCTCTCTAGCAAAGACAAAACATCAAAGAGGGGGATGCCTGGGTGGCTCAGTTGGTTGGATGACTGCCTTCGGCTCAGGTCATGATCCCGGAGTCCCAGGATCGAATCCCACATCAGGCTCCCAGCTCCATGGGGAGTCTGCTTCTCCCTCTGACCTTCTCCTCGCTCATGCTCTCTCTCACTGTCTCTCTCTCTCAAATAAAAAATAAATAAAATCTTAAAAAAAAAATATCAAAGAGGAAGAGGGGGAAAGAACAGTGACCTGAAAGTATAAAGGTTTAAGTAATATCCCCCTCCTTAATTCTATAAAGTAGAGAGAGAAAGGATGCCTTAGCAGACAGAAATGACAATGCAGGTCCAGTTGAAGGGTTTCCTGAGAGACAGTGAATGGTAACATCAAAACTTTAGGACTAGAGAGGAAAAGCTAGAGTAGATGATGTTGAACAGAGGCAGAAATAAAAAGGAAATACGGTCACTTCCAAGATTCAGAACTTGCAGCATGAATTCCTAGAAAGGCTAAGGGTCTAGACAGAAAAGCAAAGGTCGTCCAAAGCATAGAAGGAGAAAGAAGAAAGTTGTGAGTTCAATGCCTTTACAGGCTGAGGTTTGTACAGAATTGTTCAGTTGTCCAATTGTCCAGACACAGAATTGTGTGTTTGCTGCCCTTTTCATGTTTGATATATATTTCAGAGAATCTTTTTTATAGTTAAGCCAATTCATAAAATTCTGTGGCATTAAGCTAGAGGAATAGGCAACCCAGCAATAATCCCATGACATCATGTATAAACTAAATTATTGCCTAGTAACATCAAAAGAACAGTTTAAGTTAGAGGTGATGATTCTTGGTCTACTGAAACACTTTGACCTAGAATCCAAAGAAGGAGTTGATTGTATTGCAAAACAAATAAACAAAAAAAACCCACTTTTTCTCTCATTTGAATGTGAAATTTCAAGTTTTCAACTTGCTACTTAAGGGAAAACTAGAGGCTGTAAATCTTTATGAAGTAATGACAGTTAATATATTAAACATACAATTCAACATCCATGGCATGTATAGAACAGAAGGAAAGGTATGCAAAATACTTAGAGAAAAGGAGAAGAGAAAAAGTTAACTCATTAAAGGAGAGAAAGAAATATAGAAACACAAAAAGAAATAGAGGGAAAGACTAGGAAACCAGAGGATTCAGTGGAACAGGCAAAAGAAACTCATAAAATGGGATGACAGGGAAGCACAAAAGATGAAGATCAGGGGAGACAATTCTGAGGAGTGGAGAGCAGGGTGCGGTGGCTGTGGGACCTGTATCACTGGGGTAGTCAAACTGACGTTCATCGAGTGGGTGATTCACAGAATCATCACCCATTGTCTCTTTCTTTGAAATGTTAATGAGCCAAAAGTCTAATACAAACAGCTAGTCCAAAAAGCACAGGACGATTTGAATGGGTAGCTTAAGGCAAAATAACGAAAAAAAAAAAAAAATTCCGCTCAGCCTCCTTTCTTGTTCCTCTAATTTTTTCAGCTTTGGAACTTCTGTCTTCTCTCGTTCGGCACACCTCCCTGCTCTCTGGCATCTTTCCTGAAGATAGTCTTGCTTTTGACTGGCGACTAACATATTCTGGCTAAGGTTCGAACTAAACATCAAAGTATACTCTCAAATACACTACTTTGCAGAGATCTGGGTATTTTTAAGAAGAGACCCCAAACACACCCAGTAAGTTGATTAACAGGATGCAGTGGGCCTGGGAGTTAGTCATGAACAGACACTAACTACCCTTTTGAAGCCCATGGCAGTTCTATAGAAGACAGAAAGTAGCGTGGCAGGACGAACAAGGAGAGCCTGGGTCAGATACCAGGTGTGAGGGCCCCTGGGAAGCAAGACGTTTTGGTGAACAGAGCAAGAGTGGGAGTAACATGTTTGCTGATGCACATGGACCATAGTGCTTTACAGGATGCCTTCTCCGGACAGTTCTCACGTGATGCTTCTGCTGAGAAGTTTAGTTACATAGGAGTGAGATTAGGAGTGAGATTAAAGTGACATCTGGGGTCAGAAGGCATGGTACCGGGGCGCCTCAGTGGCTCAGCGGGTTAAGGCCTCCTCCTTTGGCTCAGGACATGAACCCAGGGTCCTGGGATCGAGCCGCACATCTGGCTCTCTGCTCAGCAGGGAGCCTGCTTCCTCCTCTCTGCCTGCCTCTCTGCCTACTTGTGATCTCTCACTCTGTGTGAAATAAGTGAATAAATAAAATCTTAAAAAAAAAAAAAAAAGGTGGCATGGTACCTTCAGGATAGCCACCATCTCTTGGGTTGTGACACCACTGTATTTGTTATTTCCTAGCAAAAACAGAGTTTGGCACAGAGCAGAAGTAAAAGAAGGAGAGAAGGAAGGGAGAGAGGGAAGGCAGGAAAATAGACTGCTTATTCAGAACTGAATAAATGAGATCATGGCATATAAACCTTCACACAAATGGGATAGTCTGTTTGCACACAGAAAGATTAAGTATGCCATTATGCCCTCGTGAAATTACATTAACTTTGTATATACCATCAAAGAAAATTGGGCAGTATCCTAAAAATTTTTATCAGTTCAGGATCTTAAAGGATACTTCAGAATTTATTATTCCAGGAGGCATATATGGCTTTACACAAATCCTAGAGCTGGAAAAAAACCATAAAACTATAGTGTCTCAGGATAATAATGTGAAGCAGCATTCAGGCCTCTCATCAAGAAAGCCGTAATTACTGTGAGTAGCATTTTTCTCTACCACTTCATTATACTGCCAACATAGTATCATTGCCTTAGAAGAGATTATTAAATATTGACATCAATAATATATGCTGAACACTTTCTAGGTATTGCTTCAATGCTCAGAACATTTCGACAAGGTAGACCCCATTTTATCTCCATTGTTACTGAGGAAAAGTCACTTAGAGAAACTGTACTACTTGCTCAAGGTAACAAGGCTACTAGTTGCTGTGATCATAGTGATATGATCATGGTTTAAACCCAGATCTAGTTTGTCTCAGCTCTGGGCCAGAGCTACATTTTAACCAAGCATTTTATCATCTATGCCAATTTTCAAATTCTGTTCAGTAAAATCCCCAGGCTTTTAAGGAGCTACCTCCAGGGCCAACACACAGGGATAAAAAGTTGAAGGGGACCATGGCATAATAGTCCTTCCTCGATGCAAACCAAGAAGCTCTGCTTAAATGTACTTTAAATAAGTTTAAGTCCACATTATAATGTAACTTGAAGAAATAGCTCTACTGATAATAGGAAGGGGAAAAAAACAACTTTGAAAACCACTGGTCTAGATTTTCAAAACCTGACTTTTTTCCATGATACATTTGAATTATTAAACAGCTGTGAGCACCAGAACCATATGAGGTTCATCAAGAACTAAAGAGGAAGGAAAAACACCATTCCACCTCCGCATTAATAGAAAATGAACCTTACAGGCAGCTGATCAATAATTAAAAATGAAAACAACTGCTCTCTAACTTACTTGTAGGCCACAGCCCAATTCTGAAATAACACACACACACACACACACACACACACACACCAAATAAACTCATGGGTCACTGAAATATTTCATTCTTATTCAGTATCATCAATTCCAAAAATTTGTCAATTTAGAAAATATGAATTTGATTGTATATTTTGGGTGAACTCCACCAAATTTGTACCAATGGAAAACAGCTTTCCTACTGGCTAAACCATGTTTATTGACTATGAATTGATTTCCATCCTTGACTATGTCTCCTTGCCCTTCCTGCTTTCATTCCCCTTTTCCATAAAAGAATGTCAGAGAAGAGTAAAGAAGAAGGGATATGGATTCCTATTTCTTTAATCTCTGGCAAAAAAGTGCTATACCCTCACCTACAATTCCCTAATCAACTATGTTCACTCTAAATAACTACAAATCCAGTATTTGACAGCAGGAGCCCAGAATGAAACACCAATTTTGTCACTACACTTGTCTATGTCATTTAATCCCTCTGAGTCTCTGAAATTAGGATTAATAATTTTTTAGTGAGCAACAAAAGGGATGAAAGTGCTTTTGTATATCAAGCAAATATCATTCATCCTTGTGATCATAGATAAGAAATTAGAAACTAATTATTTCAGGTGCCTGGGTGGCTTAGATGGTTAAGCATCTGCCTTTGGCTCAGGTCATGATCCCAGAGTCCTGGGATCGAGCCCTGCATCAGCTCCCTGCTCCTTGGGGAGCCTGCTTCTTCCTCTACCACTCCCCCTGCTTGTGCTCTTCACTCTCTCTCTCTCTCTCTCAAATAAATAAATAAATTCTTAAAAAAAAGAAAGAAAGAAACTAGTTATTTCATAGTTAGAGTTATAAATATAATCAAAAAATCCTAAATTTAAAACTTAAGATATTTCGTGATTTTATGTCTAGGTGTTGGGGAACAGATCTCATTATGTTATGATGATTACAAGTAAGAAATTTTGTCTCTACTGATGATTATAGTAACATGACTTATAATTAATATTATAAAAAGCAAAAGTATCATTCATAATATTGTATATGAATCAATACTGGGGCTGTCTCAGCTTAAGAACAAAAAGTCAATAGAGTCATCTTTTATCTTCTACTCTAAAACATTTTTAGCAGTGGTAAATTGGAAAAATGTCTGCTCTAAAATATTTGTAATATAAATAATATTTATCTCAAAATGTTTCTATTCAACTTTATTATATTAAATTACATTCTATAAGCCCAGAGCAATCTTCTTATCTAATCATATATTTTTGAATTTTACTGGACTGTAACACTAAACAGGAAAGTGCGTAAAGCTAAGAGGTAAAATAAATTTTACCTCTTAGCTTTAATATATTTTATATTAAATTTTAATATAAATTTTAATATAAATTTTCACAGCATCACAGGGGCACAGAACGGATAGTATCACTCAAAGTAAATCCTGATTTGCATCTGTGAAAAGGAAAAAGCAAGTTTACTCAGCCATATATTGAATAATAGTCCTTCACAGGCATATGATATGATATTGCAAGGTGAAATGTACCCCCATCTTCAGAAGGTCGTTGCCCAGACCACTTTGTGGTTTTCTTTGTTGAAGAGAAGAACATGGATTTGCATTAAGAGGATATACTTTCATCTGTTTTTCTTTGTGGCCAAAGTCTGAAAGAGTGCTTATGGAAATCAGAATGGAGTTTCTGGCAATAAAAGTAACAGCTAATACTTTACTGAGTTCATACTATATGCCAGGCACTATGCTGAGTGCTTTATATATGGATATCAGTAATAGCAAACAAATAATTGTTATCAAGTGCTGGTCAGTGTCCCAAGCACTTTTTATATGATAACTCATGAAATTCTCACAACCTTTTGAATTAAATTTTAGAGATCAAAAAACAAAGCCTTTTTCCTGGTATCATAGCTACTGGAAACAGATGTGTACTTAAACTGCCTGACACCAAAGCCTGAGAACTTAATCTCAAAGGCTATGCTGCCATCCTATGGACCCTTCCTAAGTAGGGCTACACTGGGATAACAGAGGACGTGAGACATAGCGTTAGCTAAAGTTAGAAAGGAACCATTAACAGTATCAAGCCCAGGCTCTATTCTGCATGAGACTGATATTTACCCAAGGTCTAAAGCCAGACTGGGTCAAGGCCGAAGGTGTAGCCATGAGTCTTAATCATAACCATGGCCCCTTCTACTGTGTATATTAAACTCTTGAGAAAAAATTATCATTGATATCTCAAGCACATTTTTTAGGTTTACTAAAAAACCAATTTATTTATACTTTCATCTCTAAAGCAATATGGACCGAATGTTATTGATATTTAAAATTCTTTTTCAGAGTTGTAACCCTAAGGATGGTGAAAACATTTCATTGATCAGAAAAAATATATATCATTAAATGTATATATTCAACAAGTTTCTTCAAAATTGAAGCTAAAAATGAAATTACTAAAATCCATTTACCATCCTAAGCTTGACATGTAACACTATAAAAATTTCCAGGGTACATGGTGAAATTAAAAGCATTAAACTGGGGCGCCTGGGTGGCTCAGTGGGTTAAGCCGCTGCCTTCGGCTCAGGTCATGATCTCAGGGTCCTGGGATCGAGTCCCACATCGGGCTCTCTGCTCAGCAGGGAGCCTGCTTCCTCCTCTCTCTCTGCCTGCCTCTCTGCCTACTTGTGATCTCTGTCTGTCAAATAAATAAATAAAATCTTTAAAAAAAAAAAAAAAGCAAAAAAAAAAAAGCATTAAACTGCTATGGTTAGTGGAAGACCTAAGTGTTTTACTGTACCTAAGCAGATAGGACATTTTGCTTGGTAGATACTGCAAACAGAGAATCAAAAGAATATGACAGCCAATTACTTATGAAATGGGGAAGAGGGGTTAAGGTTAAAGTTTGCATCCCAGGAAACTTAGAGGATACAGACACAATGGGAATTAGGAACCTCATGGAAGTGTTGATCTGGGAAGAAACGCATACAGCTTCAAGCCTCTTAAATTTGTACTGTGGTAATCTAAATTGGTATAGCAGATTGTAGGAAAAAAGAATAGAAAGTATTATTTTCTTTCTTCTCCATTTTACTTCTTAAATCTGTCTCTGTACCACTTTGTTCTTTGAAAATACCTATCCTTGATAAAATCCCAACTTCCACTATGTGTGGTACTCCAAATGTGTCAGTAGCCCTCCAAAGAGATCAGATTTTAGCTTATTTGGCAGTGTCAACTATCTATTCCTTTTTATGCACTACTATAGTGTTTTCCCCACCTATAGTACTTTTTATATGAAAAGTACAGCTTTCTAATAAGTTATTTATTTTGCAGACATTACTTCTATCATAATATTCCTTAAAGTACCACTGTCTTAATATCTCAAAGCCTATTTTTTTTAACTTAGTGAGTTCTAATACGTTCTTGAGCCAAATCCTAAATGTTACCATATTGCAATCACTTGAGTCCAATTAGAAAGAACAAGGATGCAATAGACAATCAAAATGCTGTTTTCTCAAGAAGACTATTTGAATAGGCAAAAACCTATAAATCCTTTACCCTCTATCATAGCCTTCAAAGTGGGGTGTATAAGGCACTTTTTTGAGATATAAATATAAACCATGTATGTTTGCATAAAATATTTTAAAATATGCCTATTTAGTATATATACATAATATTTTAGTTTAATATTTCATATTTAAATTTTAATATGTATTTAAAATAAATGCATACATGTTATTTTTGTATATACATGTCAGGTTTGCTTGAATTTTTTACACTAATAAGGTATGCAATAAAAAAATTACATTACCACTCCGGAGGACATTAGGATAGCAATATGCTCCAGCTGACATTCTTCTTTTATGAAGGAATACACCAAATTCACTTACACAGTTAACATTTGAAAAACACAGGTTTGAACTATGCCAGCCCACTTATCAGTACAGTACTGTAGATGTATCTTCTTTTCCTTATAATTTTCTTAATATTTTCTTTTTTTCTATATTACTCTATTGTAAGCATACAGTACATAATGCATATAACATGCAAAATATGTGTTAATGCACTGCTTATGGTTTCGGTAAGGATTCCGCTCAACAGAAGGTTATTAGTAATTGAGTTTTGGGAGCAAAAGTTATATGTGAATTTTCAACTGCATCAAGTGTTGGCACTCCTGAACTCCATATTGTTCCATGATCAACTATACATCAAGAGTTCATCCATTATTTAATAGTGAAAAAGAGAAAACATAAGAATTTATTCATCCATATATCCATCTACTGATATAGTTGCTCAGTTGGTTAAGTGTATGACTCTTGATTTCAGCTCAGGTCATGATCTCAGGTTCATGAGATCAAGCCTTGCATCAGGCTCCATGATCAGTGGGGAGTCTGCTTGAGATTCTTTCTACTTCCTCTGCTCCCCCCATTTGTACACTCTATCTCTCCCTCTCTAAATAAATAAATAAAGTCTTTTAAAAAATCTATCTTCTTACTAAGGGAAAACACAGCATCTTTATTGATAACTTTATCATTTGTAGGTCAAAAAAATACCTAGCACAAATGTGCCTGATAAATTTTGTTGAATAAATATACGAATTGATCTCATTGGTATAGCTTCCTTAGAAAAAAATTGGAACAATAGATTTAAAGCCAGATACCAAGATGCTGGCTTAATGCAAGACCTTTTTAAGTGTTAAAGTTAGTCAACAGTGGAATGAACAACTGCTTTGGGAAGGGAGTTTCCATCTTTGAAACTGTTCACATAGAACCTGAAGGCCAGTTGTCAGAGATGTGATAAAGGGGAATGGCTACCGGGTTGGGTTAGGAGTAAATGAGGCAGCATCTGAAGTATTTCCAATACCAAGATATTGTGATACTAGATTTGTATTTTTAGAGACATTCTGAAATGCCCTAGTGAAAGACCTGATTGAATACTACTCAATGACACTACTTATGTGGCCATTATTGATTATTTTTCAATCATCTAAAACTCTGCAAATACAAGCAACTCTACTCCACATTAATGGAGAATACTTGTATGGAGAATCTCTCAGAGTAGAGAATCCAAAAGTCAAGAGGCTGGCAGAAGTATGAGCAGTAGTGAGTAGGCAGCACAAAAGCAAAAAAAAAAAAAAAAAAAAAAAATACAAAATAAACTCAGGCTGAAATACAGTTTTTTCCTTAATCTATAGGTATCTATAGGTAATCTATAGGTATTCCTTCTGAGGCCCATTCGCCAGTCAATACACTTAGGAAGCACAAACAGAAGAGACAGAAAATACTAACTCAGATCAGGAGACAAATCTCTACAATATTGCCCTAATTAGCCCTACCAGCACTGATCCTTCATTCCTAAGACTTTATCTCCAAAGCATCATTATTAAGTTTATACTTTCCCTCTTTGTTCTTTTACTACATATCTGGTTATTATTCTAATATTGGTTCATGCTTGCAATGTTTCTTTTCTCCCTCAGGTGGACTATAGGCTATTTAAGGAGAAAGACTTTGTCTTGTAATTAAATTCCCCCCAAATCAATGGAATGTTGAAAATGGTTAACATTTTTTCCACCTGAAATTCCCTCTCCCTTCTCCCAGATTGTCTGAACCCTTTCATTATACGGGGCCAACTATTATGTGGAGTCTCTCATTCTATAGCCCTCATTAACAACTTCTTCTCTGAACTCTTAACAGTGTTTGTTGTCTCTATCACCACTTGGAGCTAAACACACACCACCTTGTTCTTGGCAACACCTCTCCTATTTGAGCCAAAAAGATGATCCTTCTACTGGAGAGAAAGCAGGAAAACACTGTGAAACCCTGACAAGCTTATTTGTCTTCCTCAGTAGGTAAGTAACTTTGAGAAGCCAAAAAGTATTGTCCATGATCTAGTGTGAGGGACAAAAGGTTTCAGTAGGATGAAGATGACATCCTGACACGACCGCTCAGTCTAATCATATCAAATTAGAGTAAAGCTGCATTAGCTATCTTTGTAGTTCTACCACAGTGACAGAATTAATCAGGTAGGCATTAAGCTAGGAAAACCAAAAACCTCAGTAAAATCTTACACAAAATCAAAGGCAGAGGTTACTGAGAACTCTCCAAGGTACCAAAGGATTATAACCATTTGGTCTACCCACCAATGGCAAGAGTCCTGTTTCTCAGTGTTCTTCAAGAGACACAATTTATTTGCTTTATTTATGTATGACTTCCACAATTATGAAGTCAGGTGTCTGCTTTAATCTGAATACTACTACATGTAGCAAACTGCTACAGTGCACCTATTTTCCTAACCTAATAATGATGGGTTCTTGCAACTAGCCAAGCTAGCTACACTGTGGACCAGCAACAAAATTTCCAGGCCAAATTTCAAATAGGCATTTAAAAAAAAAAAAAAGCTGAATCTCCCCAATATTAATGAAAGCTCTTGAAAGAGAGAAACTGTGCCACTGAGTATCAATAAATGCTTATTGATAATGACTACTTAATTTTTCTTTGAATTCTATGTACACAGTCTAGTGCAAGTCTTGTCATGAGTGACCATTCAAAGAAATCTTGTTGGCTGACTGACTTAAAGTGAAGAATACAAACCTGGGGCTTGAAAGATGCCTGCAAATGAACCAAAAAAGCACATTTAGTGCCTGTATGTCTCTGAGTATATCGTCCATTTAACGAGCCTTCCAAACCATATCTGGAAAGTCTTCCAGCTTAGATTTTGGTTAGTGCTATCCGGTAGAAAATAAAGAGTATGGTTACATGTGTAAATATCTAATTGTCCGTGTTTCTGTATGCAAAAGAACCCCCATAGGAAATTGGTTTGCAAAGGACTGCACATAGGATGTGATACACTAAAAATAATTTTCTAAAAAGTACTTGCTGAACTATCTCATAAATTTGCAAGAGACATTTAAATAACTCTATGCAAACTGTAAACTTATTCTAAAAATTTATTTTAAATAAATTAGGTATCAGTTCTTTAATTAATGATTTCTAGGCCAGAAAAAGCACTAATACACTTAGCTATCAATGCAATAATATCAAAATAAAATAGGCAGCAGACTACTAGCCCTAGGCAATTTTCATCAGTATTAGCCAGGTCATCCAAACTGTCTGTCATTGTATCAGGAAGCATCTGAATGTGAAAATAGTAAGTACTCCTTCCATTAATTTAAGAATGTAATTACACTAAAAAGCAGCAAAAACCTTAAAAATGGCATTTTCAATCTTATATTTTCATTATAAAATATAGCATTATCTAATTGTAACATCCTATAGCATTTTATTTTTTACAATTTATTTTTTATTTTTAGATCAGTCTACATCACAAACTCTTTTCATTATTATTGTACACATTTGTATCCTCCTTAGCACACAGTGGGCCCTCAACTGACACTGGAGAAAGAGAGAGAGGGAGAGAGAGAGAGATGGCATTCTCCACAGATTTAAAATTATGTTCCATTGACACATTTATAATACAGTATCATTTGAATCTGATAATGCTACTTCTTTCCAAAACATATCCTTAAGTTGAATTATTTGGAAGACCATTTAGGATGCTGACTGTCACCATAAAACAGTTTCTAGGTGCCCAGATATTTTTGAGAAGGATATTATTAGAATAAGAACCTCATATTGGAAATGACTTGTGAGACTTCTGTTTGTGTCTGCGAAAGCAAAGTAAAGCACAAACCTGAAACACTGAATTGTAAAACCTATCTAGTCAGAAAAAACTGTATTATAAAAGTCAAAACCACATACTCCTTAGGCAAAAGTCTTCGTCTTACTTCTCTAAAACAGCTAAATAGGTCACATTGCAAGAGTAACAGTAAACTAAGAAGCAACTTTCACCTCAAAGAGTCTATGATATGTGGAGAGCTATGTAAAAAATAGCCAGCTCCCCAGGTGCCAGTGTGTAAGTGGTTTTAAAATACAACTGGAATAAATCAGTTAACTCTGATTTCCACATGCAAGTTTTTATATACTTGGTGAAATGTAAATGGCTCTTAGAAAGCACTCTTGGATAGAAATTTTCTTAAATCTTACTGATAGTGGGTTATCTCCATTAAGCATTTCTACACTTCACAAGCAGTAAGAGGGAATAATCAATAGTTGCTCTCACCTGAGCTTCTAAACCCCCCAAAAATGGGTTCTTTAGAGATTTTTACCAGAAAAGGATGACTTGTTTCATTTTATAATGGCCTAGAGAGGTCTCTGATTCCATCATAAATGAAGTTTTAAAAACAAGAAAATCTATAGAAGCACCAGAAACATTTTGCTATTTCTACATTACTAACTATCTTGAACAGAGTAAATCAAGTTAGCAAGACAGTATGATCCCATATGCAATTTTTGGCCACAAAGAATCAGTTGTTTACTACTGACATTGAATATATGTAGAATAAATTCAGACAGTATTATAGAAATGCTAAATTACTATCCTATGGTAACCACATATTTTTATTAAGTAGCTTTTATTTTTTAGACACAATTGTAGGCTAAGTCTAGTGGATATGATCCCTTTTTCCAGATTTATTTTAATACTCCATTAATTGATATAGAAATGGATAAATTAATTCAGCATATATATATGTGTGTGTGTATATATGTGTGTGCATATATATACATATATATGTATATATATAAACATATATATATATGGGCTTTTATATACTTAACACAATGAAAGATGTTGCTTATCCAAGTATAATAAATTTCCTGCTCTCAAATCTTTGTTCTCATAGTCAACAGTCTGACAGAAGATGCCAAGTCTGTAAACCCCCAAAGAGCAAAGAAGTGTTTGTATGGGCATAATCTAAATTCATGAAAACCATCCTCCAGCCTTCTTGCTTGAAGCTGGTGCTCCCTACGCTAGCTAGTCCTACTCCCCATCCCACCCCCACTCCATTTGCATCTTTTCTCTACAAGAACACTCAACAGAGCCTACACTCCTCTCCTTCAATAGCTGCCCTGTGTATTCTGCCTCTTGGAATATCTCAACATCTCCTTCCACTCACATCTGACTTGGGATTGAAAGCGAGCTGCATTGTTATGCTCCTTATCCATTTATTTCTGATCCGAAATCAATCAGTGAAGTCCTTGTGAAAGAACTGGAAATATAGGAAGCTCAGGGAATCTACAAATTTATTGATTATTCCATTACTTCTTAAGATATCCTATATTGCTTATTTCTCTTGTATGGTATCTCTTGGCTAAGACAATTCATCCTGTTTCTTTTTAGATGCTCTTTGTCTTTTCCCTCTCACTGACTGGACTGCACTTGGTACTGTCATTCACAATTGTGCCTAAAAAATCATCTGTGCAATTTATATCTCTAATACCTGTACTCTTCCTTCCCCTAGAGGCAGTTGCACTGGAAAGGCATTACAATGTGAATATACGTAACACTACTGAACTGTATACTTAGAAATACCTAAGATGGTAAATTTTATGTCATGAGTATTTCACCACAATTAAAAAAAAAAAAACAACTGCGTTGGTAAAGAGCAATGAGTGAAATGAAGACAACTCTCTCATCAGATTTGAAAATTCAAAATCCAAAGTATCATCTTAGGAATCGGAGAAGGTCATCCTTAAGTACTAGGACCCACTGGCATTTCTGAATGAAGAGAAGCCTCTCCACAGGCTACCATTGCGATTGGCCTTTGGTTCTACCTATTTCAAGTACATCAAACTAAGTCATTATTGTAAAAACACTTAGGTAAACAAACATTCATTGAGTGTCAACTCTAAGTCAAGCATATTGCTGGGGGAGTTGTGCAGAGTGTGCAGTTCAATTTTGAGAAAGTAGTAATAGATTTTTGGAAATTGGTGGCTGAACACACTCAATCATAGCACAGTTCAGTAGTTAAGAACACAGACTGGGGCCTGACCACCAAAGTTTGAATTCTGGTTCTGCTACTTGCTAGGTATGACCTTTCTGTCTTTTTGCCTGGCATTCCTCATCCTTAAAATGAGGATACTAAAACTACTTTATGCATGAAGTGGCCAGGAGGATTAAATGATTTAATATTTTTGAAGCTGTCAGAGCATTCCCTGGCATATAGTAAGGGTTCCCGAAGTGTCCACTAACGAAATTCACAGATATATACACTGAGCACCTAACTAAATGGAAAAGTCCCTGCTGGAAGTGATGATGAACATTTGTTTGAACTGTGCCCTAGAACCTCCCATTTAACATGGTTTGTTTGGCTCTTTCAAGAAAATATTCAAGTCCTTGAAAATATCCCCTCCATCTGTGATGACTGAGAACAGATTGTTTAATGAAGAGAAGAATGATGACGGCTAAGTCTCCTTGTACCAGACTCCCAGGGTGGTCACTTTTCCTACCCTAGAGCTTCAAACCGTGCAGAAGGGGGAGAAGAGCAAACTGGTTGTTGGGGGAGGCATGCTGTGATTGTTTTCAGAGAGAAATACACCATTACAATTAAGTGTTATTCTTAGGTTTAAAAGAAGAAAACAAAAGCGAACACCAAAATCCAAGTTAAAAAAGTATCTGCTCTAATTCTGGATGGAATTATAATGATGCTTTCTGAGCAGGAGCCTGAGCTGCATGACAAATGTGAGATCTTTTATGAGGACCAGATGGAGACATTAAATGTCTAAAGAATTTGAGAACATGTTAAAAATGAAAATCCCAATCCAAACACAATAACTGTGTCTGATGTGTGCTACTGCAAAACCAGAAAATATTTAGGACATAAACTCCTTAGAAGATTGTCTTTCACTGAAAACTAAACAACACTTAAGAGATCCCAACTGGTGAAAAGTTGGATAAAATATCTTGCACTGAAGTTCAAAAAAACAGCACTTGGACCAGAGCAAAAAGTGATGATGTAAATGCTGATATTTGTCATTATTACAATATGAAAAAGAAAACAATTATAAAACCTAGATCTCAACTAACAATGAGTTTCTTAACTGAATCCCTAGAAGGAAGAGGCTGCAATTATTATAACCTAGAAAACCAGATGTAAGTTCTGTGTTTACAGCAAAAACCAAAAATGTAGATTGTCTCTCATTTTGCTAACTTGTATAGCACATCTGTTCACATTTTAGAAATATCTTAATTGTTCTGACAAATGGTATGTGAGCAGGTTTGCTCATTCACAGTAATGCAACGTAATTACACTATTGTATCCAACAGTTGTATACAATATTGTATACACTTAATCATCCTCAGTCTATGACCCGATGGTAAATAGGGACAAAAATAAGTTTGTTTCACGTGCAGTAAAAATACAGACACCTTAGGGGGAAAAAAAAATTAAGAAAGTCAGTTCAACAGCACTTACCAGTTACCCAAAAATATAAGATTACATTTATTGCAGTGATCATTTCACTGTAAACACATATATCAAATCATTATGTTGTATAACTTATACAATGCTACATGTCAATTATATAACAAAACTGGAAGTAAAATAAAAGAGTTTGCCAAAAAAGAAAGAAATAGCACCTGGAATCAAAGAAATTAGTCTAATATGATGACTCCAAATACTTTTTCTTCCACATAATGCATTTACAATTGTAATACTCTCTCCTGAAAATACTCACATTACTGTCGCTGTTTTAATAGCCTGGTTATAGCTGGGTTAGGGGTGGGTGGGTGGGGGAATACAGTCATGGTTTATACTATGTGCACTTCCCAGTGCCCTTACTCTATGAACACCATATCCACGTCCATTTCTGATATTAGTGACATAAGAACAACTGTTCCAGTGAGAGTCAAAGAAACTTACTTCCAATTGAAAAATATTCACTTATTACTAATGCTGAAGATGGATCCACATTTCTGCCTTTAGAAATATAGCTAAAGCACTAACCAGTTTATACACACACACACACACACACACACACACACACACACATATCATATGAACATACATATTTATATATATAAAATATTTGAGGGATGATGAAGCTGATTATAGCTTCAATTGCCAAAAAGTCTTATAGGAAGAAAATGGAAGAAAGTCAATGAGGTGGAAATTTAGGAAGTCATTGAGAAATGATGGAATGTTAAGACACATTATAGAAGACTAACCTGGGAGCATAAAGTGAAGTACTGGATATGAAAGGAAAGAAAAATAATTTCTACTTAATGTTTACTAGATATCATATTATCTGACTTAACCTTCACAAAAATAAAATAAATTTGATGGCATAGTGGATACAATGGGAGGAACAAAACGGATTATGCGTTCTTTTCCTAAGATCATACAACTAGTGAATAATTCAATTGGAGTGTGAACTAAGGTTTTTACATTAATCTATTGTTAAATTTTAATATTTTTTAAATTTATTTTTGCGTAGAGATTAAAATATTTACTTTTACTATTTTTATCTATCACGTTGTATTTTAAATTATCTGTTCACGTTTCTCTTTTCCATTTAACTTGGAGTCTTCAGTGCTTAAAACTGGGATTCTTAGGGGCACCGGGGTGGCTCAGTGGGTGAGGCCTCTGCCTTCAGCTCAGATCATGGTCTCAGGGACCTGGGATCGAGCCCCGCATGCGATTCTCTGCTGAGCAGGGAGCCTGCTTCCTCCCTCTCTCTGCCTGCCTCTCTGCCTACTTGTAATCTGTCTGTCAAATAAATAAATAAAGTCTTCTTAAAAAATTGGGATACTAAACCAGTCAGTTCCATTCATTCATTCATTCATTCAACAAATATGCATTAACTGCTTACCATGGGCTCATTTGTTTTATAGGTTTAGGATATTCAGCAAGATAAATACATAGATACACAGATAGAAAGCTATGATATGGGCATGAATATACATGTAGATATAGATGTAGATGTATATATCAGGTATGGATAAGAACTATACAGAAATTCCAGCAGGGTTAAGAATAGTAGGAAGGCCAAAATAGAGAGTATTATTTTATATAAATGGTCAGTGAAGTCGCCTCCAATTAATTACATGAATTGAAGCAATGACCTGAAAGAATAAAGTGGGCCATGCAGATGTCCAGGAGAAATTCTTTTTAACAACAAAAAAGGGCACAGATCCTGATGGGATGCAGCATATTACTGTTTGAGGCCCAGCAAAGAGACCAATATGACTGGAATGGTGTGAGGGGAAGGAACGGAGTTTGAGAAACAACAGGTCGGAAACAATAGGGCCTCCCAGGTATAGTCCAAACAAGTTATTCCACAGTCTGTGTAACAAAGTAGCCCATCTTTGAAAGATTCTGAATAGACAACTGGTACAACTGCTCTCACGTATAAAGAATCACCATGGCAACTGCATGGGGACTACGTTGTAAGGATGAAATCATGAAGATCAGTTAAGAGGTTAATTTAACAAACCCAGTACGAGATAATCAGAAGGGTGGCAGAAGTGGTAAAGAGAAGGAGTCAAATTCTGGATACATCGTGAAAGCAGAGCTGATGGGATTTGCTGAAGCAGTGGAATGTGACATGACTAAGAAAAGCAGGAGTCATGGAAGACTTCAAGGTTCCTGGCCTAAGTAATGAGAAAAATGGAACTGCATTTTAGTGAGATCGGGAACGGATGGCAACATGAGTCAAGATGGGGTGAAAATCGTGATGTCAGTTTTAGATTTCGAGGATTTAGCAGTAAAGTTGGCCTTTGGATAGGGATCTAGTTCTGGACTTCAGAGAAGTCTGGTTAGAGATATAAATTTGGAAATCATCAGCATACAGATATCATGAATAGAGCTATGGCTCATTTGCAGAATGACAGATATAATCTAATAGGACAGCAGATCGATGATGCAGGACAGAACAGAGGTCGTGCAACAGCAAACCCTTTGAGGGTGAAGGAGAAAAAATGTCGGACATGGTGGAAGGGTTGGCTTCAATGAGGTACAGAGAATGGATCCACAGAAATAGGAAGGCAGGCAGGAAACATGGGCATGAACAGGTGGGCAGTATATTTAAATAAATGAAAGGTTTGCTAATACAACTGCAGGCCAGGGACATTTAGCCCATCATCTGGGTCTGTGCCTCGAGGGGACTGAAATGCAGGTCCATCCCCCAAAATACTTCCCTTTGCCTCTGCTCCCCATGCACAAAATTCTACAAGCAGAAATTAATTGTCTTAATGTTTATTTTCATAAAATGGAATAACACAGGAAACCCCCAGAGTCACTTATGCTTAAGTGTGAATGAATCTGTCAGGTCGTCCCTGTGAGGAAGCTTTCAATAAGGAGACATGAGAGTCTGAGAACCCTGAGGATTTTCCCATACGTGTTTGGAGTTGGAGGCTGAGAAGGAGGTGGAGTGGAAGAGTGCCACTGACTCTATGGAACACGTCCATATAAATATTGTATAACCCTAAATCAGGACATACGGGGGCACTTCTTGGCTTACTCCTTTGTAGCTGGGTTGGCTAGCATCAGGCAGTGGATCCTTCTGAATCTCAGTTTCCTCATTGGTAAATGGAGATAAGGATAAGGATTACATGATATAATATGCATGCAGTATAGTTTTTAGTGTAAAAAATTCTAAACACCGCTATCTTGTATCTTTCTCTCTTGGAGCACCCTTCCTGCTTGTTCACACCCACAGACTACTTCCTGGTACACCAGTTCCCAGTTCCTCACTAGTGATTAATTGCTCAAAAAACTCAGTCATCCTAACAGGGCAGATTCAAGGATCATAGACATTTGGAAAGAGGAACTGCACCACTGCTCTGTAAACCTTCTAGTTTCATAATCAGGTTGGCACCACTTAATAGTAGTGAGAGAACTCTGTATTGTATACTTGTATTCTTTGATCACATATCTATCAAAAAAAGTTATTGCACATGCCAAATAACTGTATACTCTCCTTGGCTAGATTAAAGCTCCTTGATGGCGAAATGTTATGATGTTTGCCTTGTATGTGTATTGCCAACAATAAACATTTGTTGTTTGGAATCCATACAAAAATGAAAATGCCAGGCACACATCAGAAATAATTCAGTCAGTGATGTCTATCTGGTTTTTAGCCATTGAAAAAGTACTGACACATACAACAGTGTTTTAAGAAACTCTAAACATAAACATCTAAACTATCAGAGTACCTAGTACTTGGCAAATGCATTTTTAGCATTCACATAAAATATAAAATTCATTAATGCATCTTAAAGGGAAGTCACATTTTTAAAAATCTTTTATGCCTAGAACTTCTTAGAAGCCTTTTTTTTCCTTCTGAATGTCTCTGCCAAGTTACTTTGCAAAAAACCAAAGCACTCTACAGCCACTTGAATTCAATATGCATACCATAATGCATGAGGTTTGGGTGGAAGAACAGGTAATCATTAATTCCACTTAACAAAAAAAGCTACCAGCAGCAAATATACAACATATGTACTCACAGGTCTTTTGGGATGCAGCTGGCATTAAAACTGAAATCCTCTGAATCCCAGGCAAGTACTGTGTTTATAAAGATAGCTCCCTCATATTAGACTCCACAAATCTTTATTCAGATGAGGTAGTTGCTTAATTTAATCTACAACTACCAGATAGGGTCCCAAAAATCTTATTTTATTCGTTTAGACAGAACCAGAAGCTTGGCATGATCCCTGTGAAGCCCCAAATCATTTTACTTTATTTTACATTGTTGCAAAGCTTTGAATTTATCTGGATAGCAGACTTTCCAAGGATGTACAAATTCGCTTGAATAGAAACACCTGTCTTAAAGATACCTTTCACTGCCTTTCAATTGCTAGGAGACAGAATCAACCTGATCAATGATAATGTGAGAAGGAAGTCTGTGTCAAAAGAAAAGCAATAACTTTTATTTCTGTTTTGATGCCTAAATATTCTTGGAAATGACCAAGAAATCCAGAGCAATTTGATTTAAATGCTAGAAAGTCTTCTGGATAAATATTAAACACAACTTTCGCTGCCCTGAATACTGGTTATATGAGCTTTCTATTATCTTTCTGCAGGAAGCACGAAAGTGATGTCAAGCCCCATGGAGGCAAATAAGATCCAAAGTTACCATTTAGTCCAGCCCGTCTCCATTACAGTCTCTCACAAAAGTGGTCCCACTGAGCAGAAACTCGTCTCTTTGGTATGAAACAAAACATCTGTGGAACAATGTGTGTGGTATTTAATAATGTTTACTAACAGGATGTTCTTTACATACAACCCCAATACACCTGCACCTTCGAAGCCAGTCACTTTATTTTGTAATCCTTAGCAATGGTTTATCATTATTTTGTCCCATAATTTTATCTTTGCTCTTCTTCCAGCAAAGCAGTTCCAATTTTTTATGTTTTTCAATAATTCTAACTAATTTTATAAATGTTATTTATGAATAGGGAAAAGGCTGTTTTATTTCGACTTTACTGATGAGGAACTTGAGCTTCCAAAAGCTTAAAGGACTACCTCTGCCCCATTCAGAAACAAAACAAAACAACAGTTTGTAAGTAGTGGCGCCAGGATGTATGTCTAGATTCTTTTGACTCTAGATTCTAAGCTCTTTTACCATTGCTTCTCATGAATAAACTCTCTCATATAAACAAATAACTAGGAGGTTAGAGTCTACTGACTAGGGAAAACAAATTCACTGACATTCTGATCTTTGGAAAAGAACTTTTTTTAAAAAATTCAATAAAAAGATATTTAAACGAACTTAAAGAAATAGTGTTTCACTGGCATCCAGTTTCACAATGAGATACAAGTATCCAATTCAAGAAGGTTACTGAAATCTTAAAGAATACAGATCATTTTACGGACAAAGTTGTTTGCAGTTGTCTTTGTAAAGAATGAAAGTCCTTAAACCCCATTACATGGTGACTTCTCTTTCATTTTAAATTTTATCTTACTGTGGCAAGAATAGCTCATATGGGCTTTAAGATAAGGTACGATCCTAGGAAACTAAGTATCCTATGAAACAAAATGATATAAAAAGAATGAACATGTGCAATAATCACTTAGCAAAAACTTAATTAAGCCATGTCATGTGAAATATTTAATTAATTTATATTATGATATATATGCTATGTATTTTTGTATGGAACCCTAAACTATGGATACTTTAGTGACTTAATGTCTGCTGATTACCTGTCACTGGCTAGGATTGTGCTAAGGACTAGACACACATTCATTTAATCTCCATAGGGACCTAATGAGATACAAAGTAGCATTTTGTCAATTTAATTTTATGTAAATTCAATTAATTAATATATAGTGTATTATTAGTTTCAGAGGTAGAGTTCAGTAATTCACCAGTTGCATCCACCACCCAGTGCTCATTACGCTGTGCCCTCCTTAATGCCCACTACCCGGTTATCCCATGCCTCCACCACCTCCCCTCCAACAACCCTTGGTTTTTTTCCTATAGTTAAGAGTCTCTCACAGTGGGTGCCTGGGTGGCTCGGTTGGTTAAGCGACTGCCTCTGGCTCAGGTCATGATCCTGGAGTCCTAGGATCAAGTCCCGCACCAGACTCCCTGCTTGGCAGGGAGTCTGCTTCTCCTGCTGACCTCTCTCCTCTCATGCTCTCTCTCTCTCTCTTTCTGTCAAATAAGTCAAATATTTAAAAATTAAAAAATAAAGAGTCTCTCATGGTTTGTCTCCCTCTCTGATTTCATCTTATTTTATTTTTCCCTCCCTTCCCCTACAGTCCTGTTATAATTTCTTAAATTTCACATGAGTGAAATCACATGATATTTGTCTTTCTCTGATTGACTTATTTTGCTTAGCATAATACCCTCTAGTTCCATCAACGTCATTTCAAACGGTAAGAATTCATTTTTGATGGTTTAGTCCTGTGTGTGTGTGTGTGTCTGTGTGTGTGTGTGCGCGCGTGTACACAATGGGATACAAGTATCAAATTTGTGTGTGTGTGTGTGTGTGTGTGTGTGTGCGCGTGTACACAATGGGATACAAGTATCAAATTCAAGAAGGTTACTGAAATCTTAAAGAACACAGATCATTTTATGGTCAAAATTGTTTGCAGTTGTCTTTGTAAAGAACGAAAGTCCTTAAACACCATACACATGGAGATTTTATATATATATATAACATCTTTATTAACACATCTGTCAAAGGACATCTGGGCTCTTTCCATAGCTTGGTTATTGTGGACATGGCTGCTATGAATATAGGGGTGGAGGTGCTCCTTTTGGATCACTATGTTTGTATCCTTTGGATAAATACCTAGTAGGGCAATTACTGGGTTGTAGGGTAGTTCTATTTTTAACTTTTGAGAAACCTCCATACTGTTCTTCAGAATGGCTGTACCAGCTTGCACTCCCACCAACAGTGTAAGAGGGTTTCCCCATTTTCCACATCCTCGCCAACATTTCTTGTTTCCTGATATGTTAATGTTAGCCATTCTGACTGGTGTGAGGTGGTATCTCATTACAGCTTTGATCTGTATTTCCAGGATGCCAAATGATACTGAGCATCTTTCATGTGTCTGTTGACCATCTGAGATACAAGTAGTATTTTTCTAATTTTTCAGGTTCAGAAAGAGGAAATAAGCCAGGTTAAATGGTTTGCCTAAAACGTAGTGTCTGGTAAAAGGTGGAGTTAGGATTCAAATGCTATGCTCTGCACTAGACCACCCAGCTTCCCACAGTCCCTGTGTTGTTTTGGTAAACAAGAGCATGTTAGAGACACAACTCTGGTTCCTGACTGAACACAGACCTGGCAGAGAAAGTTGATAGGTGAAGAGAAAGGGCATAGTTAACCTCCAGAAGGTAAAATATGCATTTGGATTTCAGTGGTAGAATCTTGGGAAGAAGGAGTGGGGCAGCTAAGATACTAGCAAGAGAGAGCTGGATCCCTGAGTTTGGTGACCTTTCATCGGAGACAAATAGTCCTGATGGTGAAAGAGGTTTCCTATATAAAATGCTGAGGTAATGGTGGCCCAAGTAAGCCACAGAAGCACTCTCAGACCTTCTGCACTGTAATAAACAGTCTGAGCTTATTAATTTGTGGAGGAAAAGAAAGTATAATAAGGAGACATTTTGAGATAAGTTTTTGATGACACTGGAATTTTTCCAAAGCATTTGTTCACTTAATCCTATATTGGCTTTTTATATGTGGGATCTTGAAATAAACAAGGCATCATCTTATGCCTTTTTTTTTTTTTTTTGCATTTGCTTTCAAGCTGATTAGTGCAAATGGGTGGAATTACTTCAGTGTGGTTCTCTTTCTATCTCTTTCACACAGTGGACAATAACAAATGACTTTTCAAAATATCTTGGTGATACCAACCAAAAAAGGTCATTAAGTTTCTTAAGAGGACATAAGCTATTCACACTGGGTCTTCTAATATGCATATCCATATAATTACACACGGTTCATTAGAACGTGATTATCACATGATAACAAATAAGTGATATTTTGTTTCTTCAGTATATGGAATGGTCACACTGTGGATATTATAAAATTATTTCTTTGCAAATTCACATGCAGTTTCACTCTCAAATTGGCACAGTCCATAACTAGTGATGCTTTTCAAACAACAAAAAATAATTTCTGCTTTAGCAACCAAGGCTGAAAATAACGTGAATATCTGTGTATGTTTAGAGATTTAGAAAGTTATTTAATTAAACAGTAGCATCTATTATGTGATTTATAGTGCATGGAGTACTGTGTTAAGTACTTGAATACACTATCTTAGAAGATAAATAGCTAATAGACCAGATAGATAGCTATGTTCTTTAAATTAACACTTGAAAATATTTAAACATAAGGCTATTTTCTGTTTTGCAAATGAAGGAACTGAGGTACTGTACAATTAACTAATCTAAACTCTTAACAGCAAAGTCAAGAGAAAATAATGAAACCAACTGGCTTTCTTGGCTCCAGATAATATAACATAAAATGAAGATTAATAGTAATAAAATTCCAAATAACATCAAAATTATACAATCATAGAACCTCATGTTTAGTATATGAAGACATTATATAAGGTTCCATTCTAATGATACAAGTTTCATAGTTTTAAAAAAACAAATAATATGTCCTCTTGGGGAAAGAAAATTTATGTGCTATAGACATCCATCCTCTTAGAAACTGCTTCAAGCACCTAAAACCAACAATTTATCACTAGGAAAAGTCAAAAACTATTAGAGATACCTCTAACCCTCCATTGTAACTGTTCCAATAGTTGACTTTAAAAATGGGGACCCATGGGACGCCTGGGTGGCTCAGTTGGTTAAGCAGCTGCCTTCGGCTCAGGTCATGATCCCAGCGTCCTGGGATCGAGTCCCACATTGGGCTCCTTGCTCAGCAGGGAGCCTGCTTCTCCCTCTGCCTCTGCCTGCCATTCTGTCTGCCTGTGCTCGCTCTCTCTCCCTCTCTCTCTCTGATAAATAAATAAAATCTTTAAAAAAAAATGGGGAAACAGCTTATTTATAACTTGTCAGTGTGCTAGTATACCATTAAGAATTAAATTCAAATCATGATATGAGAATATGCTGATAGAATGGAAATATAATTCCATACTTTAAAAATAAATATGGGGAATGCCTGGGTGGCTCAGTGGGTTAAAGCCTCTGCCTTCGGCTCAGGTCATGATCCCAGGGTTCTGGGATCGAGCCCCGTGTTGGGGCTCCCTGCCCAGCAGGGAGCCTATTTCCTCTCTTCTCTCTCTCTGCCTGCCTCTCTGCCTACTTGTGATCTCTCTCTCTCTCTATCAAATAAATAAAACTTAAATAAATAAATAAATAAATATGAGTCTCTTTTTTTGTTTTTATAAATTTTATTTTTTAATTTAATTTTTTTTCAGTGTTCCAAAATTCATTTTTGTGCACCACATCCAGTGCTCCATGAGTCTCTTTTTGATCCCCAAACCACTGCTCTCCATCTAAATGTGCTCTCTTCAAAATAAAGAAAATGGACACACTGTTTTAGATGTGGAGAGAGATACAGAGAATAAATGTAGAAAAATATTACTAATTAGTAAATCTAGGTAAAGGGTGTTCATCGTGCCACCCTTTCAACTTTCTGAAATTTTAAATCTTCACTCCCGGGGCGCCTGGGTGGCTCAGTCAGTTAAGCATCTGGCTCTTGACTTCAGCTCAGGTCATGATCTCAGGGTCCTAGGATCAAGCCCCGTGCCAGGCTCCATGTTCAATGGGGAGTCTGCTTGGGATTCTTTCCCACTCCCTCTCTCTTCCCTTTGTCCCTCCCCTGCTCGCTCTTTCTCTCTCAAATAAAGAAATAAACAAAATATCTTTTTTTAAAAATCTTTACTCCTAGTGACCTCTCCTCAACCCAGACATTTCCACCTTATGCATTTGGCTTGCTGCCATTCCAGGACTTTTTTTTTTTTTTTTAAGATTTTATTTATTTGACAAAGACAAGAGAGCTAGGGACACAAGCAGGGGGAGTGGGAGAGGGGGAATCAGGCTTCCCACCTGATGTGGGCCTCCATCCCAGGACCCTGGGATCATGACCTGAGCCAGAGGCAGACACTTAACGAATGAGCCACCCAGGCGCCCTCCTGGACATTTTAGATGCATATAATTTTAATGGTAGAAATTGTCTGCAAATCTCTATGACTTTACCAAGCACAGACACACAAATTTTTCCTGTCTCCATTCATTAATCTCTTAAACTGGTGGTTTTCAAGTACTTGGATATAATGGAATCTCTGTGAGACTCTTCCCAAGTTTTCCAAGGCTCCAGTCATCCATGTTGCTTATTTCGCCTGGGACCAGAATAAAGATCGTGAGCACCCTATTTTTCAAGGAATACCCAAAATGGTTTCCAGCACACAGATATTCTAGAAAATGCCATTTGAAAGAAGTCGTTTTCAAAAAAAAAAAAGTCATTGTCTTGAAGCCATACCACCCCTCCCCCCTTTATTTTCTATCTGTGTAATTCACAGTAAGCCTGAGTCGTGAGGGGTATAGGTAAGAGAGGACAAGTGGGTCTGTGGGAGGAGCATGCCACGTGACAGCTGTTCTCGCCCACAAAAGGTCTAGAGAAGCAGTCATTCGTATTCTCCCTCAAAGAGAAAATGCCTCAGTTCTAGCAAGAAGTAATCTGAGACGGTCAACAAATTACTTTTTTTCCCCCTTTTAACTTAAAGTACACAATGAGACTGAAACGCATCTGTGTCAGACAAATTACTGGGAGTAACAGAGGTCTCACCCTCCAAGTACAGAAAAAATGAGGCAGTGCCAAGTGAAAAATTTCACTCCTGCTGTCTTTTCTAAAGGACAAGGGTTATTAATTCACAATTTCCTCACTCTGCAAGTCATGGGCTCTTACTTCCAAATTCCCCGTGGGGAAATCCTACAAAAAACTCAAAAAGCCACAGCTCTTGCTACTGTTAATATTTTAGGTGTTGCATCAGTGGGAAAACATAGATAACTAAACATTTTGATATGTAATATGCAAACGTTTTAAAGGCCGAATAGCAAATAGATTCCTTTGTACAACACTTCCACCCAGTTAATAAGAGATATGTAGAGCCTTCCTGAGCTGAAGCACCAACTGTGCTATTTGATTCATGAAGAATAACCAAATAAATCACTGTAAAGTGCTCCAGACAAATATTTACTTTATAGCATTATAGGCTAGGTGGTAGGATTTGTACAAAGTGACTTAATTAAACAGGCTACCATGTAAAACACCCAGCCTCCAGCGAGATATTGTAATTAGCCCCATATCTGTAATACCCTAGGCCACAAAATACTTAGCAAGCTGGAGTGGACCTACTGGCAGAAAGGGAACACAGCCGGTAAGAGATGGATGGAGTATTTGTAGAATGAGTATTAACTAAGCTTCCTTTTCTCTTCCCTCGTATCAGGCCAAAGGAAAGACCTTTGAAGAACAATCAGAGCCATTCCTTCTTTTATCTTTTTTACAAATATTTATGAAGCGCCAGCCTTGCTTGTAGGTGGGTAGGATGTGGTAAAGAAGACAAAATCCCTGCCCTCATCTAATTTAGAAAGGTTGACAGATAACAGAGGAAGAAAAATATATATATATAACAAATGAGCATGTCTTTTCAGGTAAGTATTTTCAGGTGGTGGTAAGTGCCAATAAGAAAAATAAAGCAGAGTAAGGGACTGGGAGGTAAAAGAGTGCCTTTTTTCTTTTTTTCTTTTTTTCAGATGAAGGGTCAGAGAAGCTTTCTGTAGCAAGTGACTTTTTTTTTTTTTTTTAAGATTTTATTTATTTATCTGGCACACAGAGATCACAAGTAGGCGGAGAGGCAGGCAGAGAGAGAGGAGGAAGCAGACTCCCCAGCAAGCAGAGAGCCCGATGCGGGGCTCGATCCTAGGACCCTGGGATCATGACCTGAGCCGAAGGCAGAGGCTTTAACCCACTGAGCCACTCAGGCGCCCCAGCAAGTGACATTTTAAGGGAAGCCTGAATAGAAGTTAGAGAGTGGGCCATGTCCCCATCTAAGGGACTAGCCTTCCAGGCAGAAGGAACACCAAGTGCAAAGGCCCAGGAGCGGAAACATGTGAGGTTTGTTGAAGAACAGAAAGGAGGCTACTCTAGCAGGAAAGTAGCAGATGCGGACACAGGTGGCCTGAAGCTGGATAATGCTGGGCCTGGTAAACCCTGGTAAGCATTTGGGATTCTTTCCTGAGAGTCCTTTAAATGACTCAAGCATAATATTGCTGGTGTCTTTACAGTGATGTTAGAGAAGAGGGCATCTATAAACATTCAAGGAGAAGAACTGGGAGACCATAGAAGAGGGAAGAATGAGAAAGGAAAGCAAATGGGATTTCACGAGGGGGGATAAACTCTAGCAGCTGGTCAGTGGGCATGCTTCCCAGACCACCTTCCAGCATGTATCTTGGGAGTTGTCATCCTTACTCTAGGAAGCCCCTTTTACAGTAAGTATTTTAAAAATTCAATATATTGAAGACTTGTGGACACTAAAAGACAAGGAAAACACCATTTATACACTTGCATTACTGAGAAAATGCTTGCTCTGATTAAAGCAACAGACCGGGCTAGGAGGCATAGATTTCTACTGGCATTCAGTTCAGTCCATAAATGAAGATAATTTCTGTAAACACATATACAACTCTCCAGGACAGATGCGAAACACAACACAAGCACCTCCAGCAAATTAGGACCGAGCAATAGGGTTTTCCCAGACGCACCATCCTCCCAAGCACCTCTGCTGATTGTCTGATGCATTTGGGGACCCTGTGCATCAGCTAGCACCCTGCATGGCATCATGCAATGCAGGGGATGATAAATGTAAGGGGATACCAAATTTACATAGTTGCCTCCCGTTTTCCATAAACAGTAATTTGTTAAGTCACAAAGAATGTCATCGGCACAGTTTTCAATGTCATGGGATAGACACACTACTTAGAAGCCATTACCCTCAAATATACATTCTTTTTCCCCTTGCCTTCTAATCTCCTCACCCACCAATCCATTCTCCACAAAGCCTGCCAAGTCTCTTACCAAAGTCAAAGCTACTTATGGCAATCCCCTTCTCACGACCTTGCGGTGGTTTCCCACTGATGATGGAATAAAGCCCCACGTCCTGTTCCTAACAGTGGAATCTCTAAAGTATCACTCCAGTCTACAGGCACTTCCTATCTTGGCCACCTTGCACCTCATGCTGGTGACTCCAGCCAACTTTGCTCACTCTCCCCCATGCTCTGAGCCAAATCCCAGCTCAGCCCCTTATTTGCTGTGTAACCCTGGGTCCTCCCTGTGCATCACTTCTTTTCCTATAAAATGGAAGTACTCACACTATATACTCATAACTCATGGGCTTTTCATGGGCCTAAGTAAATATACTTAGAATAATGTCACATACACGGCAAGTACTAAATAAACATGAGCTCTTATTATTGTTATGAATTAATGGAATTTCCTTGTTATTATTTCTCTGACCAAAAAAAATGGCCTTCCTGCCCACTCTTCTCCCAGAAAACTCCTACTCATTTTTCAAGACCCCACAAAAACATCACCTCTTCTCTAAATCTTTCCTAACACATTGACTCACTTTCTAGTGGTCTTTAATTCTTCTGTACTCTCATGATACACTGGGGCATCACTCTTCAAAAGCATTATTTGCACAACATTGATTAATTATTAACACATAAGTTTACTTGCCAGGCAGTATATGAGTCCTTTGAAGTTCTTTGAAGGCAAGTCTATGTCTTCCTCATTTTGTATCTCCTAAACCCAGAGTAGGGCCTGGAGCACAGTAGTCTTCCAACAAATGCTTTGTTCAATCAACTATTCAATCAGTAAATATGTAAGGACACACATATTTCTCAAAAATTTTCCAATGTTGCTTGGAAATATTGCAAGGAAACTGAAGAATACAAGGCACAGATTTAGCAGGTTTAGCTAAGAAACTCGGCCCAAACTGCATATGTTTCTTGTCTAAATTGTGCCTAAAACTTGGCAAAAGCCTGGCGTTATTTACTGGTTTGTTTTTACTCTTCCTCTAGCCATTCTAGTATTGACTTGTCAGGCAGGAGCTCCTTAGAGCATGAATGACGTCCTTTAATACAATTGCAATCAATCATTAGACACAAGAGTACACATTTCATGAACCTTTGTTAAGATGAGGGAAGAGTCCCAAGATATAGGTAGAATTCAATGGGGGGAAAGGGAGAAAAATACAAGTCTTTCTAATACTAACTCCAAGCCAAGGAATATTGCTCCTTGGACAGGGACATTCCCATGGGCAAGCACGGATAGATGGACAGAATGCATTTACTATTCAGGAGGGGAGTGCTAGGGGAGGTGGGTAGTGAGCCAAGAAAGTAGGGAAGGCCATCATCAGTAACTTTCTTCACAGCATCACTGTTGATGGTGGAGGAGAACCACTGACTGTAGTGAGAACATCAGCAAAGGAAAGAAGGTTGAAGAAGCTGGACACTGTGGCAAGTGCCAGTCAGGAGAAAGCAGGCCACAGGAGTCAGGCAGAATAAGATTATGCCTCAGAAACTGTCACCCTTTGAGGTTAGGGAAAAATAATTTGCTGACCTAAGGACTTAATTTTCTAACTCCCTAACATTTCACTGACACTTTGCAATGTAAGATGTGTTTTTTATTGATATATATTTTTAAAGATTTTATTTATTTATTTGACAGAAAGAGATCACAAGTAGGCAGAGAGGCAGGCAGAGAGAGAGGAAGGGAAGCAGGCTCCCTGCTGAGCAGAGAGATCGATGCATGCGGGGCTCCATCCCAGGACCCTGAGATCATGACCTGAGCCGAAGTCAGAGGCTTTAGCCCACTGAGCCACCCAGGCGCCCCTCGATATTTTTTTTTTTTTTTATCATCTAACAATGAGTGTGGCATCTACTACTGACCAAAAAAAGAGTAAAAACATCAAAACTGCAAGGAGAATTTGGAAATTTGGGATGGTGATTCAGAGTCAAATTAATGGGTCACAAAGTAGATGTGCATGGAAGAAGCTAAAGCAATTGAGAATATTTTAAAAATATCTACAACATCTAATCTTGCAAAGAACATGAATTTAGAGTACTCTTATACTCCAAATGAATCTTAAATGAGATAATACACAAGAGTATTCTAGCAACTAATTTAAAATACAGTAAGTGTTGGAAAGCATATAGGTAGAATCAGAATTTCTTCTTGCTCATAGCAATGCTCAATTCTGTATGTTGAGGATATAAAAAAAATAGTTCCTATGGGACCAGTTAACCCTGATCTTTGGATTCATGCAAGTCTTTTTTTTCTTAAAGATTTTATTTATTTATTTGACATGGAGAGAGAAAGAGAGCACAAACAGGGGGAACAGCAGGCAGAGGGAGAAGGAGAAGCAGCCTCCCCGCTGAGCAGACAGGGCTCGATCTCAGGACACTGGTATCATGACTTGAGCCAAAGGCAGGCACTTAACCAACTGAGCCACCCAGGCACCCCTTATGCAGGTTCTTATAAGCTTTTCCTTAGTATTTTACTGAGGAGCAAAAATCAGATTTTAAATATTGTTATATACAGACTGATGACCATCCAGAAGCATTTTCTAATACCTGGACTATGAAGTAGTGAGACTGTGTACCAAAAGAGATTATAGAACTATTTTCTCCAGAGTCATAATAAATAGGGCAGATTTTCATATGTCAAAGATGGAGTAATTGTGGTCTGCCCAAGGGTAAAAGGAAGCAATGAGATAATCACCCAAATTCCTTCCAGATTCAGGATTGTTTAAATAGTCTGATTAGTGACAACCCACTGGATATCTACTTCTGTTTTCAGATATTTTAAAAATAATCCCAGAGTCAATATTTCACAAGTCCTTCTTCAATCTTCTTCCATTAGCCCACACTTCATAACTTGGGTTTTCAAAACCAGAACGACACGTTCTTCTGACCAAAATATGAAATCTACAAATAACTAAAGATAAAAAAAAAATTGTTCAGTGGGTTTGGACATAAACTGCATCTTCTGCTTGCTTAGTTTCATCATGAAAATTACTTTAATTTCAATGCTGGAATCAAAACAATCCAGTCTTCTTAAAAGAAGCCTACTGTCTACTGTAAAGTAATAACATGTTTTTAGAGACTTCTAAGTGCATATCTTGGAATTTCTAACTTAAATGCATGGTTTGGAAAATACCAATCATTGATCGTGAAAGGATGGTTACATTTCATCATGACAAAGAAGCAAAAATAACGTACTTACACTCCTATTTACTCATGTAACTATTACATATGATGCTAAAAAAAAAACCAATGTTTTAGATAAGAAAAAAGTCATTCAAATACGTAAGATATGTGTATATTTTCTAAAAAGAAATTTTCATGAAGTGTTTCACAAAAATAAATTTGAAAAATACTAAACATATAGCGAAATAAAACAACAGAAATAAATGTGACTATGAACTTAATCAGGACTTGGAAACAAACTGATACAGCTTTACTAAGCATGATGAGAAGGGGAGTATATGAGTTGAGAGGGGGGGAAAAAAGTGAAAATGAATCATGGCCATAACTAATTTTATTAGTTTGATGACTAATGGATTCTTTAAACCTATATTATGGTACATTATAACCAAGTCATGTGTTTTAAAAGGGGGGGGTAGTTTCTGACAATTTGCAGTAATTTTTGTTTTAACTCGGCTAGAGGATCATTCCAATAGCATAAATTAACTTAGATGTCATTTAATTGTTCTTTTTGTAACTTGCTGCAAGAAAATTTATATAATACATGAGTGAAACTGGCTCTTTCATCACTTTAAAATTTGGGTTCTTTTGAAAAGAAAAAAATCCAGTATTTATAGCTCATGTTCTTAGCACATCAAAAATCTATTCTCAGTAAAAGAAAGGTTACATTATTATATTCAGAAACTCTATAATAAGGAAAATATTACCAAAATTTTAGGAAGATTTACCATTATCTGAAAATTAGCTTATTAAAATTAAATGTCCTTCTGGTCAAAATAATGGTTGATATTAATACAAGCAATAAAACATGTAAGTCTGTTAGTTAATTGTACATTTTCCATCTTTGTTCTTTTTATGAGAATGAATTATACCCACATCCCTTCTCCTATTCAGTTATACTACTTAGCAAACTATATGAAAATACTCACATTAGGGGTGGAGTAAACCACAAGAGAAAGGAGTTCTTCAGTACATACTTATATATAAATCTCTATATACCTATGCTGCCATTGGTAGGCTTTAAAAAACTAATCATGTGCATTCTATGTATGAGACTAGAATTAAGATTTAATTCATTAAAAAGATGACCAAAAAAATTCTCCAATGAAGCAACTGTATGAGCAGTAGTCCATTTTCAGAAAACAAAAATAACTGTATCATTTTTAGCTAGGTAAAGTATGCTTTAAGCTAAACACGTGGTACCCATCAAAGGCAAGCTATATATTACTAGGAGTAAGTTGAATTTGCCAAAGCACTGTGCAATGTATGAGACAAACATTTTGGAGGAGTGGAAAGCAGAATGCAAGTAAATATTAATCTGCAAACCCAGACATCCTCGGTTTATAATGCTGGCTGGCCACCTAACATGCAGTGATAAAAATCACTGTTAGAATTGTCTGTCAGAAAAAAAAAAATTATCTGTCAGAAGTACTTACCTGCTCCCTTTATTGCAATGGTCCTTATTAAATAAAAACTATACAGATACCCAGTTTTGAAGGGTATCTTTATCTGAAAGAAAATATATCCTTCAGAGAAATCTGAAATGCCCTAGCACTGATGATGAAAGTTTATTTACTTTCTAGTGGGCTTTTTCTTACACTTCATTATCATACTGATTTAAGGAAGCTCCCCCCTTGTATGTAACATACATGTTAAAGGTGGCAGATTCAGTGCAATTTTTATAGAAAGTTCTTGAATGTATTTACTTGCTATTCCGAAGTAAATGGGGGAATTTATTTATTATTGCCAATCAATCTGAAGTTCTTTTTTTTTTTTTTTTCACAAGAGGCTCTTAAAGAAAATAGCAATTTGAAACCAAATCAGACTAAATAACCATGCCATTTCAGAAGTGGGAACTTTGTTCTCCCTTTCCCTAAGTAAAGTCAATAGATCAAAAACCCACTAGTCTCTACACTACAAACATGGCAATGCAACAATGAAGTTTGACTTTAAACATAATCTTAATAAATAAACTAGAACTAAGCTTAAAATACTAATTCTCATACCAAAAATACACTACTGAAAAATGTCAACAACAGCCACCAAACAAAGCCCCCAAAAAAGTCAGCTCTCACCTCAACAAAGATTCAACAAAAACCTGAATGTTTATAACTCCTTCGGTATTTAATTTACCTGGAATCAGCTAGGTATTTTTTATAAGCAGTAATCTTAAAGACTCCCCACAGTTAAAGGCTTATTTTATCTGGAAACAGCTTGGCAGCACAATGATAACTGAATACACAGTACACTGTGTCTTCTCCAGCGGACTCATTCTCCATTCATTTCACACTCGTGGTATGCATTAGGAACGAAATTCAAATGTTCTGTTTTCTACATTTCTAAACCACAGCCACTAATGAAAAGCACTGCAGACACCTCCAAGTCCCATCTTACCATGTATGAGCCACAGTGAAGCGCCGACGTTGCCGGATGCTTTTATTCACCAGCAACTTTCTGAAAAAGCATGGTGAGTTCCTCGGTGAACTGCGTGGAGAAATTTTAGGAGATGTAGGTCTGTTTCCCGGTAGTCTCGGAAGCTCGAGTTCTAAGTGCATTTGCTCCTTGAAAGTCTTGATGTAAACCTCAGATTCAGAAGCAGTAAGTTCTTTTGAAGACTCTTTGGCTGTCATGTCTTATACAGAGCGCTGGCTTTCACCACCCAAAACAAAAACCTCAAACATAGCAGAGACACAGCTGCAGGTTAGGAGGCTGATGAGTCTGCAAACTGTTTTCCAGTTTAATTTCAGAAGCCGCGGCTCCCGTGCGTGAGCTGCTTAGAGCAAGAGCAGCATACTAGAAGAATGGCAAGTCAGGCTGTCACAAGGAGCTTTATCAGCCTGGCTTTGCCTCTGAAAATGCGCCAAAGTGCTTCCTATGTCAGTAGCCTCCTTGTGGATGAGGTTCGTCTGCAAGCTACACACTGACACTCACTGAATTCATTCAGCTGAATATACCAACTCATGAAATATTCATAAGGGCTTCTGATAAATCCTTTGCATGTATTTTTTTAAAATCTTATCAAGCAAGCTGCATTCACTAATGGATAGTCACCAAAACCTAGGCACCTAGTCACCTGTTTTGTTCACACAAAAAGCAGAACTAGAGCCCTTCCAGCATGTGTGATGTTTAAAGTCTTCATTCAGAATTATCTTGCCCTGTAATGCACACAACAGTGACTCCACCTACCAAATGCTTATTGGCCTAGGATTATTTAAATAATTGCACTCTGGTTTCCCCTCAACAACACTCTTCATTGCTCAGATTTTCACAAAATTTGTAAAGCTACTGTGCTCTTCACAGTGAAAACATTAAATCAGGGACTATCAAAAAGCCTAGCTAAAACAACCCCCCATATTCCATTTTCTGAATGAAAAAGCTGATTTGCTGAAGTTTTTCTTTTCCCTCCCCTCTCCAGAAGATCCAAAACAGCATCAACATTTACAAAAAAAAATAAAAAAAAGTCAGCTAACAGGAAAACACTGGATTTGGTTCATTTCCCTGAGGAATTTAAAAGCTAATCTTTATTCCAATAAACATTACCCTCATTCTTCTGTTTAAGCTCATTGTTAAAGGGTTGCCCACAGCAGCCACTCTGTTAGTTAGATGCAAAGTCACTTCTGAAACCCAAAGCTCTGCAGAACAGAAATGGAGGTAACAACCAGGAAAAACGCTGCCCAGGAAAAACACTGCCCGGGAAAGTGCAGAGTCCAAAGGCAAGCGCTGTGCGCACACATGTGTGTAAGTGTGCACATGCGCGCACGGACAAAGCCACATGCCTGCTCACGTACTCGGGTAGGTGTGCAAGACAGTTTACATCTGTGAGTTTGTGTGTGTACTTTGTTCACAAGGGCTTGCAAATGAGACGTATAGGCAGGGGAATCAAAAAAATGTCTCAAGTTCCAAAGCAAATCATTATAACCTGAAATTTCATTTAGAAATAGACTGGAGTCCAGCTCCTATACTACAAAAGGCACGTGGAAGGGAAAGGAATATGGTGCTGCTCAAAGTGTACGGATGTAGAAAGCCTGCTCCAGCAATGATTGCCACCAGGGCCAGCCTGATCTCACAAAAATTTGACAAAGCGCAATTCCGGCTAGTCCGCGAGAGGCAGTTAAGAAATGATTCACAGGAAAACTTCAGGGAATAGGAAGACATTAATTCTCCTCTAAGGTGTGAGGACTTCCACCTTTATAAAAGTCATTCCCATATGTCATGTACTCTGGCTGAATATCTGAAGGACCAAATAAGAGCAGACGATGACCTGGAAAAAGAGAAACCCCACACCAGCCTTTGGGGGAATTTGGTCAATGCTAACAGAAGGGATATAAACTCCTAGCGTACAGGTACTATCTTGGAAAGATACCAATACTGCAATCATACACTCGGAATATTTCGTGACAGAAGTCAAGTCAGGAAATTTCACAGTTGTAACAAATCCCAGTAATCACCTTATACAGCTCCTCATTTCAAAGACAGATAGTCCTAGAGAACTTGAGTAATGTGTCCCATGTCATATTTGTAGTTGATGTTAGAGCTAGAGTTAAAGATAAAGAAGATAAAGTCCACAGGCTTTCTAATTCCCAAGAGAGCACTCTTTCATTATATGAAACTGAGAAGCCAAAAAAGTCAGTTTGTCCAGCTAGGCCCTGGCACATCTTCCGTATATATTTAAATATATTTTAACTGCCCTACTTGAGAATGGATTGTTAGTAATATCATGGCAGGACATATTGCTGGTACCTATTATTTACTGCATGACAAAAACAAAGCTAGGACTTTCCTCTGACAATCATGTGATTTAAAACTGAGACATGAGAATATATGATCCTACCAATATTCAGTGACTCATTTACTTAAAAAAAAAAAATAAAGACAATTTGAAGTTACCAAGGTCTTTCTCAGATTCACTTTTTAAGGCTGCCAAAATATAGGAAGCATTTCAGGGATTGTTTTTCTCCCAAATGATGGCAAATTTCATAACCTAGATTTAGCCGTACGTAAACCAGGGTTCAGATAAGGAAATACTGCCAGAGCATTCACTTACCTGAAGCAGCATAATGATGTAATTATAATTACTTCTGATTCTTTTGGGCAATTTATGTGACATTATGTGACATTTCACATTACTCTTTTCATTTGCCCACTATGACAAGCCAATGTCCCAGTTAAAGAAATTTTGAGAGACATCTTAAGAAATAAAATTCTCAAAAATAAAATCTTGTTAACTCTACCTAGTTTTGATAATATTAAGGAATACCAAAGACAGTTAATTGAGATGCAAAACTTAAAAGATAATCAGACTATTTTAAAGCCTGAATTAGTTACCTCTGAAGAAAGGAAATGCATGTCCACAGGTAAATGCATTAAAGTTTGTTTCCAGAGCCAACATGCCAAATAGAAACTCAATACCCTGTTAAACACTGAAGTCAAAAAGGAATCCAGAAAGTAGGAAACAAGAGATGGTATCTAAGAAAAAGTACACAAAAGCAAAGTAAAGGCAGATAATACCCTGTTATATTTCAGCAAAGAATACACTGTTCGGAGAGAGAAAGCCAGGAGAACTGAAGAAAAAGCCCAGAAGAAAGCAAACAGAGTTTACGTGCCCTTCTGAGAGCGTAGGAAGGAGCCAAAGTAAAAACGTTCCTATCTATACGCCATGCTTAGTCCTTGGCACCTCAAAAGGAGAGATGAGTAATTCTGAGTCAATTTATTAGTGCGCAGATAGTTGCCCTTGGGAATTACTTGAGAATTCCAATTATAGCTGTGTCTCAATTTTAAATAATGAAATTCCTGGTATCCACATCCTGTGAAAGCAATAAGGATCAAGAATTTTTCATAACAAAATATCATTAAAGGATGTGAATAGAGTTATATGGTTAAAAACAATCAATAATGTATTATTTATTAATATGAGAGACAACTTAAAAACATTCTGACTTTTCATTAAACTGAAATGGAAAGTAAATTAATTACAACCAAACAAAATGATAAACTTAGAGTGCAAGTATTAGAACATTGTTTAAATGCATTTTAAGGCTTATGGTTTTGTAATCAAATTATTTTAAATGAAATCAATTATACTCTTTCCATATTCATTATCTTTCAGACTTTATAAGTTTACCTGGAATAAATTTTCTCTGAACTGAGTGACCAATTTTTAACTAACTGCTATTATAAAACTGAAGTATTTTAAAGGCATAAAACCACAGATTCTATGCAATATTATGCATAACAGTGTTGAACATGAAATAGCATGGCTCACATTTACTAAAAATACAAATCTGGATATTTGAGAAGACAGAATTTACTCAGAATCTTCTTTCTGAAGAGGAATAGATTTAAGACTATCAATATTAACCGAGTTAAACCATTGTGGATTATATCTTTATGTCACTGACCCGTGCTCTTTTTCTAAAACAACATACCATCTGAGCACAGCCATTAGGCTCTACTCAATTAAATACAGACAAGCTCTTCTTTCAGTCAGACAAGGTAAGAAGTGAATATACAGAACACCAGGAAACACTGGTAGCTTCTTTTAACAGAATGCCCCACTCACCACAGATGGCAACTTCTCCCAATTTCTCTATTTCAGAAATTTCTTTATTTGAAGAAATAGAGCTGGAGTTATTCTAACATGACTTTGGAAGAGACAACATTCAGCTGAATGGAAATAGTTGTCTAGACATCTTGGAGCAGAACCTTAACTGACCACTCTTTTTAGAATTAAGGATTACAAAAGAGGAGCTTTTATTGATTACATATCCACTGGGTGCTCAACTTTGTTGTAAGCATTTCAACAAGTTATTTCCGTTTATACTCATTATAAACTATCTGACAAGTGGTATTGAAATCTTTGTTGGACTTCCCGATAGTATCAACCTCTGAGGGTTCTTGAGGGCTGGGCTGAGTCTTGTTTATTTCTAGAATATGGAACCGAGTCTGGCACAGAGTCGATACTCAATAAATATTTGTAGAATGAATGCCCATTATTTGGTCATTTTCAGATGAGATCATCAAGATACAAAATTGTATCTTTTTAAGGAGTTGACCCTACACTACAGTTTTTGTAACAAAGGAACCTAATGGGACAAAAGAGGGAATGCATGCTCCCAGGGTGGTCTGGTCATGTCACCAAAAGTATATTTTCTCAAGTACTATATGTCCTTGACTCTGAAGTCATCTAGCATGTTATCTTTATAAAATAATATGAATGCTTCACTTTCATCCATATGACACTACTTAATTACTCACTATTACAAAATTCGTGCTCCAGAAGGATCAGTTTTAACTCGTACCATCTCCAAAGTCCGCTGAATCCCAGGGAGGGAAGCTATATTGCTTGAGAGCAAGAACTTTGTTTTGTTCACCAGTATAATCCCAATACCCAGGACAGTATTGACCACACAGTAGATATTCAAATAAATATTTTTTGGATGAATAAATGAATGATCTCCTCAGTACAGAATATGATTGGTGGGGGGTAGGTTGGCCAAAATGGGATACATGACCTCTCTCAAAGGACAGCAAGAGTGATAGTGGCATTAACCCATAACCCTTCCACAATTCTGCACATTATTTTATGTAGTTTCACTGCCTAAACATGTTACTTCTCTACTTTCTTTGCCAAGAATACCGTCTTATCCATTAAGGCTAAACCCAAAGAACCGGATTCATCTGCAGAATGTTTCGGAGGATATCACACTACGTATTTTTGTTTGTCTCCCAGAGTAACCTATGAGCTCTCCAAAGACATAAACTATTTCACTCATGTCTTTATCCCCACAGCCTGACATTGCTCTGATTGATTAATATTTGTGGATTGAAAACAGGAATAGAAAATGAATACAGTGCCCAAATCATGCCACATATTGTTCTCACTGTCTTGATAGCCAGTCCAGCCAATATCCTAACTTCTTGTACTTGAGCTTACAAATGTTTCCAAAATAAGCTTCTTAAATCCTAGCGGTTTGGTTATGTTTCCCATTTTAACTAGCATATCCTCATTCTTAAAAATAAATAAACAAATAAAAATTACTATGATTACTATTATCATTCACATTCCTACTGCAGGGCTAAAGCGGAATGTCCATGTATCACGATCTCCCTTCATTAGGTGGTATACAGATAGGACAGACTGGTGAGGCGCTCTCCTCATGGTATTTTCTGGTTTTGGCAGAGTAATTAGGTGCTTCTCTCTCAAAGCATATCCTCTGAAGGCAGACTGCATAGGCAAAAATACTAAGGAAGCTCCTCTCTTTGTTTCCTAGGTCATTGTTAACATCAAAATATATTAGCAAAGATGAGTCAGATACCTAAATGCAAGGAGAGAAACTGTTCCCAGGGTAGGTGTTTTTAAATCTGCATTTCAAGAAGATATTCCAGTTCCCAAAGATAATACTAACCTGTCAGCAAATTTCTTAAAAGGGTGATTTCAAATGAATAGGATATTAGGAACATATATGTTAAAAACAAAGGCACATTGGGAAAACCTCTTTCTCTAAATGAGCTTGTATCTCTCTATTATTTCTACTCTGTCAGTGGTCTTCTGTGAAATATGTAAAGAAAAATGGTATGGTATTAAACTATAGTTCAAATTTTTAAATGTAAACAATTATCTGTATAAGACCAATTAACTATGATACTACAGAGATCATAAAAAGAATATAGCACACATGAAAACTAAGTCAAATTCACTCTGCTGCTCTTAAAAAAGAGACTAATACTCAGGGATCCATTTGTGTTTGAGTATGTATTTGCAAGTATTTTACAAAAACAATATTTTCCTAAATTAGTTTGAGTCTTCCTAAATTAAATGAGTCTACAAATGGTACAGAACACACATGAATATGGAAAATGTTTCCCAAAATGGTGGATTTGATCATGATTGGCTCACGGAATTTCAGCATTTGTGTATTTACAACACATTCTGTTAAAGTCTATTTGCATTAAAAGTTTTTTTAAATTCAGTAACATTAATGATGATGGCTTTTTGATTTGTAATAAAGAAAGCAAAATTTTACCTATTAAGATTATGTATGAAATTCTACTATTAAGAAGTAACTTAAATTTGGGGTGTCTGAGTGGTTCAGCTTTTAAGCATCTGCCTTCAGCTCAGGTCATGATCCCAGGATCCCAGCATCCAGGGATCAAGCCCCACCTCAACCTCCCTGCTCAGTGGGGAGCCTGCTTGCTCCCTCTCCAACTCCCCGGTGCTTATATTCTCTCTCTTGCTATCTCTATCATAAATAAATAAAATCTTAAAAAAAAAAAAGAAGTAACTTTAATTTCATATAAGTATTTTATACCAATTAAACACTGCAATATTAGCATATGTAAAATCCAAGAGTGGGGATATTTTATATGTAAGCATGCTAAACTTTGTAGCAAAGACATTTAAATAGAATGTATATTTTTATAAAGCTCCCTTGGTTACTTTTCATCTTTCTTGTTTTATTTTTAAATTTATCATACAATAAGATTGACCTTTTTTGGTTCACTGTTCCATGAAATTTAACACATCTGGATTCATATAACCTTTATTATAATCAGGATATCAAACAGTTCTGTTAACCCCAAAATTCTCTTGACCTATACCTTTATAGTTATACCTTCTTTACACTCCTGATTTCTGGGAATCCCTAATCTATTCTCCACCACTGTAATTTAATGTTTTCAGTAATGTCATAAATAGGGGATCACATGGTACTTAACCTTTCAAGACCAACTTCTTTCACTCAGTACAATGTCTGACATTTAGACAATGTTACATTTATTAATAGCTCATTCTTTTACCGCCACATAGTTTTCTGTTGTATAGATGAACCCAGGTTTTTTTTTTTTTTTTTTAATCCATTCACCACTGAAGGGACATTTGGGCTATTTCTAGTATGGGGCAATTTTGAATAGAGCTGTGATAAATACCATGTGCACATTTTTGTGTAAATATATGTTGTCATTCCTCTATGGCAAATGCCAAATAGTGGGATTTCTGGGTCACAGGCTAAGTGTATATTCTTCTTTATAACAAAAAATCAAGTTGTTTTCCAGAACGGAGGCATCATTTTGCATTTCCATCAGCAACTCGAAGGTTCCCAGCAGCCCCGTGGACTTGCTAGCACTTTGTCTTTTCGGTATTTTAGCCATTCTAATAAATGCGTAGTATATACCTCATACTGATTGTAGTTTACAGTTCCCTAGTGGCTAATGTTGACCATGTTTCCATATGCTGATTTGCCATTAGGACAGCCTCTTTGTAAAGTGTCTGTTTAAGATTCTTGCCCATTTTCAATTTAGACTGTTTCTTTTCTAACCATGGAGACTTCTTCCCCAATCTTCCCACTAACATTTACTTTCCAGAATTCTCAAATAGCTAATCCATGCATTCTGTCAAGCACCTCAAGCTGTATTTAGGCATAGAAAGAGAATGGAGCATGATTATTCCCATCTTACCTTGAAACAAACCATTAATATGATAATATCAGCTACAAAACCTGGAAGTTTCAAATTGACTTTATAGTTTATAACACTTTTACATTAGCAACATTATTCCTGAAGACTTTAATGTTTACATTATTGACTTGGCCATTCCTTTACACCCCTGGGGGGCTTGCATTTGGACTATTAGAGTGACCTCTAACATTCACCCTTGCTATAATTAGTCCTCAGTGTGGCTTCTAAGGGCTGGGGCTCCATCACCAAAGAATACCAGAATGTCTGATGCATTTTGTGGCTAGTTAGAAAGAGGCCCCTCTAGAAATGGATTCTAGGTGACTCCCAATTTCTCTTACCCTGACCACTTTTCAAAGCAATAGTTTTCTTTTTCCACTGTGGCATCATGAATACTTCTGAAAGAAACCCAACCTTTTCACTCCTTCTCCTTACTTATTGCTATGTTTCTCCTAATTTACATATGCTTCAAAGATATTCTTACCAGGTGGGTACTATATGCCAAGAATAGGCATATAGTGGTAAGTCTACACTATTGCTTGAAATTTTCATATTTGATACTCCACATAAAATCACAATTCTAAAGAGCTTTCTTTTTATTTTAGTGAATCTTTATTCTCTACATACATAATAAGTCTTCATTGGCAATGATGGTATACCATCTGAGAAAGCTTCAGCATCAGTCTTATAACTGCTTCCTTATATGTATGTGATTTACAAAAAAACTCTATGGTCTTAGAGAGTAAAAACCATAATATGTTCCTTTTTTTTTGAGTGGCTAACATTTTTATTTCAAAAATCAGGATATTGTATATAACACTTTCTGAAAAATAAGACGTAATTAAATGAACTCTGTGGATTTTTTTTTATTAAAGCATATTCATTTGACACTAAATATTAAGTGAAGTCACAACTATAATACTCATCAATATTCAAATTCTTTATGTGTCAACCTGCAAAATTCTTGCACACATATAAAAAATGCTTTGTGCATAATAAATGAATGTTTAAAAACCCAGGAATATGAATTAATAGTATGTACATAATCACTGGTATTAAGTTAACTCATAGTTAAATGTTAATATGAGTCAGGCACTGAGCTAGCTCAAGGAAAACTACAGTGAGTAAACTAGACCATGTCCATCCTCATGGTACTTACAGTCTAATGGCACAATATCATAGTTCAATTCTAATCATAATTCTAAACTAATCTGCCTCATTATTCATCTGCTCTCCTTTTAAAGGAGGTCAAAACCAGGTTCTCTTCTATATCCCACAGTTCTTGGGTTCCTCTCTATTTCACAGTAGATTATCCTCATTCAGAATGTCCTACAAGATAAATAAGGAAGCATTCTTGATCAAGAGGGTTTTTTTCCCCTAAGCATACCCTGCCAGTCCTTATTCCTTACTCCTAGCTCAGCAGATAATTTTTTTTTTAATACTGAAGGAATGTTCATGCCCACCCAGTACACACACCAACTGATGCAAACAAACAAACAAACAAATAGAACCTCTTGTTTCATCTCTCTCTGAATTCTAACTGGGGCATAGGTAATTTCCATCCAGTTTTTAAAGTAAATAGCAAGTAGTTTCTCTTCCTCTTAAACTAAAGTATGACTCCCAGTGGTTTTAGTTCTGTGACTTGGAATTACAATGCCTAAGTTACATGAACAACTTTCAAAGATCTATCCTCTAACACTTGACTTTATACGCTAAATAACTACAGCTCTTCCAACTATTCCTTATCAAACACAGATCAGATACTTTTTTAACACCTAGGCTGAACCTTTGACATATGTAATAGTAATGGGAGAGGGTGTTTTGGTTTGCTGGGTCTGCCATTACAAATACCACAGATCAAGTGGATTAAACAACAGATATATATTATCTCCAGTACTGGATGTCAGAAGTCCAAGAGCAAGCTGTCAGCAGGACTGCCTCCTTCTGAGGGCTGTCTTCCCTCATGCATGATGCTGTGTTCACATTTCCCCTTTTGTAAGAACACCAGTACTACAGGATTAGGGTCCATTTTAATGACCTCATTTTACCTTGATTACATCTATAAAGATCCTGTCTCCAAATAAGGTCACACTGTAAGGTAATGGAGGTTAGAACTTCAACATATTAATATGGGAGGGACATAAGTCAACTCGTAACTTTCTACCTTCTGACTCCTCAAAATTCATGTCCTTTTCACATGCAAAATATATTGATCCCATTAAATGTTGCCAAAATTCTTATCATTCTAGCATCAACTCTGAGTCCAAAAGCTCATTTAAATCATCCAAATCAATTATGGGTAAAATCTTGGGCAAGATTCATTGTGGGACAAAATTTCCTCTTCATCGTGGGGTGCCTGGGTGGCTCAGTGGGTTAAAGCCTCTGCCTTCAGCTCAGGTCAAGATCCCAAGTTCCTGGAATCGAGCCCCGCATAGGGCTCTCTGCTCCGTGGGGAGCCTGCTTTCTTCTCTCTCTCTCTCTCTGCCTGCCTCTCTGCCTACTTGTGGTATCTGTCTGTCAAATAAATAAATAAAATCTTTAAAAAAAAAATTTCCTCTTCATCTGTGAACCTATGATACCAGACAGAAACAAGAGGTAGGACAGGCACAGGATAGGTATTTCCATTCCAAAAGGGATACACTTAAAAGAGGAAAGGGCCATGGGTCCCAAGCAAGTCTGAAACCTATTAGAACAATTTCCATTAGAATCTGAAACTTGAAAATAATCTTTTTTTGCTCAGTGCTTGGTCCTCTGGGCCCTCAGCCCTGAGCAGTGGGGGCCCTGCCATCCAGAACCAAGGAAATGGATCGTCCTCTAAATCTAAGGAAGAGGCTCCTTTCTGGAATCAAGGAGGAAATGGCCCCACCTTCCTGGGCTTGTGCCTTCTGGGCTTGTAGTGTCAGTAGCAGCCACTGGCCTCTGAATCACCTTCAAGGTTGTTCTTCACTTTTCTTGTAGGATTACACATGCTTGAAAGTTTGGATAGATCTACCAGCCTGTTTCCTACCTGTGCAATCTCAGAAGTCTAACAGCCTTCCTTCCTTTCATTCTGGCTCTGTCTCCCTTCGATCCAAACTGACAGTGTTTCTGTTGATACACATTTTTTCAAAAACCTGGGTGTCTCCCATGCAATTCACAGGGGTCCAAGCCATCAGACAAGAGAGTCCATTACAGATCTTTTCTGGGTAACCACAGCTCTATTCCTGACTTCTGCCGAGATGACTGGATCCATGGGTTGCATGACTGTCCAGCTATACCCTTGATGTTCCCTCTAGAACATATTCTCTCTCTCTCTCTCTTTTTTTTACAAGAGGAAAAAGCCAAGAATTTCCCAAGTCTTCAACCCCTGGTTTCTTTTTACCTAACAATTTCTTCTTCAATGTATCTCTCTCCTCTTCTATTTTACTTAAGCAGAAAGGAGAAACCAAGTCATGTCATCAACACTCTGCCTAGAAATCTTGGCTGACAATCCAAGTTTGTCACTTAAAATTTCTTCTTTCCACCCACAAAAAAACTAGAACATAATTCAGCCAAGTTCTTTGCCACTTTAAACAAGGATGACCTGTCCTCCAGCGTTCAACTGCATGTTCTTCACTCCCACCTAAGACCTCAGCAGAAGCACCTTAACATTCATATTTCTTCCAAGTCCCCTCAAGGCAATCTAGCTGCTACCCACAACTCTTTCCGTCCCTACTCATACCTCAATTCCAAAGCCACGTCCACATTTTTAAGCATCTGTTACAGTAGTATCCAACTTCCTGGTACCAAAATCCCCAAACCAGTATTAATGGGACAGGGCTGCTTAGCCCTAGGTGTTTAAACAACATAAATTTATTGCCTCACGGTTTTGGAAGCTAGAAGTACAAAATCAAGGTGTTGGCAGACTTGGTTCCTTCTGAGGGTTGTGAGGGGAGGATATTTTCTAGGCTTCTCTTCAGGGAGTGAAAAGCAGAAGGAGAAAGAGAGCAAGTTGGGGGACAAGATATAATAACTAGTATTTATTGAGAGCTTACTATGTACTAGGTGCTTTTGCATACATTATCATCATATACCTTGCAATAGCCCTTTGAAGTATGAACAAATGAACAAACCGAATTAGAGGAAAGTAAGCTGAATTACCCAATATCATCCAGTTAGTAAGGATTTGAATCTAAAGTCACTGAACTTCAAAACTTATACTCTCATCTGCTATACTGCATTGCAAAGGAAAAACAAGAAGAAAACATAAGGATACGCCCTAAATATAAAGAAAATTTCACTGTATAAAAACTTTTTAACTTTAATTGTTATATCCAGAAACTAGAATTGCTTCTTTATAAATGCCATAACAGAAAATAATTTGAAGATGCAATAAAAATTACTGGTTTCACCTCAGCAGCAACTAACTTCACTACTGAGTTATTTTCTAAATAATTTTGTCTGGGAGAGCCTGGGTGGCTCAGTGAGTTAAGTGTCTGCCTTCTGCTCTAGTCATGATCCCAGAGTCCCTGGAGCCCAGCAGCAGGCTCCCTGCTCAGTGGGGAGTCTGCTTCTCCCTCTGCCCTTTACCCCACTCGTGCTCACTCTTTCTCTCTCTCTCTCACTCTCTCTCAAATAAATAAATAAAATCTTTACAACAGCAATAATAATAATTTTGTCTGAATGTGCTCTTATTAGTTGTAAGTCAACTTTGCGAGGGAGAACAATGGCCAATGGGTATTAGCACATTCATTCATTGCAACTCAACATTACAATTTATTTAACCTTCCTATGTTGTTAAAAACCATGAATTTTTCCTATAAATCTCCTTTTGTTTCTTAATTAAATATTAAAGATAAGAAATATCCTCCTATGATTCTATTTCTAGCCTGTTTCAGCTTCTAAACAGAGACTCATGAAATATTTTTTGACTCCCAGGTTAAAAATTTCATTCTCTTGGTTATCATTACTAGGAACAGTATTTTCCTATGAAATCCATACGGACTGGGCACCTGGGTGGCTCAGTCATTAAGCATCTGCCTCCAGCTCAGGTCTGGATTCCAGGGTCCTGAGATCGAGCCCCACATCAGGCTCCCTGTTCGGTGGGAAGCCTGCTTCTCCCTCTTCCACTTCCTCCTGCTTGGGTTCCCTCTCTCGCTGGGTCTCTCCCTGTTAAAAAATTTAATAAAATCTTTAAAAAAGAAAAGAAAAGAAATCCAAGTTCAAGTTCTGGGCTTGGATATTAAACTGTTTTATTTGTGCTATAACCAATATTTTTATTTTATTTTTGGCAATTTACAAATTGTAGAAGTGAGAGACCAACTTTTTTTTTTTTTTTTTAAGATTTTATTTATTTATCTGACAGAGAGAAACCACAAGTACACTGAGAGGCAGGCAGAGAGAGAGAGAGAAGGAAGCAGGCTCCCTGCTGAGCAGAGAGCCCGATGCGGGACTCGATCCCAGGACCCTGAGATCATGACCTGAGCCGAAGGCAGCGGCTTAACCCACTGAGCCACCCAGGCGCCCAGAGACCAACTTTTTAATGACACCACTTTTGTGTCATCTCTACATTTTTATCTTCTTTGGAACGCGGGTCCACATTTAGCAGATACACTAAGGTGCCACCTCATACCAACCCCCAAAGGAAAATGTAGGGGCTCTTTAATTCCACTTCTCAATCTGTGTTAGCACCAGTTCTTGGTTCAGTTTTTCTGGATTTCCAGACACGTTTTGGGATTCAATCTGGGTTACAGTACCCAGTAAAATTCATGCCCACCACTTGCCATACCCAGAAGCCAAAGAAAATTTCATCTTCAGAAAAATATACATGCAAAGTAAAGCATATTGAGAACATAAATGAGACTCAAATAAAAAAGAAAAGGAACACCCTTCCCCCTACATAGCAGGTGACTTACACTCTAAAATCACAGCCTATGATTATGCCTGTAGATTCCATCAGATTATTTTTTACTGCTAAGGAAATGTGCCTCTTAAGGCAGAGATCCAAATTTCTGAATCGTGACAGCAACAGCTGAAGACTAAAGATAGACAGTCAAAATAGCATTTTCTGTACATTTTCAGTTGTTAAAAAAGCAGTTACAGTACATAATGTATGAAGTATATTGTTTTAATCCTGTGATGGCTCCACAGGGGAAAGACTTATGGCAGAAAGTATTATTTCCTGCTTTCATCGTACACACATCTTTAAAATGGTGATGGCTTCTTTTCTTAATAGAGTATCTCTCAATGTATTTTATATAGGTATGTATAAGCTTTATGAACAAAACGTTCCTGTTTTAAATAAATGTTGAATTTACATGTGGCCTATCACACGGCCAAGTACACTCACCTCGGGGGCTATTTGCTTTTTACCTCTGCCTGGAAAACTCCTTCTCTAGATCTTCCTATGGTTTCCTCAGACTCTGTACATGTATCTTCTCCTCAGAGAGGGTCTACCTACATATTCTATGTAACAGAGTGCCCCCAGCCTCCCTCTCACCTTACTCAGCTCTATCCCTCTCGGACAGTGGTTGCTGCTTGGCCCTCCCACTGGAACAAAAGTCCCATGAGAACAGAGACTTTCAGTTTTCTTTACCATGCTGACTCCAACACCGAAAACCATGTCCGGTATTTTGGAGGTGTTTAATAAGTGTCTGCTTACCACATAAAGGTCACCTAGTTAAACTGTAAGAGCACTTATCAATTAAGTACCATCTGTCCCTTGTCAGTCACCCCAACCAAGCCTTAAGCAAATTCATTCTTACAGTCCTGAAAAGAGATGCTGAAAGACACGTTCGAGGGCAAGGCTAAGACTTGTCTTGATTTCTCCTCCGCTAATGGCCTTTCAGCCACCACGGACAGGCTACCATTGAAAGTGTAACCTTCCATATGCTGCGAATATCCCAACTATCTATGGCTTAGTAGGAACGCTTCTCGCTAGACAGAAAGCAAGCAGACATGAACTTGTGACCTTCCCCGATGGAGTTGCTACACCACCACCCAGCGGGATTCCCTCTTTCAGACAAAACACAATGGTAACACTGTGTACAGAGGAATGATTCACAGGAGACACAGGAGCTCCGCCAAAGGCAGGAAGGCAATCTGTACAGAAAACTGTATGCTGAGAGGGCTTTCTTTTCATTTCAAAATGAGAAGCACGCACTTTGGGGGATGGTAACTTTCCATGCAGCCTTATATGTCCCTGAGGTGGGAAGACCCAGGATGTGGGAATCATCTCTCCTTTTCTGGAGCAAGGTTCTGATAAGGAGCTTCGCTCTGATGAACGAATCAAAATGTTTCTGGAACTTGATATCCTGTTTCTCATAGCTCAATAAATACTGGAGGAAGGCGATGAAGAGGATGATGATGACAAAAAGTAGCAAAATGTCTCAAACACAACGGAGTTAGATGGCCAAAAAATATTTATTAAACTGATGATGGTTAATGGGATATTGAAGAATACCTCTTAAGAATCCAGATATATATAAAAGAATGAGATGCCAAGATAAGAGACCCTTAAATCTGTCTAAAATTCAAAATGATTCAGTATTCAAAACATTGAGCTTTTTTTTCAAGGAGATTTGTGGCAGGCATAGTAATTCTCCTTTCAATTCTAAGCTATCATTTATATTGTCCAGAAACGCTGCATTATAATTAAGAACTATTTTGCCATAGATAACATTACATTTCCTAAACAGTACTCTTGGTGTTTTTTATTAAGATTACTAAGCACAAAAATACAGCAATCTATAAAAATCTGTATGTGAGAATACTTATGTGGAAACAAATTAAACTGCTGGTAACTGGAAGCGCAATCAAGCAGGAGAATGACCTAAGAGAATGAATTATTTATCAGAAGTCTGTGCCTTGAGATCTAACTTAAGCCAGCTTCTTCATCATCATAGGGTAATTCGTTCAAGCTCTCTGTTTCTCAGTTCCTTGCCTGTAAGATGCAAACGTTCATACCTAGCGTTTTGCAGGGTAATTCACGTAAATTAACAAACTCCAATTTAAAATTTAAATAGCATTGCATTTGCAATGCAATCTGGTAGGTACATACATTCGGATAGTATACTCCCTTGTAGGATCTAAAAAATGTTATTACAGACATTATCACATTCATTTTTAAGTATTCCCTGTAAAGAGGGAAATTCCGGGCTCACTGTGGCTCCTCAGCTTTTGTGCACCGTTCCCTGCTAGGCTACCTTTGTCCTCCTTCCCCAATGTAAACAAAGTAAAACATTCTCCTCAAGACAGAAGGCAAGATTTTCAAAGCAGAGAGCATATATAGCAAGAATACCATTGAGTTCGTTTCTGATGATTAGTACATGTAACATTTCTTGGAAGAAAGAGCACGAACAATACATTACTGTCTCCATTTCCCTATAGAATAATTCCCTACAGAATAATGCTAGATCTGGTTGGCTGGTTGTTTTTTTCTGTTACAACGTGCAAAAAAATTCAAAAGGGAATAAACATTTGTGGAGGGATCATTTGTACTAAATGCTTGAAGTATTATCTCATGTAATGCTTAAAATAATCCCATGATGCAGGTTTTCTTATAGAGAAAACTTCATAGAGAAAATAGTTTAAGAAATTTACTCAAAGTCAAAGTACTAATAATGATGCACCAGACACTTTTTGTCTATTATTCTTTGCTCCTTTCATTATAGCAGCGCTTTTGCGAGTGTCTGTTTCCATCGCTGGCACCACCAGCATCACATTAAGTTTTATTTCCCAAAGCACACTCTGGACCTGTTTTTAAAGCTGCCTACACCTGAATCAGAAACCCCGAGGGCAGAACCCAGCAAGGTGCTTTGACACATTTGTGTCAAAATGATTGTGATTGTGATGCACACCAAACTTTGTAAACTATGGCATTCCACCACATTTTCAGAGTTGAGACCATGGAATTCTAGCATATAATGAAACCAAACCAAAAAAAAAAAAAAAAAAGAGAGAGAGAGAGAGAGAGCAGAATTATACAGTTAGTTGGTCAGGTTTCCTAAATATAGGTTTCCTGGCTTAGATAAATCTGCCTTCAGTTCAGAAAGTCAGTATGGAATTCTCAAATTCAGAAATGCTTAGGACAGAATGACAAACAGGTGTCATTGCAGGTGTCAAGTCAAATCAGTTTGGTTGTGACTGCCTGGAACACCAAGATGAGATAAGGAGGTTTGTGAGGCAGCACTCAGTGGGAAAGAACAGAGTGAGCAATGCCTGCCTTGGGTCAGGAAAGAGGGAGTGGCAGCATTCAGGAAGTATAGACTGATCAGCTGAGAGGACCTCTAATTATGCTAATGACTGAATAGAGTACTTCCTGTAGAGAGAGCCAACTTAAAGATACAATTTGAGAGACTGAGGGCCTCCCGGAAATAATAGTGAGAGTTTAATATAGAATTGAATCGAAACAACTCAGGATAATTACAAGCACATAATGTAGTTGGACACATTAGTCACCCATAAGGGTTCTCAAGAACAACTTTGAGAGGATTAAAAGTATTCTATAGGAACCTGAAATGATTATTACTAAATGAAAGAAGCCAACCCGAGAATGCTACATACTGCATCATTCTAACCATATAATATTCTAGAAAAGGCAAAACTATGGAGAAAATAAAAAAAAAATCAGTGGGTTGAGAGATGAGCAGGCAGAAGACAGAAGGTATTTAGGGCAGTGAAAATACCCCAATAGTATAAGGATGGCTAGATATCATAATACATTTGTGCAAACCCATAAAATGTACCAAAAGTAAAACCTGAGGTAAACTATAGACTTCTGGAGGGTAATTATGATACATCAATGCAGGTTTATCCTTGGTAATAACGTGCTCCTCTGGCCAGTAATGTTAATGATGGGGAAGGCTATGCATGTGTGGGGGCAGTGGGTATATGGAAAATCTCTCTGCTTCCTTCTCAATTTTGTTGTAAACCTGAAAGTACTCTTAAAAAATTAGCAAGACAGGAAACAACATGTGTTGGAGAGGATGTGAAGAAAAGGGAACCCTCTTACACTGTTGGTGGGAATGCAAGTTGGTGCAGCCTCTTTGGAGAACAGTGTGGAGATTCCTTAAGAAATTAAAAATAGAACTTCCCTATGACCCTGCCATTGCACTCCTTGGTATTTACCCCAAAGATGCAGATGTAGTGAAAAGAAAGACCATCTGTACCCTAATGTTTATAGCAGCAATGGCCACAGTCGCCAAACTGTGGAAAGAACCAACATACCCTTCAACGGATGAATGGATAAGGAAGATGTGGTCCATATACACTATGGAGTATTATGCCTCCATCAGAAAGGACGAATACCCAACTTTTGTAGCAACATGGACGGGACTGGAAGAGATTATGCTGAGTGAAATAAGTCAAGCAGAGAGAGTCAATTATCATATGGTTTCACTTATTTGTGGAGCATAACAAAAAGCATGGAGGACATGGGGAGTTAGAGAGAAGGGGGTTGGGGTAAATTGAAAGGGGAGGTGAATTATGAGAGACTATGGACTCTGAAAAACAATCTGAGGGGTTTGAAGGGGCGGGGGGTGGGAGATCGGGGTACCAGGTGGTGGGTATTATAGAGGACACGGATTGCATGGAGCACTGGGTGTGGTGAAAAAATAATGATACTGTTATGCTGAAAATAAATAAATGAACCCCCCCCCCCAAAAATTAAGCCTTTAAACAACAAGAAAGTATTCTCTTACATCTAGATCTAAGTAGAGATGGGGAGGGAGGGCAATGATGATATAGAATTTCAACCTTCAGGACATAAAAATCATTCCAGCTCTACATTTCTGTACCAGCCGGGTTTTGCATTGTTCTGTGCGTTGTATGGATTGCCTCAGATTTGTCTGATGTGTGAATGTGTCCGTCTCCCCATCTAAAGTACAGCAAGCTACTTCAGACAGAGATCTTATTTTGTTTCTTTGTGTCCCTCCCACATTATCTTCCTGCAATCTTTTGCTCATAATAGAACTTCAATATTCATTACAAAATAAGCAACAAAAAAAGAAAGAAAATAGCTGCTAATTCCTAAGTGTCTACTGTGTTCTAGTAGCTTTGCAGATATTACAGTACTTTTACAATATGTATTTTTATCTCCTGTTGTACAGCAAAAGAAACTCATGTTCTGAGAGGTAAGGTACTCAAAGCTGAAAACTAGTCATTTCTGAAGGCTTTATTCAGACCCAGCTGTCTCTCTTTCTTTCTCCCACTAGAATGTCTTCACTAAAATTCAATTACTCTATAAAACAGAGCATGTGTTTATTATTTTATACATAAAAATACATATATAAATATAAAAATAGTCACTGCATTTGAATACCTACTTTAGGAAACATGTATTCATTCATAATTATCTATGAATTAATGAATTTCTCTGGTACCCACCCACTTACTCTTAAGTTCTGTAGAAATGGGCTATATTAGAGAATAATTCTGTGTGGCTTTCTAATTAAGGAGAAAAGGGGCTTTGTGCTGGAGCTGACATTTTTCCCCCCAATATTGTCATTAGCTAATGCTCAAAGCTAGCTAGCTCTGGGTTTTCCCGACAGAAACAGGAGGGGCAAATTTTTCAGCCACAGAACACTTTGCTTCTAGAACTTTACCTAAAGGCAATCAAAAGAATGTATTCGCTAGACTAGAAATTCTCTAAGGCAATAATTTGTCACATTCAACTTTATGCATGATGCAATGTGGGCATTCAATGTAAGTTTTGTCCTAAAGAAGTTAAAAACAATAGAGTGGGGTGCCTGGGTGGTTCAGTGGGTTGAGCCGCTGCCTTCAGCTCAGGTCATAATCCCAGGATCCTGGAATCAAGTCCCGCATCGGGCTCTCTGCTCAGCAGGGAGCCTGCTTCCTCCTCTCTCTCTGCCTGCCTCTCTGCCTGCTTGTCATCTCTCTCTACCAAATCAATAAATAAAATCTTTAAAAAAAAAAAAAAACAAGAGTGTACTATTTTCTCCTCTCTTTATGGTAAAAGTAAGAAGACTAGTAAGTTATAGTATAATTCATACAAATAAGGGAAAAAATGGAAAATACTGTCCAGAAAGAGCCATGCAAAAACAGTCAGTTAATCAGAGTATACTAGATAGGGTATGATCCCTATCCCTTTTCCTTTACCTGCACTACTCTGGTAAATAGAAGACCTTCAGGTGACTCTACGTCATCCAATTCCACAGACACTAGTCAAAGAATATAATCGTTCTCTGGCCAATGTTAGTTTTAATCCCAGAGAGACTGATCCAGAAAATGACAAACTGTCCCTTCTTTAGGGAAATATTTAGGTTTATCACACCTCTTCTCAAATACTTTTAAATCAATAAAACATTGCAGGATTAAAAAAAAAAAAAAGCCCTAAGTTTCAAAGGGTAAAGATACATGGATTTCCTGAGAACTTAAGATCTATAATAAATGCATAATCACAAAGACCTTTTAGAAAACCCTGTGAATGTTCTATAGAAAATCCACGGAAAATCCAACAAATGAATACTAATAACATTTTAACAAAGTTTCTTTTTGTTTTTTGTTTTGTCTCATTTTGTTTTTGTACCACAGTCTCCACCTAGCCTGGCTAGAAAGAATAGTGTGATTTCCTAAGAGAGAGAAGCAAGAGTGGTGGCTATTTTTTGGTAACATAGATAATGGCTTTTATATTCACAAGTTATAAGACAAGGCATTTAATTTTAGAAGTCCAAAGGAAGAGGGATGATCACCTCCTTTGTTTTGTTATGCATCGAGATGCTCATTTCCCAAATCTCTCAAATTATGTATTGTTATGGCTACAGGAATTCAGCAAAACACCTCCTCAGACATTTCAGGAGATGATTATTTAGAGTTAGTAAATTTTGGCACTAATCACTCCCCCTCATTTTTCTCTTGGTTTGTCAAAAACAGCTAACAGCATCCTCTCTGAACACTGTCAAGGCCTATCACACTCTCCTTCTAAAATAATTGGAATAAACGTCATCGTCAGCACTTTCATATCACTTCCCCTACATACCATTTTCCCAACTCTGCCGGTGGCTACATGTGTGCCACCAACTCTTGCCTTTATTCACTGATGGGTTCTTGCATGTAAGTCTGCATGAAATGATTCCCTCAGAAATCTCCCCAGGATACCTACTGCTATCTATTAATAGAAATGCCTAAATAAGTACCCAGCACCACATAGATTTTCGTAGCTGAGGCAGGCAATGGTGCTATTAACATGTCTGCTGCTTTCTAACAAATGCTCTGGTCCTTGAAAGAAAATTTAATGGAGATATTTTATGTAGAAAAAGCAATCAAATTATTAAAGGACCAGCTGTCATTTCCTATGCACACAGTCATACTATTATAAATTAAAGTACAAGAATTAGTCACCTATCTCAACTGCCAAGACTCTAGTCACTGGAGATTAAAGCAGATGAAGCCAAGATTTAAGTCCTGTGTGCACCAGGTCTCACTGTCTCATTTCTCCCCCTCTGTCTCCCTCCACCATACCTTATTCCCTGAACAGATTAACCTGGCCGTGTCACGCTCTTGCTTTGATCAGTTGCAAGATCCCAGGCACAGAGAAGATAAATTCCAGTCTCTTGAGTGAATGCTTCTTCTTTTCTGATCCTAAAAAAGTAATATATTCTTCTGTGGCAAACCCAAGCCAAGACCCTGTTCTGCCTGGCCCCGGGCTTTCGTTCAGCCTCCTCTCCTGCCAACGCTCCCCAAACACTCCTCGTGCCCATGTACTCAGCCCTCCAGCTGCACGTTTTCACACTTCCATGCATTTAATCACTCAGGCTGCTTGTTATGCTTGCAGTGTTCTTCTCCCTCCTCTCCGGCAAGAAAATTCCACTCAGAACCCCAGTAAATGTCATCTGATTACCCGACTCTTGGAAGATTTCACAGACACCTCCAGGTTGATTTTCCACAACCTCTTGGTATTCCCATTGTCCTCGGTAGGTAACCTTACCATAACATTGATTACATTATATACTTGTTAATTATACAGTAACATATCTATTTTTCCCACTTGGCTGTGAATTCCATGAGAACATGGTTTGTGTCTTAATGATCTTTATATTTTAAATTTCTACCAAAGTGTAAGGCCCACATTCGACAGATAGCCACTTTCTTGGCTGGTTAAGGGAATAAAGAATGGATCCTGGAATATTTAACAGCAACAAAGTGTACCAGTACTGCTAGTTAATAATCCTCCAAATGTATATATCACTCTCCTGCAAAGCCTCACAGGAAAAAACTAGACTTATCCCTGCCACTGGACATACTCCAAAGTGCATGTTCTACTGTCAGGTTTGTGTTCCCAGCTTCATATGAAAGAAGGGTCGTTTATGACCCTTAAAGCATCACTAACTTCCTTAGAAAGTCATTTGTAACTCCTCATACATTTTTAGTAATATCCATATAGTTAGATCAGTTTGAGAGCCTGTTACAGTTAGGAGTACAATGAAGATTTGCTGAATGAGCAAATGTATAAATGAATAAAATTATTAATGTATATAAAAATGATGCCTTAGGGACATCTGAGTGGCTCAGTTAGTTAAACGCCTGACTCTTGGTTTTGGCTCAGGTCATGATCTCAGGTTCCTGAGCACAAGCCTGGGGTCCAGGCTCTCCATTCAGTGGGGAGTCAGCTTCTCTCCCTCACCCTCCGCCCCTCTCCCCACTTCTGTGTGTCGCACTCTTTCTAAAATAAATGAATAAATATTTCAAGATAAATTAAAAATAAATAATAAAAATGATGCTTCAGTATGAAAATGTAAAGGCATTCATACATTGTTTGCTACTTTACCTAAGAAAGTCGAATAATGAAATGAAACTTGGAAATTAATCATTACAAATCTTGTGAGTCTAAAGCAGTTTTCTGACCAAGTCCTATCTGCTTCAGCTCAGAAGTGCCTTAGAATGAAAAATTAGTATGCACACGAGTAGAGTACTGTCATAGAACAACACTGAAATACCAATGCAAAGCAAAACTGTGAAAGAGTCTGGTGAAAACACAGGGGAAAAGAAGAATTAAAGGGGGGGAAAAAAAAAAAAACCTCTACTATAACCTAAACTTACTTCTTTTTTTTCAAAGGCTTTGAGACTCACAGTAATAAAGTTGATTAAAACCCCTGGGCAAGAGTGTAGAAATATAATCCCCACAAAGGTTGTCATAAATCTAAATTTTGAATATACTGATCAAATTTCAGCAATAAATAACACAACGCTGTGTATCTTTTCAAGAAAGATGGTGCTTTGATATTTTTTTTTTTAAATGGTTTCTCAGGGCCCCTGGGTGGCTCAGTGGGTTAAGACCTCTGCCTTTGGCTGAGGTCATGATCCCGGGGACCTGGGATCGAGCCCCACATCAGGCTCTCTCTGGCCAGGGAGTCTGCTTCCCCCTCTCTCTCTGCCTGCCTCTGTCTGCCTACCTGTGATCTGTCTGTCAAATAAATAAATAAAAATCTTTAAAAAAAAAAATGGTTTCTCAAATAAACAAGTGGCTGGGATAACCAAGAGTTAATTGATTCCCTAGCAAATTAAGAGAGCTAATGCTTGAAAATAAGCCTTTCATGCTGTGTATGGCAGCAATTACTGTTACTCATCAAGTATCCTAGGTGTCTTCCTCTTAGGCAGATGGTAGGACAGCAGTTCCCTGCCCCCTTGTGAGAATATGTAGCATGTGCCTAATTCTGACCAATGGACTGGTAAGGATATAACTCAATTCACCGCCACAGCAAGACCTTCCTCAGCTCTCTTTGTCCTCTTGCGTTTTTCATGAAGTTGCTGGAGATGGTGGCTGCTATCAGCCTGAGTCCCAGAAGGATTATAATCCAGTTACATCTAGCTCAATATCCAAGATGCGTGCGTAGTATGAGAAAAAAAATAAATAAATCTGTGTTTTAGCCTCTGCGAGTTTGGAGATTTTTGTTATGACAGCATAACCAGCCTATCCTGACTTACCCTGAGAAAGCGAGATGTTTCCTAGGTAAAACTAGATGGAGTATCTTAGTATATCCACAATTAGATCAAAGTAATAAAAAGATCTCTGCTGTGCCAAAATATGACTACGATCATTATAATCTAATTGCTCCCATTTTATTCAAGTACAGAGATGATCTGCATTAAGAAAAATTTTATAGTAAAAGAAAAATGTAGGTTGGGTCATAATTACATGATATACCTTCACTGTACATCACTGAAACATTCCTTCTCATCATTCGTTTACTCTGGTATGTTGAAAATATGATTTTTTTATGAAATATAATTTATAGCCTGCATTTTGAACATATATCTCCATTGTAATGTGAAGTATACCCACTATGCCACTAAAAAGCTAGAAACCCTAAATTTGTCATTGTTCTGGTCTATTTGCAGAGTTAACAAGGAAATACAAATTGTGAGTTTAATCTTTCTGAATTCATCTGTCTCATCAAAGAGAGCCCTCTGATGACAATTTCCCATAAGAAGAGCCTCCCATGACTACAAGATCAGATTTTAAACAATGAGAAAGTTTTTTTAAAAAGTAGTCAAGTAGGAAGGCACACAATTCCCTCATTGGAAGAAGGGACCCCAAGACCAGGGACTATGCGTGCCTTGTTTGACACAGCACAATGCCTGACACACAGAGAAGACATTCAATGAGCATCTGTGGAAAACATTAAAACATTAATAAATACATGAGCTTTGGCAATGGGGAGCGGAAGGGGAATGAAAAAAAAACCCTGAGAGATCCCGTTGAAGAGCAGATACTTAAATATGAAAGAAATTCCCCTACAAGTTGATCTAGTCCAATTCCCTTTTTAACAAACAGGTAAATGGAACACAAAGAGAAGTCACATTGAGATAATAAAAGGGCTGGGATTAGAACCAAGTCATTCAAGTCACCCATCTCTGACCTTTGTGCTTTCGTTCATGCCTTTTTATGCAAGGGCAAGCACAGATCGGAAACTTCAGGTAAGCACATTTTCAAGCTTTATCAAGTATGCATACTTTTGGGGAGCGCCTATTCTGTGTCAGGCGGTATGCCAAGAACTCGAGTAAGATGTGATGTCCGCTTTAATGAAATTTATGCACGGTTATTCTGATCCATTAATTGGGAACCATCATGGTTGACAGTATTTATATTGCAGTTCAATTCCCCCTCCCCCAGATAAACTGTTAAAAAAAAATGTTGTCTTAGATTTATGGGAAATACATTCATTTTTAAGTAAAAAAAAAAAAAGCCAACAAGATTCCTAGAAATGATCATCACTGTTTAACATTTAAACCATTAAAGAGGTTTGTTCCATTTAAAGTATATTTAATTTTTGTTTCAAGCATGCCATCTTTCCATGCTGGATTTACTTTGACAACAATATGTGCTTTGTAACCCTTAGAGAATAGGATCCTGCACCAATTTCACTGAAGTTTGTAACCACAGACTATGCAAAGCTGAATTCTAATTAATAGTACAGTAAAAGCTTTGTTCTCCTTGTGCCATGAGGGAATGAGATGCCTTAACTCTTGAAGCAGGCATCAATTCCTGTTATCTAGGTGTTCTCATTCTTCTAGGTTACTTCTGCTCACCTTTCTAAAACCTATCCTTAAATAAAAGGGCAGGAGCTTAATGAATTATTCAGATGTCCCTGTTCCATAAATTTAATATATATGTATGCCTGCATTTTATAGTTCATTACCTCTGACCATCCTCATCAAAATCCAGAAAACTCACTGAGAGTAACTTCTCCTTTAATGAAAATAGTCACGTTATGCTCAAGGCAGTATAAGAGAACACAATGAACCATGTAAGTAGGAAATGAAGCAATATGACTTGAATCATTCAACCCAGGTACAACCACTGCCAACAGATCACGTTAGTATATGTATTTTTCTAGTCGTACACACACACACACACACACACACACACGACACACATATATGTAAAAAATGTTACAAAGTTTTGTAGCTAGTTTTCACTACTTAGCAATATATTCTGAATCCCTTCCACAGGGGCAAATATTTTCTACAGCATGGTTTTAAGGGGTCTGATAGCAATCCATTATCTGTCTGAAATTAAACCAAGCTCATCTATTAGATATAAAGAATTTTTACTCTTTTTTCAGAATTTTAGGCAATGCTTTCACAAACATCTTTATATATACTATTCTGTGAACATCTATTTAGACCCATGTCATTGAACATTAGCAAGGACATTAATGAACACATTGTAAGCACACAGAATTTTGTGGTGAACTGACTGCCACATGAGGGTTTCATAAAAATTCATTTCTCTTATCACAACCCAAAGTACCAAGAAGGGTAAATCTTGATCTTGACTCTAATGCATGTCTACTGAAAGCTGGCATTTAGTGTCTTTAGTCACAAGTATGATTTTGTACCTTGATTTTTTACAGTACTTTGGAATAATGTCCCTTGGAAAATTTTTTGCTATTTAACCATTTTATTGGTCAACACATAAACTGGGAAGACTTTTGTAAACAAACAGCTATGTGAGCAATTCAGTTAAAAAGGAAAGTGGTTGTACAAGGTAATACAAGGCATTTCAACTTGATTCATTTCAGCCGGGAAAGACTGTGTGTGTGTGTGTGTGTGTGTGTGTGTTCATGCGTGTGTGTGTGTTCGTGAGCACATGTGTCTGATTTGAAATACATTCCTGTCCCATTAAAGGTGCAGTAACAGTCACTCAACAATAACACATCTAGCATTTTCAGAAGAAATGTCTTCTAGTCGTACCTCTTCTCAAAAACAAGGAAATCTGCTTTTAGAAACTGTTAGAAACTGAATTCTGCTATTTCACCCATCTCCAAGAATGTATACAGATCTTTACATATAAGCAAAAATAGGGCTAACAAGGTAGAGAAAAGAAAAGAAAAATCTAGATTGCCGGCAAGAACACATTCTGCACCATCTAGGCTTAACTAAGAATTTCAGGTGATCACCTTAATTCTACGACAGGTTGGAAGATTCCAGTTTGAGGAAGGGAAAGGTGGTGTCCTTTGAAAAATGAAGAACCAGTCTGGCAACACTTGCCTCCGGGCACTGTGAACAAACTAATCAGACAGTACCCATGTGGCCATAGGGTAAGACTGTCCCGTGACTGAAGTAATAAACTTCATTCTCTGCTTGTGGTCGGCTATGGTTTGACAGGGGTTAGTGTGTTCACAACAATTGGATTTCTGTGAGAATGTCAGAGCCCCAGGCTCCAGATGGCCTGAGAAGCTGTGTTTGCTGTCACAAAGGTGCCTTCCCACCACCGGCAAGGAACACAGTGGCTGTTTACTGAGTACTGTGTGCTCCTTACCTCGCTGGGCACATGCGAAAGGGAAAAGAACACTTTGGACAAGGACCTGGAAGGGAGGTTGTAGGCAAACTTCCCACCGCCTCCAGTCACAAGATCAAATGCACTACTTTTCTAGTCTGCGCTTTTGGAGTTGCAAGGATCCAGTCCACTCAAAAGCCTATGTACAAATACAAAGGAGGGGGCCTGGGGGAAAGGGTGTTTTAGGGACAGCAGCCGACATCCAGGGTGTAGTGGGTGCAGCTGGCTGGTCGTAGGTTGAGAAAGTTGACGGTGGAATTTTCAGGATTTTTTCAAACCGGTTGAGGCCGCGTTGGGAGCTTAGAATCAACCATGGTAGGACTATCTACACCACGGAGTCTGGAAAGCCTTATAAATTCAAATTTGGTCTGTCGTCGTGGTTGTCATTGTCATTTCCTGGAGTGCACATTGTTGAACACGCCCCCACCACTGCATACATCCTAGTTTATGCCTGTGATCTTCCATCTTATGCCTGCAATTATTTACAGCGCCCTTCTCTGCCTCTGTAAACTGCCATTTGGGATCATAAATCATAGGATCCCCCTAGTTTTAGAATACAGAGATCTCTGGCACCCAGGACAGGAAGCAGACCTGCCTCAGAAGGCCTGAAGCGCTGAGAATGGGGATGGGTGCGGCAGAAACCAAAGGGCCACAGTCCCCAGGTCTTCAGAGACCTTGGGATGCTCCATCTTTCCTCATCCCTGCGCTTGCTTTATCGTCCTCCTCCTAAAGACAGCTTCCTAAGCAGTTCTGACATGGCCTCAAGTAACTTCCTGGGCACCCTAGTTTGGAGAGCCTCCTTCTTCCAGGATCATCTATGGAGGAGGAATAGTCTTGGCATCCTTGCTTCAAAGCCTTGAAAGAGACAATCAGATTCACCCAACCCATCTGTTTGGGCCAAGCCACACAACTCATGTGTCCCTAGTAAGACACATTCTGTTACAGCTGAGTTAGGGCTCCATCTCTCCCCAACCAGCCATGGCTGGGAGGTGTCCCCTGTCACAGGAGCCAATCCTCCTTGGCACTTGTGGGCAGAACATACCTATTAACCTTAGTGTTATAGATTCTACAGTCATATGTAACTGCTCGCTATTTCCTGCACAAACCATGCTCTTCCGAGCTTCCCCACCTTTCTTTCTGCCAGGAGATTCTCCACTCCCACCCTGTTCTCCTGCCTGCCTAAGGAACCCATCCTCACCACCCCCCGCATGGCACGAAGTCACATGCCATCCCCTCTTGGTAGCTTTCCATAAGCCCGTCACATCATTATGTATGTTTCACTCACTTGTCTTCCCAGTGAGTCACCCCACAGCTTGCACTTCCAAACAAGACCAAGCGCTATCTCCCCAACTTCCTAGATGGGTTACCTTACGAAGGTTATGTAGATTCTCTGAATAACAGGAGATAATTGTATTTCTTTGTTAGGGTTGTAGGGACTATCCTAGCACACAGCAAATAGTAAGAAATAATCATTGCCATTATTATGGACATCTTTAAGAGAGGAGCTGTAAAGTCATAATGTTACAATAATAGATATTAACTCTTAGAGAGACAAGAAATTATGTAGGAAACCCATGGGTTTTGCATGGTTTTCCCGGTCTTCCAGCTTGTTTCTCAAACATAGTAAACACACTTTCACCTTTCAAAGCATTTCACTTTCTGTTCCCTCTGCTGAGAACTGACTTTCCCAGATAGATATGTGGCTCAGTCCTTTATTTAATTCATGTTTCTGCTCAGTTTTCACCCTCTCAAAGAAGCCTTCAAGCTAATTCCATCTAAAATAGCAGCCACCATCATTCTGTAACCTTTCACCAAGCTTTCTTCTTCTTCTTCTTCTTCTTCTTCTTCTTCTTCTTCTTCTTCTTTTTATTCTCTTCTTTACTGTTATGAGCAAACATTCCACATGTGTGTGTCTTTACCATCAATCTTACCAATAAAAACTCCAGGGGCAAAGGATTAGTTCACTTTGTTCACTGCTGAATACCCAGTGCCTAGCACAGTGCACATTTCAGAATGAATGAATGTTTCCCTGGCATGCATTTGGTTCTCAAGAAAGGCTTATTGACTTGAACTAATCAGCTAGGTACAAAGGCAAGGGCATGGATCAAGTGGACGCTGGGTTCAGAGAAGGGAGCCATTAAGATGGTGTATTTTTACAAGGCTTCAGGGTTTAGACACAGCCATGTTTTTCATTAAACTTCAAGCCTTCTAGAGACACCTAGTGGCCTCAATAGGCACTGCTTAGAATTGCAGAGGACTGTGTGTCAGAGGCTGGTCCCCTTGCCACCAAGCAGTGTAAATTTTTTAAAATATGGCCATTACTTTTTGAATGTGTGTGTGTGTGTGTGTGTGTGTGTGTGTGTGTGCAAAAGAAGGAGGAGAAGGGGAAGAAGAGGAAGGAGAAAGAAATACAGATTTCTAATTGTGTAATCTCAGTCTGAGCCCAAATGCCTGATTTACCAGGGGGTTTACTAATAAAATTCGAAGTCCAAGTCGAAAGACCCCAGAACCAGGAGTAGGGATATCCGAGGGCAGCGGGAGATGTCACAGCTCAGAGAAGCCATCCACCCTTCTTCAGGCTTTTGTTCTCTTCAGGCCTTCAAAAGACTGAATAATGCCCACCTCCACTGGTGTGAGCAATCTTCTTGACTCAGTCTATTGAATCAAATGCTAATCTCTCCCAGAAAAACTTACAGACTCGCCAAATGATAATGTGTAAAACATTATCTGAGCATTCCTTGGCCCAATCAAACTGACACGTAAAATTAACCACAACAGTAGACTAGACTAAATCCTGCATACGAACTGGATGGTGTAGGGAATGAGTAAGTTTTAAGATCAAATCAGTTTTGTTTTGTTTTGTTTTTTGGTCAAATCACTGAATTCCATCTCTCACTGTTGATGGGGAGGCAATGTGAAGTAGTGGGAAAAGCTGTCAGTGCTGCCAGTTAGCTTTGTGCACGGAGCAATAAAGCTCTTACCCCGGTGAAGCCTTGTTATAAATATGAAAGTAAAAATATGCACTCTACACGAGTATTAAGAATAAAATGCTAAGCAAATAAAGGATCTAAAATACAGCAAGCAACTAAAAACACAGTACTTTTTCTTATTAGTATTACTAGTACTACTGTGACTACTATTATCCTTGCCCTCCGACTCCCCGTCCCCAAGAGCACTCACGTGTGTGAACTTGCCAGAAAACTTGGCAGTGATCCTCCTCTCTTGCAGACATGTTATGTCATATCTGACAGGAAGTTTGCCTGCTCTGTGTGTCCAACAGGCCTATTACCTGGTACTTGATCCACTTTCTAGAAGTAGGACTGAAGTGGATTCAGATTTGAAGAAAATTACCACACAATGCTTCAAAAGACAATACTACCCAGTCTTCTTTTCGGAAGTGTTACAGCATCAGAAACGATGAAGCAAATATAAAATGTCTAAAATTTGTGTGAAGGCTCATCAAAGGGTACTGGTGTCAAAACTAGCATTAAAAAGAATTTCATGTGACTGATAAATAGCCTGGGTCTACCTTTGCGCAATGCTCAACTGATTTTCTATTTCAAAGAAGAGCCCAGCAAGGCCTATGGAAATGAACAGCGCAGCAATGCTGCCCCCTTGTGCTGGAAAATAAAACAAATGAATATTTATTCCTGCTTATCTGAGGACCGAACAAACTCATGAAATGATTATTTAAATATAATCCATAATCCTTTTCTCATACATAATTATAAAATAAAGTATTTCAATAAAAACTTTTAGAAGAGCACGCTTGCAACTGAGGGTGGGTGTCAATAAATCAAAGGCATCTGGAATATAAATTGCTATAAACAGTGTCCCTTCTAGCTTATGCATCATCTCCCGCTGCACCTGAGACAAACATACTGTGGCCTTTGATCAATCACATGCTGGGCAAGAAATAGGCTGAAATCACCTCCTATCCACCATCAAATATACATGTATGTTTTGTTCATTGTGGTTAGTTGGGTTCTTAATAAGACAAAGAATGTGTGGGGCCTGGGGGACCACGCGGCCCCGTGGCATGGATCCCACCCCCACCGCAGCTCTTTCCTCCAGGTGACCTTTTGTTCCACAAAATCCAATGTCTAGGACTTCATGGGTCCTCACGCCTGTGTATGTTATTCATTTGCTTTGAAGGTAATTCTGCTGCTGACAATCACAGAGAAGAGGCTGAAAACAGGAATGAAAAGCAGTTTGAACAAGAGAAGCCACGTGTCTGGTTTCCTAGGGCTACTACTACAAAGTGCCCCACACCAGGTAACTTAAAACAGGAATGTACTCTCCACAGTTCCGGAAGCTAGCAGTCTGAAATTAAGATGTCATCCAGGCCCTGCTCCCTCTGAGATGCTGGATGAAATACTTCTTTGCCTCTTTCTAGGTTCTGATGGTGGCCACATGTCCTTGGCATTCCTTGGCTTGCACCTGGGTCATGCCAATATCTGCCTGTCCTGTCATAAGGCATTCCCCCACTTGTCTGTGCCTTCACGTGGCATTTTCCTTTTCTTTTAGAAGGTTGTAAGTCACATTGAATTAGGTGCCCCACCCTTCTCCAGGATGACAGCATCTTGATTACATCTGCAAAGCCCCTATTTCCAAATAGGGTCACATTGATAAATACAAGGAGTTAGGATTTCAACATAATCTTTCAGGACACACAGTTCAACCCACAGCAGCAAGGAAAATACTCTCCTGATACTCTTAGGGGAGGATCCACTCAGTTTCTTCCTGAACCTTTCTAACCAACTGAGCCACCCAGGTGCTCCTTTCCTGAAACTTTCTAGTAATTAACTAATCAATTAGTGCTCAGAGAGCATAAATCTAAATAAGGAAAGGAAATAAAAACACATGAGGGAAGAAAATTGTCAGAAAGGGCTCATCTTAGTTAGCTCAGGCTGCTATTAACAAAATATCACAGACTAGGGGCGCCAGGGTAGCTCAGTCATTTGGCTCAGGTCATGATCTCCGGATCGAGGCCTGCATCAGATTCTCTGCTCAGCAGGAAGCCTGCTTCTCCCTCTCCCACCCCACCACCCCACTTGTGTTCCCTTTCTGTCTCTCTCCGCGTCAAATAAATAAATAAAATTTTTTAAAAAGAAAAATACCACAGACTATGCAGTTTAAACACAATTTTTTCTCACAGTACTAGAGGCTGGAAGTCTGAGATGGGAGTGCCAGCATGGCGGGTTCTGGCGAGGGTTCTTTTCTTAGCTTACGTAAGGTCACCTTCTTGCTGTGTCCTCACACGGCTTTACCTCAGTGTGGCCTATGCAGAGAGGAATCTATCTCTTCCTCTTCTTACAAGGCCACTAACACCATCACGAGGGCCCCATCCTTACAATCTAATCTAACCCTAATTATCTCCCAAAGGCCCTCCTACAAATACCACCAGAGTGGGGATTAAGGCTTCAACATGTGGATTTTAAGGGACTACAGCTCAGTCCACAGCTGGGATACAGTAATCTAGAGGAAGGACACGTCTGCTTTTGAATAAAACAAAACAAAAGGGTCTCACTTTCCTTCAGTTTGGTTATTCACAGCACTATACCTTGGGACCATCCTGAAAAATTCTGGAAGAATTTGGACTTCCCTCTTGGAGCTTATCCTGGCCCCTTCCTCACTTTGGCGTGACAAATGAGGTAAATCATAACTGAAGGAGCCAAACGCATCCCGGGGAAGCTGTGCTCAAGGGTTTTCTTTTTTTATTTCTTTTTTTTTTCTTTTTTTTAGATTTTTAAAAATTTATTTATTTGACAGACAGAGATCACAAGTAGGCAGAGAGGCAGGTGGTGGGGGGCGGGGAGCAGGCTCCCTGCTGAGCAGAGAGCCTGATGCGGGGCTCCTTCCCAGGACCCTGAGATCATGACTTGAGCCGAAGGCAGAGGCTTTAACCCACTGAGCCACCCAGGCACCCCCTGGGTTTTCTAATATGAAAGTACAAGAATGTAAAACAGCACCCCAGAATTATCTACACAGAACATACTGACGACAGATATCCCTTCTCCTCAAGGGCACACTGACCGACCCAGAGGGGAGTGCTAAGCGGAATTTACATTGACAAGGCCACATGTTTGGGTCTGTAGCTTATAGCTTTCATGTCCTTCACTGTGATGTTGTTCTTATGTCTTCCCAACCTTTTCCCTACAAAAGATCCTTTTGATTATTTTCTACAGCACACATGTTTTATAAAAGAGTTTGGGAAACAGTTAATATTTGAATGAATACTATATACCAAGTCTCAGGCTGAGAAGTTACAATTCACTCTTTTGACATTAACAGCACTCCTACGATTGGTCACAAAGAAGGGTCCCAAACAGTGTTTAAGGAACTTATCCAAGGCATCACCAAATTATAGATTATCAATTATAAATTACAGAGCTCAGATAAGAACCTAGCAAATCTGATTCCAGAACCCACTAGCTTACTGTCACTAATTCTACTTTTTCACATGGTAGCAACTGCAGTGATATTTGTTAATTATTTTTTAAAGCAAATTTCCAATATATATAAGCTCTGTCATCAATATATTCTCAATAAAGAAATAAGTCCAGAGGGTTTAAGAATCCTGCCTAAGGCCATACAACATGGGGAACCAAGGCTGGATTCCATTCCTCATCTTACAGATTTATAAGAGCCATACTCCTCTTTCTCTACCAAACTATGCACCCAAGACCAGCTACATTATTTGTGAGTTCAATTGAAAATGAAAATATGGGGCTCCTAGTTCAAAAACGATTATGAATTTCAAGGCGCAAACAAAGCATTAAAGCAAGAGCTGGGACCCTCCAAATGTGGGACTCCATGCCAATCACCCCCTCATGAAGCTGGCATGCATCTAACTCCACATCCACTAGCTGGGATTGTGTCACTGAAAACAAACAAGCAGAATAGTAAATAGTAAATTTCTTTGTTATAATGCCTTTGGCTATTTTCTCTATACTCTTCATTTGATGGTCACAGCTCTGAACTATCTGGAGAAACTTCTGGAAGTATTCAAAGAAAGAACAATAAATACAGCAAAGAGGCAAAGAGGGGACAAAGCACTACAGGCTGGTAAGTGCCTTGGTCTCAAGGGTGCAGGAACCACAGATCTCTGCAGTAACAGAACTTACAGAAGCATTAGAGGTCAGAGCTCAATGCCCCTCTGATGGAGGTGAGAAGAGACTACAAAGTGAGCAGGTGACCTTTGGTGAGTTATTCCAACTCTAGGATCTCAATTTTTCATCATAGAATGGCATCAAGTTAGATTATTTCTACATGGCTCCCAGGACGAATTCCTGACATGTGTAGATATTTTAAATACGTGCTCTAAGAGGGGAATGGAGCCATGCTAATTCTAAAAATTTTTGTAAATAAGGCTGTTTTGGATCAAGTTCCCCCCCTCCAAGAAAGCATGTAACAAATGATGCTGATACAACTAAATGTCTATTAAAAAAAAAAATGAATGTTAGACTTCACACCCTCCACAAAAATTAACTCAAAATGGAGCAAAGACGTAAAATGTAAAACTATAAAACTCCTAGAAGTTAACACAGGAGAGAATGTAGGTGACTTTGAGTTTCATGATGGCTTGCTAGATAGAACACCAAAGACAAAATCCATGAAAAACAGTTATTGATGAGCTGAACCTATATTTTTTTAAAGACTTTATTTATTTATTTGACAGAGATCACAAGTAGGCAGAGAGGCAGTCAGAGAGAGAAAGGAAGGGAAGCAGGCTCCCTGCTGAGTGGAGAGCCCAATGAGGGACTCAATCCCAGGACCCCCGAGATCATGACCCGAGCCGAAAGCAGAGGCTTTAACCCATTGAGCCACCCAGGTGCCCGATGAGCTGGACTTTAAAACTAAAATTAAAACTCCCTGCTCTGCAAAAGACAGTGTCAAGAGAACTAGACGAAAAGCCGCAGACTGGTAGAAAATATATGCAACAGATACCCGATAAAGGACTATTATCCAAAATATAAAAGGAACCAGTACTCAGTAAGAAAATAATGCAATTTAAAAATGGATTAAAGGGGTGTCTGGGTGGCTCAGACAGTTAGGCATCTGACTTGATTTCTGCTCGGGTCACAACCTCAAGTTCCTGGACCAAACCCTACCCCAGGCTCTACTCTCAGTGCAGTCTCCTTCAGTCTTCCTCCTTTCCCCCCGCCCCTCCTCACTGATGGTTGTGCACACACACGTGCTCACTCTCTCTCTCTCTCAAATAACATCTTTAAAAAAAAAAAAAAAAAAATATATATATATATATATATATATATATTAGCCACCTCACCAAAGAAGAGATGCAGATGGAAAATAAGCATATGAAAAAACCACTAAGAAAATGCAAATTAAAACAATAAAAAAAATTATTATGGCCAAAATCCAGAGCACTGAAAACATCAAATGCTAGTACAGATGTGGAGTACCAGGAACTCTCATTCATTGCTGCTGGGAAGGCAGAATGGCATCGTCACTGTGGAAGACATTCTGGCAGTTTCTTACAAAACTAAACATGCTCTTCTCATACGATCCAGCAATCGTGTTCCTTGGTATCTACCCAAAGGATATGCAAACTTCTGTTCACTCAAAAACCTGCACACAATATTTACAGCAGCTTTATTCATAATTGTCAAAACTTGGAAGCAACCAAGATGCCCTTAAGCAGATAAATGAATAAATAAACTGAGGATATCCAGACCATGGAATATTAATCAATGTGAAAAAGAAATGAGCTATCAAGCCTTAAAATAAAAAAAAAAAGAAGGAACTTTAAATGCATATAATTAAATGAAAGAAGATAATCTGAAAAGGCTATACACTATATGATTCCAACTACATGACCTTCTGGAAAATGCAAATCAATGGCAACAATAAAAAGATCAATGGCTTTGGCTGCAGGGTTGCGGGATAAACAAGCAGAGCACCGAGAATTTTTAGGGCAAATACTCTATGTGATATCATGATGATGGATATATGTCATTGTATATTTGTCCAAACCCATAAATGTACAACAGCAAAAGTAAGCCCTAAGGGAAACTATGGACTTTGAATAATTATGATGTGTCAGAGTAGGTTCACCCATGGTTAAAAAAAAAAAAAGGAACCATTCTGATGAGTGATGCTGATGGGGCAGGCTCTGCATGTGGGGGGCAGAGGAAACATGAGAAATCTCTGTACCTCTATCTCAATTCTGCTGTAAATGTAATACTGCTCTAAAAATAGTCTTACATGGCAAATTTCAAAAATTCTGAAAAACCGCTCAACTTCATTAGTAATTATATACACACAAATTAAACCAACAATGTGATACCATTACATACCAACTAGATTGGGAAAGATGAAGAAGTCTTGACATTATCAAGGGTCAGTATATCAATTAATAGGGGCTTTTATACACTGCTGTAAGACCTTTTCTGCACTTTGAAAAATTATTTGGTGTTTCCTCGTTAAAGTCTGAGGTGTACATACCCTTGAAACCATCACCAATGGACACCTCTCAGAGAAAATCTTGCACAAGTATACCAGGGAGACATGTACCATAACATTCACAACAGAATCAAAAGTAGCAAGTTTATGTCAAGCTCCACCTCATTTTTATCTCATTAATTATTCATATACTTCACAAACATTTATTGGGAGTCTCTATGTCACTGGACAGTCACCAGAGAATCACACAGGAGGAAATTCATCAGAAATCCAAGGAACTACAATCTGTATCTCTTTCTACACCTGCATATAAAACAGCATTTCTTGGGCATCTGGGTGGCTCAGACAGTTAAGCATCTGCCTTTGGCTCAGGTCATGATCTTGGGGTCCTGGGAACGAGTCCCATGTCAGGCTCTCTGCTCAGCAGGAATCCTGTACCTCCCTCTCCCTCTGCCTGCCATTCTGCCTGCTTGTGCTCTCTCTCTCTCTCTCCCTTACTTGTCAAATAAAGAAAATCTTTAAAAAACATATTAAATTAAACATTTTTAATTAAAAATTTTTTAAATAAAATAACATTTCTATGTGATGTGACACTCTGTGTATCTGTGAGCACCTGCAGACATACATGTGTGTGTTTTCAATGAAATGGCTTTGAGAACATGGAGGAGGAAGGAGTGAACACCTCTGCTTGAAAAGGAGAACGGTTGGTGGAAAATCTTTAGAGAGGAAACAGTAAGGGTCCATCACTGCCAGTTAAACCAACACCTTTTATTTCTGAACTAAAACGGGACCGTTTGCCCAAGAAACTAAAAATACTGCTCTTTAAAATGTGCTGAGTTTAATATTCTCAAACCTTAAAATATACCCCAGGAGTCAGAACGAAACTTTGGCAATTATGGCCGTGCTCTCAGAGCCACTGCATATCGTTTAAAAGAACTCCTTCAGGTGAAATATCAGGAAGAAACTGCTGACAGCATGGAACAGCCCATATCTGAATCAACTACTGAAGAAAAGTGGGGAATTGTCTCAGGATTCCTCCTAAAATATCCCAGCAGCTACTCAGTCTGGAACCTGAAGACATTGAGTGACTTCTGAACGTCATCCCCATAACTTAAGATTATTCTGCATTTCCTGAATTCCTGTGGTGGTAGATTTCTTTTTTAAGATCACGGGCTTTCTTATTGTCCCATTTAACTTAGTTAAAAATTAGTTGTTCAGCTCCTAATAGACTCCAGACCCTCTGTTAGGTCTCAGAAATGCAGAAATGAAAACAGTCCTCCTTGTCCTCAAAAATCAGGAGAAGACTAGCATGTAATCCTGAGGACAACTAAATCGTGTGCTATCTGTGACATCAGAATTATGTTTACAAAGTTCAAAGGGGATCAAGAGGCCTTCCTCATAGAAGCAAAATACAAACTGGTTTTGAGTGACAAAGGTATGGCTAAGGTGCTAGACAATTAAATGAGAGAAAGAAGTAGATCAGGAGGGAGACAAGCCATAAGAGACTCCTAATCTCAGGAAACAAACTGAGGGTAGCTTGGTGAGGGGGGCGGGGATAGGGCAGCTGGGTTATAGACATTGGGGAGGGTATGTGCAATGGTGAGTGCTGTGAAATGTGTAAGCCTGATGATTCACAGACCTGTACTCCTGGGGCAAATAATACATTATATGTTAATAAAAATAATTAAAAGAAAATTTAAAAAAGAAAAAGAAATGTGGAAAAAAGAAAAAGAATGTGGGGGAAAAAAAAAAAAGAAGAAGTAGATACAATACTCTTAAGGGTTGGAGGACCAGAACCAGCTTTGTGTGAAGCCAACCTGGGCTTGAATCCCAAGTTTCCCTGTTATTAACACAAGCTTGAGCAATTTAAATTCTTCACAGTGCATGGGTGCATGCGTGTGCCCGTGTGTGTGTGTTAGCCTACATAGAAGGGCCACGTGGCTATTATATTATTCTGTAGTAATGGATTATGCCTTTGTTGCCACCATCAATTTCTGCAGGCAACGGGGGGGAAGACACAGTTTGGTGGGTCGAGAACAGAATATCCCCTCAAAGGGTGGGTGCTGCCCCACTGAGTGCCTAGAGGGCAGTTCATAAACTCCTTGCCCCAGAGAAGCACTTCTCTATAGTTCTTGTCCTAGTGCTCAAAATAAAAGTTCATTATGTCTTAATACTTAAAGGTTTACAGCCTGTGACTGACACTGAGACAGACATAGCTTCAGAGTAGGGGGAAGGATTTCAGTGAAAGAAAAGATAAAGTACTTAAATATATCCTCTCATACAGAATGAGTGCCTAGCGTCTCTTATACTATATCATTTTCCAGCCATGCAAACCATCCATTTTCTCACTTCTCTCTGTTCTTGCTCATGGTCTTCAAGGTACTCACAAACTGGACCGGTATTTTCAACAGCTGCACGTGGAAACTATGGAACATTCTGCAAATTTAAACAGTCTGCATTAACAATAAATTCGTATATATGGAAACCTGGATGTAAAATGCACAACGCATGATACAGATTTTTTTTTTTTACATTGGCAACCAGATAGACACAGAACCCTAGAATTTTTTAATAGGTATCGTTTCCTGGACTATTTAATAAAATTAATAAAATTCTCAAAAATATCAAAGATATTTTTATTTTATTTTAATAATTTGAAATATTATTGAGGATAGGCCTACAAAACTGGCACTAAACAGCTGGCAAAAGAAAAGTTTTTTCAAGATAGATTTTGGTCAAAATTCCAGAAGCATTCTTTGCGCCAGGTAGAGCCAGTGCACGGTTTGAATTTATTACAAGAAGATACAGTCACAAATGGGCTGTTAATGATGACTCTGTATGAACAATTTAAATAGTACATACAATATTGTACAGGTCTCCCCAAACTAAAACATCTAATTAAGATACATATCCAATTTACCGTCAAAACCACTCTTGGCACATGATGGGAATGCCAACGAAATGCTATTTATAATTTTATTTAAACATGATAAAGGATGCCTAAAAAGAAATAAGCAAAATGACAGACTATCCTCAAGAGGGACAAATCAAGATGCTTGGTGAAAATGTAATTAATTTTAAATTTGGGATGATTCATCATTATTTAATATGAATTGCTGCTTGCTATCAGTTATTTAGCAAAAGCTTTACAAGAACGCCTACACAGAAATGGGTTTGGCTACTTCATTTCTAAAAGAATAAAAAGCATTTTTAAACTTCTTGAAAAAAATTTTCCAAATTAAAATAAAGTTGCATATGAAATATGTACCAAAGTGACCTGCCAATAAAATACTAAAAAAATTAGAAAAGGAAGGTAAAAATATTTGTGTAACAATGAAGGAGAAGCTTTGAGTACAAATAAGCCTGAAACTATATTCTGGCCGCTCCGGGTCATCCTATAACTTCAAGTGAAGTGAAAGTTTTGAACAAATTAAGCATCATACTTCTATTTTCTACATTTTCTTTTAACATCCCAGGAATTGGAAAAAAAATTAGAAAAAAAAAAAGAATTTAAACAGAACTCCATGAATCTAGAAATTATTTTATGAATGTTAGAAAACACATCTATATTGGACAGTAATCTATTTCCTTAAATTAAATATTTGGGGTTTTTTTCCCCCCAGACCATAATAGTTTATCATATGTAATCCCCTTAAAATATGTAAACAAGATATATAAATTGATAGTTTATTTCTAAATCTAAATATTCTTTAGAGAATTAAAATTTAGAGTTTAAATGATAATTGAGTTGCCACTGCCCTGGTAGAGTCAAATTTCTCCAAATTAAAGGCAACTTATAATAACTCAAGGAAGGTGGTCTAATTTAGCAAGCCTGTCTATTAAAAACAAGTTCTCTGAACAACAGACTGCATAATGATGAAATAAAGGCAAGAACAACAAATGAAATGAAATAAAAAATAATTAAGGCATTCATTTTACTATTCATTTAAACATCAGTGGGTCATTCACAGACCATTCACTACACAAAATAATCATTAAATTCAATCATCACTGAGACCCTACCACTACGCAGTCTTATAAAAGCATTCGTCCACATTTTTTATATTTCATGGTTATGAAAGCAGGAGGGTTATGGATTCCCTCATGCTGCTATAAACATTATCACCAACTTAGAAGCTTAAAACAACACAGACCTATTACCCAAACAATTCTGAAGCTCAGAAGTCCAAAATGGGTCACCAGGGCTGCATTCTACCTGAAGGTTCCAGAAGAGAATCAATTTCCTTGCTTTTCGGTCGTCTACTAGCTGCCTGCATTCCTCGCTCTTGGCACGGTACACCACTCCAACTTCTGCTCCTTGTCACATTTTCTCAGACTCTACTTCCTCCCTCCTACAAGGACCCTAGAACCCTGGTGATTGCATGGGACTGGATTATCCAGGATAATCTCCCTATCTCAGGTCTTTAACTTAATCACTCTACAAAGTCCCTTTACCATGTAAAGTAACATAGTCACAGGTTCCGGGGACTGTGGGGGCAGTCCTCCTGCCTATACAGAGGATAAAACATTTTTTAGCTTGCTCTGTAAATTACGACTATAAATACATGCTGTGTGGGCCTTTAATTTGTACTCTTGCTCCCAGCCCTGTAAATGGTGGGGATGGGTCTGATGTTTTCCCAAAACAATAGCCTGGATAATAGGAGGGTATTGAGACCATGACCTGGAATTTGGACTGTGAGAGTCAGATTTGGGAGAGAGAATCTCTGAATTTCTTTTGGCCTTGACTCCAAGGACCCTAGACATGCTTGGGGAGTTTCTGAATTCCAACAATGAAAACGTTCCATGGCCCGTGAGGTGGCCCGAGAACTCATCGCTGAGATCCACTGCAAAGCGGGGCTAGGTCCTGAGGATGACTAAGCAAAACCCAATTTGTTGCCATTTACTGAACACGTTGTAGGAGTCAGGAGCTCTCCTAATTGCTTTACCTTCTTCATCTCCCTTAATTTTTGCAGCAGCTCTAAAAGGCAGATCATTACTATTATCATCCTATAACAGATGCCTTAATATCAAGGTGATTAAGTAACAAGCTGGATTCAAAGTTTATAGTTTGTCTGACTATAAAACTGGTACTTTTAAACCACTCCAGCACATTTCCATATTTTATGAATCATTGTGTCTAATTACATTTTACTCTAGAAATTCATTTTCCTTTCATTATGGACAAACCATTAGGAAAGTTGGTTGAACTGTTTCAACAGTGCCATGGCAACGAAGGGGTTTTTTTTTTGTCTAACGTGGTAAATGAGGAAGCACACTCCCTGAGACCAGAAAAATGGTATCAAAGGTGATCAGTAAGAGAGTCCCCAGAGAGTGATTCTCCAACTTTAGCAACATCTCAGAATTACCCGGAATGTTTATTAGCACACAGATGGTGAGCCCCCTAGGCAGAGTCTCCAGTTTAATTGGACTGGGTTTGCACCCATTCCCTTCATTTTAATAAGTTTGTTAGTGACGCTAATACTCTGGCTTGGCAACCACACTTTGAGGACACCATCCCAAGAAAAGGAGTTCCCCTCAGGCAGGAGAGTCTCAGTAGACAAGAGTGAGGTCCACAGGTTTCTGGCACAGTTTTCCCCACCTGAGACGCAGCCTCTGATGTCAAACTTTGGAGTATCAGAATCTGCTTCCTACAGCAGGGATTCAGACCGGAATTAGGGGTGAAATTTTGATATCTCGGGAGGAGAAAAGAAAAGGGATTGCTGCAAGTGGGAGGAAGAATCCCAGGCTGGAACAAGGGATTTATGTATGGGGTGAAAAGGGATATAACATGAATAGAACTTTAAGGGCAGACTTTGGAGAGGTTAATGTAAAGCAGCCATAATGTCTTCCTTTTATGTGAATTTTCAGGTTTCGAAGCACATCAGTGTGCACCGCCATTTTTCTGGTGTTCATAGAGCACAGGCTTCTTATTCCACAGTGTTCTCAGAGCTTTGGGGAATAAAGTACAGGATGGTTCTAATCACATACTACTTTCTGTCAACTGGAGAAGCAATGACTTATTTACAAACCCTTCAGAACACTGAAGCCCTGAGCGGAGGCTATCTACTTTCTTTTCCTGGCCAAAAAAAAACACAAATTCCCAAACTCATGCTAAAATAATAGGAAATAAAAAATCTCATTCTCAACCATTGGTACCTTACTTTTGGATCCTCCTTTTCATCTCTCCTCTTTTATTCTTTGCCCCCTGTCAGAAATAATGTATACTAGTATAGAGACATTTTCACTTGCACAAGGAAAGCAAAAAAATCCATTCCAAATGGGACAATGTATCTGAAAGAACTTGTTCTTGTAATCTCTCACTCCAATGATGATATAGTAAAAGCCAAGTTAAAAAGGGGAAAGAAAAAAATTGATGAAATAAATCCAGGTCACAGTGGGAAATGTAACATTCCCAATGCGGGGACCCTAACTGTTGACAGCAGACTGGGAGGGAACATCTCATGGGTGTGAGGGTCCTTAGTCAAAGATAGCAAAAAGAATATTTGGGTTTTATAATCAATGGGATTGAGTGTAATCCCACTAAAAGGAAGGAAAGATAAATATAACCTTCCTAGTGAAGCCTACAGTAGATTTCTAAACAGTATAAAGAAATACATTGTTTTTACCTTACATACAGAATAACTAAAAAAATACCACGCTGAATGCTATTGGTGACTGCCCACATCCCTCCTCTGGCTGGTGCATGGCTGTCCCATTCACTGTGATTGATGGAAATAAAAATACAGAGGATTGCCCTGGACCGAGTGGGGGGGGCGACTTGCTTGAGAAACTACACCTCTCCCCACCCCAATCAGGGCTGACTCGGCCAATGACTTGCTGGCATGGAATACAAAAGGTCAGCCCACTTGTCCCCATGAGACTCACTTTGTCCTGTCATTTGTCCTCTGGAGTATCTTGTGGGATCAGACTGAACCTAATCTCTACTGATAACACATCCATGTTTGCCATTTTTCCTGCCCTGTTCTGTTTCCTTCCTTTTAATGAGAGCATATTCCCAATAAGCACTTAAGCAAGAATCCTTATCTCAGGTTGGTTCTAAGGAACCCAACCTAAGACAGTTGATACCATAGGTGTTCCCGGGAAGCATACTCTAAATACGGGAATCCTGGTATTGGGTCATTTCCCAGCTGGATCGAGAATCCCATCACCGGAAATAAGTAAAACATGGGTTGTCCTTGGAATGCTAGAGCATTCTTTTGGCTCCCACCTATGACAACCTGTGACAGGATACACATGGAAGAGGTCGTAATGACTGCAACAAAACCCTGGGTGTTTTAGAGGTATGAAAACATAATAACTGGGAACTGTGGAATTGGCTATTGTTGCTAGGTACCATGATTGAAGAGAGAAAATGGTAAGCTCAGGCCTATGAATGAACAATTTAAATCAAAGTGGGACAGTAAGAGAGTCCACGGCAGCTTATAGAGTACAGTTCTGCTCCTTCAGTGGGACAGCAGTCACAGAACAGGAACAGGACTGAATTGTTAGCAGAGACTCAGGAAAGGCTGAATCCCAGCCCAGGCCACTCTCTAACACACATTCAGGGTCCTAGAGGGAAGAACTGGGAAGCTGACACTTGAAGGGATTATCTGTGGAGACACAGTCACAAATCTCAAATCCTGAGGCACCTGGATGACTCGGTTGGCTCAGGTCATGATTTCATAGTCGTGAGATCGAGCCCAGCATCGGGCTCCATGCTGGGGTATGAAGCCTGCTTGAGATTCTCGCTCCTTCTCCCTCTGCCCCATTCTGCTTTCTCTCTCTCGAAAGAAAGAGAGAGAGGGAGGGAGGAAAGAAATCTCAAATCCTTAGTCCTCAAATTCTGAATCCTATAGCCTCAAGAAACGGTTGGTTCCCCCTTATGAGAAGATAGAGCTAGTCACACACACATACCTGAAATGCTACAAAGGCCTCAAATGAGGACAAGGCTCTTAGAAGATAGTTCTTGCCCTTTCCATGATTTGCCTCACCTCCTCTCTTGGCTCATAATTAAAGTCAAATTGCAGTATAAACTGATTTAGGAAGTGCTGAGCCAGCTAAAGCAAAAGAGAAAGTATATGCCTAAAAAGATGCTACCTCAGGGCACCTTGGTGGCTCAGTGGGTTAAAGCCTCTGCCTTTGGCTCAGGTCATGATTCCAGGGTCCTGGGATTGAGCCCTGCATCGGGCTCTCTGCTCAGCAGGAAGCCTGCTGTCTTCTCTCTCTCTGCCTGCTTCTCCGCCTACTTGTAATCTCTGTCTATCAAATAAATAAATAAATAAATCTTAAAAAAAAAAAAAAAAAGATGCTACCTTGAGGAAATAGGAATGGTTTACGGTGGGGCTAGGTGAAGAGGAACAGACAATAAAGCTGAATTAGAGTGAGTTGTCGGTATGGTGGTACTTTCCAGTGATACAGGATTTAGTAGCCCAGAAAAGGCCCTGATGCCAGTTGTAATAGCCTGTTGGAATGAACGACCCCAGGACACCTGAAAAAGGCAAAAGCCTTTATTAAACAACATAGAGATGCCACAACTCCTATATCAATGTATGGTGAAAGAGTTTGAAAGCTCAGAGAAGCATGCATAAGGTCCACTCTATTAGGCAAAATCCCTGTGGCAGACCATGTTCCTTAGGAAGCCACAGAAGACACTCCCTCTATCAAGGCACAGAGGTTAGAAAGACATCACAGCACTCAATAAGCTAGGAATAATGACAGAAGATATTATGTGCATTCCCTAATAGCAATGGGGATGAGAGAACCCAAGAATAGCAGACATCAGTGGCAGCATACACCCCTTAGAAGGTAGACAGAATTACTATAAACTGTGACAAATCCAGAATGAGTCAGAAAGGCCTGACCCACAGAAATTTATGGAAATGGCTTATAAATCATTTCATCCTTAGGAGCAAGACAGATACACAGCCAAAATAAGTACATACAGGGGCACTTGGGTGGCTCAGTCATTGGGTGTCTGCCTTCGGGTCAGGTCATGATCCCAGCATCCTGGGATCGAGCCCTGCATCAGGCTCCCTGCTCTGCCAGAAGCCTGCTTTCCCTCTCCTAGTCCCCCTGCTTGTGTTCCCTCTCTCACTGTGTCTCTGTCAAATAAATAAATAAAATCTTTAAAAAGAAAAAAAAAAGTACATACATACATGTGTATATACATGTATCCACACCCATAGGCAATGGGGACCAAGGACACATGAGCAAAAGTTTGAGGTCAGCCACCCCCAACGAAGAGTTGTGTTCTCTGACCCAGAACACATCAACTAAAGAAAAGGAAAGATCTTGCAATTACTCAGATTTTTCAAAACTACTGCATACAGATTAAACTGCTAGCCAAAGATCCTAACCACCATCACGAGTTTCAATTAAGGGGAGAGGTATAGGGAAGTCAGCTAAGAAACTGAGTTCCAACTGTGTTTGTCTTATAGAGAGTCCTGATGGTCACTGTCATGGTCATTTCCCTGGTTTCCAAATGTGTAACTGGAATGAACATACTTTGCAACTGGCAGATGTGAACACTTGCCATTAAGTCCTCCATAGTTTCCTGGGTGTGCTATAGGAAAGTACCACAAACTGGGTGGCTTTAAAAGAGAAATTTAGGGGTGCCTGCGTGGCTCAGTTGTTAAGCGTCTGCCTTCGGCTCAGGTCATGATCTCAGGGTCCTGGGACTGAGCCCCACGTGGGGCTCCCTTCTCATTGGGGAGCCTGCTTCTCTCTCTACCTCTCTGACAACTTGTGCTCTCTCTCTTTATCTCTGTGTCAAAAAATAAATAAGTAAATAAATAAATATAAAATAAATAAGGCCTTAAAAAAGAGAGAGAGAGAAATTTATTCTCTCACAGTTCCGAAGGCTAAAAGTCTGAAACTAAGCTTTCAGCAGGACCATACTCTGTTCAAAGTCTCTATGGGAGGATCCCTCTTTGCCTCTTCCAGCTCTGGCAGCCCTCAGGCTTTCCTCAGCTCGGGGCAGCATAACTCCTCCAGTCTCTGCCACAGTCTGTTTTCCCTCTATTTATCTTCCCTGAATATCTGTATCTGTGTCTAAATTTCCGTCTTCTTCTAAGGACACCTGTCACATTAAATTCAGGGCCCACCCTCCTCCAGTATGACCCCCATCTTACCCAATTACATCTGTAATGACGTTCTTTCAAAATAAAGTCACATCCACAGGTACAAGGGGTTAGGACTTCGAAACATCTTCTGGGGAATGCAGTTCAACCCACAATAACATCTCAAAGAGAGATCAAAAATCAGTAACACTCTCAAAATCTTAAAGGATGTAGGAATGGTGGTTCCAAGTAAGACTCTATTAATATACCAGTCTTGTCCCTGTGGTAATTAAAAAATCTACAAGAGACTATATAATTGATCACCACAAGCTAACCAAGTATTCACCTCAATTACAGCTGCTTTACGAAATATACCAGGTACATTTACCAGAGCAGATTAATAGTCTTAACTACTTGGCAGGTCACCATTGAACCCACAAATGTTTTCTTTTTCATTCTTATCAAGGAAGAAGAATCAGAAGCAGCTCACAGTCACGTGGACAGACAACAGTGCATGCCACAGTCTTGCCCCGGAGCTACATCAGTTCTCCTGTGCACTGTCATTATATTGTCAGAAGAGCCTTCCGTCCAGATGAATGTTCTAGAGATAACCACATTGGCCCACTATATTGATGAGGTCATGTTACTTGTAATTGGTGAGTAAGAAGTAGCAAGTGCTCTGGACACCTCAGAAAGACATGCATGTTCCAGAAGGAGACAAAACCCAGAAAGATTTAGGAGCCTGCCACACAGGCAAAGTTTCTAGGGGTCCAGTGTTCTGGGCATCATGGAATATTCAAAAGTGAAGGATAAGTTATTACTTTGCAACGCCTAGCACTAAAAAAGAACCAGAATGCTTAACAGGCTTTTTTAGGTCTGAGAAGCAGCTTGAAAATAAATGCTTGGAAATACTGCCATGACCCATCTGTCAGATGATGTCGAAAGCTGTTAGTCTTGAGTGGAGCCCAAGGCAAGGAAACCTTCTGCATAAGGTCTAGGATTGTTGCTTGATCCACTTCACTCATAGAACTAGAATTATCTGTGGTAGCAAAATATATAAGTACTCGTTGCTAGGGTTCTAGAGAAAGTGATGACATCTGTGGCAGGAAAGTAAAAACTATTGACAAACCACTCCTAGCAGGAAACTGGGCCCCAGGAAAAACTGACCATCAAACTGTGATGCCCCAAGCGACATCAAGTGGCCAAAACTTCTATTATCAGCTGGATATCATGATATGCTAGAGATGAGTTTCTACCAGCACATCTCCCTGTGACCTTACTTTGGCAGCTTGAAATCAGCCATGGTAGGAATATTTATACCACAAAACTCAGCAAATGCTACAAATTAGGGTGGTATTTTTCATAGATAATTATTAAATATTTACCAGCATACCTGTGACACTAACAGACCAACCAATCATAAGGTCAGGTGACCCCAGCAGCCACGTATCTGAACAGGGATGAGACACAGCTGGGATCAAATCTGAGTGGTCCAGAGAGTAAAAGAGAATGGCACAAATATGTCACTAATTCCCATGTCATCTCTCTCTCCTACAGCAATGCTTCTCTCCTGTTTCACACCTATGTACACATGGAGGCTTCTCTGGGACCAGCTGATGAAGGAGGGAAAAGTTCAAGATCGGTACATGAATGGGGGCCAGTACTGGGGTACAAGCTGAAAATAAATTGCTCTTACACTACAGAATAGCCCCAAAAAATATCAATTAGGGAAAGAAAAAGAGAAGTGGCCTATAATACACATATATATATGTGTGTATATATATATATATATATATATATATAGTCTAATGACTGGGCTGAGTTTCAGGGTCCTGAAACAAGTAAGATTTGAATACTAGGTATAAGAAGATCTAGGTAGGAAGCATGTGGGTGGGCCTATGGGAGTGGGTGCCAAGTGTGGAGACTGTCCTATGGCATGTTCATGCCAACCAGAGAGAATCCACTGCAGAGAAAACCTTAAAAACAAAGATGACTTGGCCAGTAAATGTCAGCTAGTCTCTGCACTTGGGCACCGTGTAGACTCATCCATGGTCTTATGAACAGAGTTGCCAAAGTAGTAGAGATGGAGAATATGAATGGCTCTAACAGCATAATGGACTCTTCCTCTTGAAAGCTTATCTGGTGACTACTGCTGCTCACTATTGGGTCTGCCAGCAACAGAGAACAATGCAGAAATCATCCCTCAAGGAGACTAACAGACTACTTGGTAGCAAACTGATTACACAGGACACCCTTCACTCAAGAAATAGCGGTGTTTAATCTAGTCAGGACAAACATACATGCTTGGTCTGGGTTTGCCTTTCTCACCCAGAGTATCTCAGCCAGCCCACTATCCCAGGATTAAAGTATATGATGACCAGATTGGAACCCCACATAATACTAACTTGGACCAAGGGATCATTTTACAGCAGAGGCAAAATGGTAGAAAGGAAATGACTGAGGCCCTGTACCCTGATCCTACTATCACCACACCATCCAGAAGTTCCATTAGAAAGGAAAGTAATGGACTCAAAGTTGTGACTGAGGTGCCAGAGTGGGGTTGACACCATTGTAGGATGGGGCATTACCCTCTAGAATGAGGTCCACACTTTAAACTAGTCACCATTATATGGTTATAAAGCCTAGGGCAGGAGAATGTATGTGTCAGGGAAGGAAGGTATAGAAGCAGAAGTGGCCTTGCTCACATTACTCTGTGACCTGTTTGGGATATTTGTGCTTCCTATCTCCATTAGTCAGCAGTAGTCTTATATTCTCTTGATGATTAGAGTCCACTAACCCTGTCAATATGGCAACTTCTTTTTTGCTCACTGGTTTACTGACAAAAGGAAACCAAAGTGACCAGATAGCAGCTATGGCTTTAAGTTCAGCAGTACTACATAATGTAGGAGTATCCCCCATCTAGGAACCTTGACCACTAGATTCATAGAGCTAAAAAGGGGAGTAATGGAAAGGCATTAAAATTTGGTCTCCTAATTGCCAGACTCGATTCACATTCCCTGCCCTTATTTCAGCTGACTTATCTGTAGCATGAAAACCTTAAGCGCTCCATCTTTCCTAACACCGGTCTCCTTATTCCTGTACCATCAGAGATGCTCATGCTCCACTGTCTTCACTCTCCTTTGTCTTCCTCCTCCTTTCAAATGTTGTCCTTTTCTCATTCTAGAAATTCCTTTGAGGATTTTCTATTTCTCTAGCTATAAAAAATTCATTTTATCTCTCAAGACTTAACAAATCAGCATCTCTACATCTAATCTTGCTCCTGAGTTAAGACTAGTATTTCCCATTGCCTGACAATGCCCCAGGCCACCATTTTCTTTTTCACAGATGCTCCCCCTATACTCTCAATTGGAAAATAATATGGCGATAAATACTTGAGGAATGAGTGATCCACTGAGTAACTGTCATAACATCAATATGAGTAGTAAAGGAATTATCTGAGAAGAGTAATTCTTTACATTTCAAAAATATGACAACGTATTTGACTTCTGCCTAAAAATGCACATACTCAAACAGAATATATGTGGAGATTACTAGGACCTATATGGGGAACTCAACATTTTTGGTTCTAAAATATATATTCAATCTGTAGTTAAGTAATACTCATTCTATGGTAATAACATGTCTGTTCAAGGAACTATACTGGCCAAAATGCTCTAAATGAATAATGGGAAATTGGCACAGATCTCAAAGTTATAGGACAAGCCATATTTGACCCTAATACAAAGAGTCATACTAAAATAAAAAGTGTGTTGGCTTCTACTTGTTGCTTAAAAGGAATGCTGTTTTAGGAATAAGGAAAAAAACATCAAGTGGCCTGGCAGATAACGCAGCTTTATAAAAATGGATAAAAATTTAACAGATGGGGTCCCTGGGTGGCTCAGTGGGTTAAGCCTCTGCCTTCGGCTTAGGTCATGATCTCAGGGTCCTGAGATCAAACCCCTGCATCAGTCTCTCTGCTCAGCGGGGAGCCTGCTCCCCGCCCCCCCTCCATCCTGCCTGCCTCTCTGCCTACTTGTGATCTCTGTCAAATATATAAATAAAATCTTCAAAAAAAAATGTAACAGATAGTTAACCTACTAGAGTACAAGTATGGGAAGCAGATGCGTGCTAACCAAAGAGGGACTGTTAAGTATGTTCCTTCACATGGAAGCAGAGTATCTAAAGGACTATCATCCAGGCCATTGGTAGTAAAAGTACAAGGAATAAAATTCTTAAACGGAGAACATAATTTGTTTAGGTGTTCACTTACTGCCAAGTCCCTACACATAACAAAAATCAAACATATCCAAATAGTACAGTTACTCAAAATTGGAAACACAGAACAATTAACTAGAATTTTACAGATGGGGGAAGATAGGTATCACTTAAAACACAAGGTCCTTTGAGAACCTTTATTAGCACAATCTTATAGTATGAAATGGGGGGCATATGATTATGCTGATAAACAACTTAAAATCAGAACTTACTGAGATCTGGCCCTTAAATTTATCCTCCAATCTGTGACAACTTGTTACATAGGCTAGGGCTATTCTTGCTGGGAAGATAGTTCTATCTGACATTCTGTAATGATCTTAGCCTAATTCATAATGTAACTACTATTTGATGTAATAATTAAGTAATTAGTAAAAATAATTTGATTTTCTTTAAAAAAATCATAACACTGATATCAATGATCAGGTGTATGGGAAATTAAAACCCCCACATGCTATTCTTCCAATGGAAGCTGACTGGCCCCAGGAGGAACTAGATTTACCTGACAATCAGTCTCTATATTAAATGAATCTCTTGACACCTTAGATGAAATTCACATTTTGGTGATGAAAGGAAATAAAAGGGCTGATGAATATGTACATGATTACAAACATATCCATGCTGGATATTTGGAAAAATCAAATATTTCTTTAAAGCAATACCAATACTCTACTGGATGAAACAAATAATTTGTATTTTAGTATTTGTATATTTGCTTTTCTGTTATTGTTGTCCCATAAATGGTAGAAAAGAATGATAATGAGCAATGTATAATTATAAAGCCTTGACCAAGAGTCAGGTGGGTGGAAGGTGTAACATAGAGTTATATTACAGCTGAACCGCCAGAGTTCCTTTCTCATCCTCAGGGACAACTGGAAGTCAGGTACTGATTCTTGGCCAAGATAACAATGAGTAGACTAATGATGTATAATGTGCTGTTAGAGTTTAACACTTCCCTGATGGCACCCAGGGCCAGCCTCTTTGATGGCTTACAACTGCTGTAAACAATATAAGAGCCTTGGCTTGGCTATGGAACCAATGGAGCCTAAGAGATCCATTGGAAACTTTTGCCAAAGTTCTCCAGAAATAAAACAGGTTTTTTGGTTTACCCCCCTACACTCAGCCAAATCTTTTGCCAGGTGTTTCCAACTTCAACAAATGGCACCACTACTAATCCAGCTGCTCGGGCAAAAACCATAGCATTGGATCTTGATTTCTCCCTTTCCCAGACCTCTACATGCATTCTGCAGCAAGCCCTGTCTATGAGGCTCCTTCTAAACAACACGAATTCTTTCACTTCTTTCCGTCTACTCTGGCATCACCCTGTTTCAGATCACCTTCCTACAGTAAACTCTGCTTCCTCTCTGCCCCTACACATTGTACCCATATCCAACACACTACTTTTTGAAACTCAGATCATGTCCCATTTTTGTCTACAAACCTTGTAATGGCTTCTCATTGCTCTTAAGATACAACAAAACTCCTTACTCTAGCCAGTAAGTGTCCAGGTGATCTAGCTGCTCCCTGCCTCTCTGATCCCAGCCATAGTCTTCCTCTCCCCCTTGCCTTCTGCGCTCTAGCCACACTGGCCTCCTTTCTCTTATTCAAACATCCTGGCTCCCTCCCACCTCAGGACGTTTATATTTCTATTCCCTCTGCCTATAAAGCACCCCACACACAAACTTCTTGCTGATTAACTGGTTTCTATCATTTGGGTTACCAGTCAAATATCTTCTCTTCTTGGAAGACTTCCATAGCCATCTTACCTACAGTATCCTTCCTTTCCTCAGCTCACACTCTATCCCATCACCTGTGCTTCTTTCCTCGCATTGTTTCAGCCTAGTCTTCTGTTTTTATTATTGTAATCACTATTCTAATCAGCTTGTACATCAGTAAACAGACTCGTGCTTTTACCTATGAACTAAAACCAATTTACTTGAGATAGGATTCATAAATACAACTAATAATAAGATGACATCATGAAGTACATAAGATGAGAAGACATAATGAAGAGATACTGAGCTCCCAGTCTCCCCTTTCATCACACTGGCTGGCACCGCCAAGTGTAAATTCTTTGCACCAGTAGGTCTCTCTTGTCTGAGGAGCAAGTGACTGGCTAGCCTGGGTCTTTAGGAAACCTCCTCCTTGCATGCCAGGTACAATTAGTACTTATTTTGGATAATATGTTAAGCCTAACCAATTGGGCTGTATACAACAACACATACATAATTTATTCATACTTTTAGATGATTGCTTTGTGGGATTCTTGATCTGGGCATCCCCTTCATGTAAACCGCCATTATAATCGTTTATATCTCCCAGTATTATTTATGATACAGGTTCGGCGGCTATAGCAGACAGAAACCCACAGCAACAATAGAACTGTATTTACTTCACATTCAATCCAGTCTGGTGTGGCTGCCTCCATGAAGTTGTCACATGCTCAGCGCCCTTTGGTTTTGGAGCTTGATCAGCCCAGTGGTTTCACCTGGGTCACAAGGTGCCTTCAGAAGTCCCACCCCGGCATGGCCAACGCAGCTACTAGAAAAGGGGAGAGTAGAAGAAAAAGGATGCCTCTTCATTTCAAGGCATGCTCTGGCCAGAGCCTAGATTCCTAGGCTCTAAGACTAAGAGGGACTGAAGGAGCAGGAGGCTGGCTGAGGACAAAGCAAAAGCTGGCGCCTTGCACCCCCCCCTTCACCTGCTCCCTTCCATCTGTGTAGCATTCCTCAGGCACCCTTGACTGCCATAAAACGATAAATAGTTAACTTGCAGAGATCACAGTCCTGCAAGGTAGGAGTCTCCCCTGGTTTGCAAATATCCTTGAGATTTACAACAAAGAAGTTACCTTATCAATACCCTGACATCACCCTCACCTCCATGAAAAACCGAAGGAGGTGGAGGTAGAAGGAAAAGTAAATACTTCTAAACCTAAATCTCATTAACAAGGATGCTTGATAGCAGGAATGTAACATTCCACCAGGAGACTCCCAATTGTGTTCAAACTATCAATCAATCAGCTCAGCCCCACCCAAAACTTGTTTGTATCTGTCTATAAAAATCCTGCACCGACCCAGCTCCGGACCTCTCGGGCGTTATCAGCAACAAGCACTGCAGAGGTCCAGGTTCGAACCTGCAATAAACGACCCTTGCTGATTGGCTTTGACTCACGTCTCTGGTGGTCTTTTAAGGTGGGGGTAATACTCAATTGGCATTTCAGGACCTGCAAGAAAAGCTGAAAGGTGGCCTATCTCCTGGGTAACCATGTGCTCAGTTACAACTCCACATTTTCTTACTGTTGGAGAGAAGCAACAAATGGATATTAGAGAGTTCTCTCTCATGCACCAATCAGAATGCCATCTTCATAAAAACAAATAATTTCTCTGTCCTCTTCCACCATTCCATACCCCACCTCCTAGAAGAGTACCTCACATGTTCGTCTTCCTCTGACCATTTCCCTTGCCTTTGTCCTGAACTCAGCCATCAACACTGATGTGGTTTTTGGATATAATGAGGTTTGGCAGGGTGAGATCGGGAACCACCAAGAAGTTTTCTTGAGATGTCTTTGGTGCAAGATGGTGGTTTTCTTAAAGCATAGGGTCAGGACTCACAGGGGAAAAGACCAGGCGCACCCGGGTTGTTAAGGAGTGACGGATTTTATACTTTGGGTTGGGCGGGAGGTAAAGATAAGGGAAGTTCCAAAAGGATTTTCATATGCTAAAGAAGACTTACGGGAAACCAGCGGCCTTCCTATTGTCAAGCTAAAGCTGTTTTTCTTAATGTTTAGCAAAGCATTAACACAGTTAGGACCTTCCTGGAGGAATGTTACCCTCTTCCTGCTTCAAGTATTTGTCAGTGGGCTGCAGGTTATTATGATGTCTAATTTTATCTGTTATGTCCTTCTGGAAATTAGATTATTGATAAGAATGTTTTTTTCTTGTAAATCACTAAGACCTTTGTAAACTGAGGGAGACACAGGTCTTGCAGGACTGTGATCTCTAAAAGTTAACCATTTGTTTTTCCTTCCCTTAGCTTTAGGGCCGCCCTGAGTGCCTGAGGAATGTCCCAGAGATCCCACCTTGGGCGGGAGGGTGGGGGGTCCATTTGTGTTTTGTCCTCAGTTGCCTTCTGCTCCCTCATCAATCACCACTTGGACATAAGCTATGTCCTTCTAAATTACTTTTCTGTCTCCGTGCCAATCTATCTCCCATACTGCCATCAAAGCTAACTGTTTAAAATAGGAACAGTCTTCTTTTATTTCTTTTCTTGAAGTGCTTCAATAGCTCACCAATATCCTCAGGATAATTTACCAGCAGAGCCTTCAAGGGCCTCGCCAACCATATCGCACCTCACTCACCCCATTCTCCAGCCAAATAAAGCTGAAAATGACTCTTTGAACGTTCCATTTTTTTTCATGCTTTTACATCTCTGCATGCGTACTATGCAAACGGTGAGGAATATCCATTCACTCTTCTGCATCCCCACAGTATCTTGTACATACTACCAATGACATTATTTTGTGATTTTTTAAATTTAACGTCTTCCTCTTCTATGGGCTGTTACTACTGAAGGGAAGAACAGGGATCATGTCTTGTTCATCTTTCAGTTCTTAGCCAGGAGTTAAGCACAAAACTTTCTTGTTGCTGTCTGCAATGACCACATGGTTGAAGGAAGAAAGCACCATTACCTTATCCAGAACTCTCCTGGCACCTAGCATCCCGTGCTGGACGGTGGGCTGCTCCTGCCCAGGAATTTATGGGTGTCAGGATGAATGACACGTGAGGAATAACAACTATGAAATAACGTTTACTATTCACAAAGCAGAGAGCAAAAGGATTCCCCAAGGAGAAGAGCTCAGATTCTATCTAAAAGTGAAACAAAGTTGAGAGGGAGGTGGAAAGTGGCTTAGGGAATTATTATGATTAAGGGGGTGGGTGCATATTTTTTTTTCTCTCTCTTTCCTATGTGTGAGGCAAAGGGGAAGGGTGGGGAACTGAAAGCTATCAGCCATCAAACATCAAAAATAAATTTTTTCTGTGGAGCATAACAAATAGCTTGGAGGACATGGGGAAATAGCGAGGAGAAGGGAGTTTGGAGAAATTGGAAGGGGAGGTGAACCATGAGAGACTCTGGACTCTGAAAAACAATCTGAGGGGTTTGAAGTGGCAGGGGTGGGTGGGAGGTCGGGGTACCAGGTGGTGGGTATCATAGAGGGCACGGATTGCATGGAGCACTGGGTGTGGTGCAAAAATAATGAATACTGTTATGCTGAAAATAAATAAAAAATAAATTTTAAAAAAATAAATAAATAATTTCTGTAGTATGAAACTCTTTCTTCCAATGATTGTACTTTATTTGAAGTCACTCTTTATTTGTTTTTGTTTTATCTTCAGAAATAAACCCCACCTCACAGGGTTGTTGTGCAATTAAATCTAAATAAAATAGATGGAAAGGATCTTTTATAATCTAATAATGTATGATAGTGAGAATATTATCTATACTCTGAAGTATTACAGCAATTATCATACTCATACAGGCTAGATCCTATCATCCCAATACTTTCTACACAAAACCCACACTTCCTATATTCCAGTAGAATTTTGATCTGATAACAGGATATATAAGCAATGATGACTGGCAGGGATAACACTGGATTTTAAATATCATCGCCCATTATCTCACATACCTGAGATGGGGACCCTGGGATAGGGGGTGTTTGTGAATTGCTGACTCATAGATAGCAGTGCTCAAGGCACAAGTCACAAACAGGGTGTCCGTAGCCAAAAAATGTCAGTGGGTGGTGAAGCCTGGTGGGAGCTACACAGATGTGTGTGTCATCAATTTCCCATCCTCTCGCCAGCTTTTGTTGAATCTATGGCATTTGCTCATAGCATCTGTGGGTATTTTGATCTCTAAAACAGGGCTTTAGGATCTGTAGCTGAGAGGCAGCTCAAAAGTGTAAAATATTTTTATTGAAAACCTCATCAGACTGTAAACTTCTGACACATTGTAGGAGCAATAAAGCACATCCCCTGTTTCTGAGTCACCACCCCCTCGCCGACTGACCAGTTCCCCCTCTATAATAGTGAGAACAGTTGAAATTGCTTCTAGCCCTCCACCTAACAACAAGGAAACAGTCACTGCTCTCCCCAAAGGAGGTAAAAGTTGGGACAGTGAACATGGAGGACATCACATCTCATTTAAAGACACCCCAATAGAATCATCCTGTTCACAGCTGAAACATTTCGAGAAGCAAAGCACAGCCTTCAGGCAAGCGGAGAAGGGAGACATGCAAACTGATACTTACAAACTTCTTTGAACTAGTAACACGGGAGAAGCCAGACTGTTTCTTAAGAAAAAGTTTACCATGAGGAAATCCCTAAAACAAGGTTCCCTGCCTTTTTTTTTTTTTTTTTTTAAATCTCTGAGCTTCTTCCTACCGAACTGAAAATGCACCTGATACCTGACAATATTTCTACTGCATCATTAAGACGTAAGCATTCTAAGAGCAATACTGTTAGCTAATAACTGGGAGTTGAATTTCACCACAGGTCAGTTGGCTTGGCACAGAAAAAAGAAATGCCCCCAGATAAAAACTCATGCTCGGTGATCTGCAGCAATGTATACCTTTGGCTGAAAGGAAAGTGGAAAGTCCACTTCCTCTTATTCTCAGCAGATGAACTAACTTCCTACTACACTGAGAAATTTGAATTCTCAAAATGTGGTCCTCAAGTTGGTTCCATAAATTTCATCTGGGAGCATGTTAGAACTACATAGTCTCTGCCCTCACCCAGACCTTTCAGTTCTAGGGTGGGGCCCAGCAATCTGGTTTTCAATAAGCCTTTCCAGGAATTCTGATGCACTCTAATATCTGACAACCAGTGACGGTGACAACTTTGGAAATGAGTTTTTCTACTTCTCTCCTTGTCACTTCCAATATATTCATTCTTCTCTAACTTGGATTTACACATCTCAAAAGAAGAGATTTCTAATATTATCTGAAGTTTATCTCCTTTGCGGGGGAGGGGGGTGCCGTATTCCCCCAAGCATATTTTGTATCAGCCATTACCCATCTCTCTTATCTTTGATGTCTTCTCTTCTGGTTCCTTCCATTCAGCATAGGTAAGTCTCCACATTATAGTCTTCTCCTTCATCAAGTCTACTCCAATCAGCTTTCATTCTTACTCTTTCGTTTCACTAATGAAAACTTGAGAGTAATATCTCATTGCTATCCTTTCATCCTCAGTTCTAATTTGTGTTTTAAAGTTGTAATTTGTCCCCTGGTATCACTTTCAACTTAACATCCAAATACAAAGGAACCTATGTACCTACCCAGCAGAACCACATTACCACTGCATTGCTGTATATGCCTCTCTGCCCCTTGCCTCCCAGTTCATCCTTAAATCCACTGTATTCTGACTTGAACTCCACTGCTCTCATTAGTGTTGCCCGTACCCATTGAGTTGAAGTATCAGACGGACTTTGCTCAGTACTCATCTGACTCATACTCTGTGCAATTTCTGTCTTTGATAATCGAAAACTTCCCAATGGCTAAGTTCTGTGTCTTTGTGTCTTTGACAACCATTCTCTATTCTAGTTCTCTTCCTATTTCTCTGGTTATTCATTTTCTGCCTGCTCCCTGGATCTTCCTTCCTTCCTTCACCCTTATTTCCTTGGGGCTATATCATGATGATGATGATGATGATGATGATGCCTTGAGGCTAAATATTCCCAGTTGAAGGTGGAATTGATGTTAATTAATCTCTTCATACTTGGTCTGGGCAATCTCATTCATTCCATCACTTCATTACCACTTGTACATTCATGATCTCCAAACTATAGGACAGACACACATCTTGAACGGTTCCCAGACAATGTCCACTTAGTACATGTCTAGAGTACTTTACACTCACTCCATTCAAAACTAAACCCACATCCTTCACTTCATAGCTTATCCTCCCCATCCCAACGTTTTTGTCCTTGTTCATGGCATTAGCATTCACCCAGCTGAACAAGCTAGAAACTGCTGTGTGTCCACAGCCTCTCTTCCTTGCCCCCAATCCATATTCAACTCATTACCGATTCCCACCATCCTACCCCAAAGTTGCATACCTGGAATAAATCCCAGTTGGCTTTGATATATAATTCTTTTTATATGTTGCTGAATTTTATTTGCTAATTTCTTTGAGGATTTCCATATCTATGTTCATGGGAGATACTGATCTGTAATTTTTCTTTCTTGTAATGTTTTTGGTTTAGTTATTAGGGTAAAACTGGCCTCATGGAATGAGTTAAGATGTGTTCTATCTACTTCAGTTTTCTGGCATAGATTGTAAAGATTTGGTACCATTTCTTCCTTCAGTGTCTGTTAAAATTCATCAATGAAACCATCGAGGCCCAGAGCTCTCTTTTTTAGTAGGTTATGAATTTTCAAATCAATGTCTTTAATGAATATAGGCCTATTCATGTTACCTATTTTCCCCCCAGTGAGTTTTTGTACTTTGTGTCTTTCAAGAAATTAATCCATTTTATCTAAATTTTCAAGATGTGGGAATAGACTTGTTCACGGTGTTCCTTTATTATTCTTTCAATCTCTATGGGATCAACAGTAATGATTTCTCTATCATTTCTAAAAGTGGTCATATGTGTGTTTTCTTGTTTTACTTGGTTAGCCTGAAGAAAGGTTTATCAATTTACTGATCTTTTCAAAGAACCATTTTTTGGTCCTTCTAATGTCCTCCATTGTTTCCCGGTTTTCAGTTGCATTGCTTTCTGCTCTAATTTTTATTATTAATTTTCTTCTGCTTGCTTTAGTCTTAAATTGCTCCTTTTCTGTCTGGTTTCCTGAGACAGAAGCCTCACTGATTTTACCTCTTTGTTTTTGTCAAGTATATACATAACACTATAAATTTCCCTCCAAGCACTGTTTTTACTACATCCCACAAAATAGGATAAATTATATTTTTACTTTCACTTAGTTCAAAATATCATTAATTTTCTCTTGAGATTTCTCTTTGATCTGAGATTTAGAATTGTGTTTCTAATTTCCAAATTTTGGGTTTTTTTTTTTCAACTATCTGTTACTGATTTCTTGTTTCATTCTATTACGGTCTGAGAACATTTTATGTATGACTTTTATTCTTTTAAATTTGTTAAGGTATGTGTCATAGTTCTGAATAGATGTATCTTGATGACTATTCAACATGAGATTGTGAAGAATGTGCATTCTGTTGTTGGATGCAGTATTCCACAAAATTTCAATTAAATTAAGCTGATTGATAGTGCTGTTTACATCAAATACATCTGTAAGGATTTCTCTGCCAGTTCTATCATTTACTGAAAGGGTGATATTGATATTTATAGCTGTTTTGTTTTGTTTTGTTTTTTATTCATTGCTTTTATTTGCCATCCTCTCCTTTTTCTGCCCTCTCTGGTTCTAATGGACCATTTTATATGATTCCTTGTTTCTCCTCTGTCAGCATATCAATTATACTTTTTTTATTTTTAATGCAGTAGTTTCTCTAGAGTTATCAATATACATTTTTGAGAAATCTAAACCAGCCTTGCTCTGCAGGGTTGGTAATTTGAAACAAAATAGCCCCAATTACTCCTTCCTGCCCTTGATGACATTGGTATCATTTGTTTCACTTATCCATATAGTATCATTCCCCAACACATTCTTACTACTGGCTTTAAACAAACAGTTAGGTTTTATATAGTTGAGATTAGTATAAAAAATTAATGTTGGGGCCCTTGGGTGGCTCAGTCAGTTAAGCATCTGACTTCGGCTCAGGTCGTGGTCTCAGGGTCCTGGGATTGGGCCCTGCCTCTGGCTCCACACTCAGCAAGGAGTCTGCTTCTCCCTGTCCCTCTGCCCATACCCCAGCTGGTGCTCACACAATCTCTCTCTCAATCTCTCCCTCTAATAAATATATAAAATCTTTTTAAAAATGTTATTTTAGGGGTGCCTGGGTGGCTCTGTGGGTTAAAGCCTCTGCCTTCGGCTCAGGTCATGATCCCGGGGTCCTGGGTTCGAGCCCCACATCAGGCTCTCTGCTCAGTAGGGAGCCTGCTTCCTCCTCTCTCTGCCTGCTTTTCTGCCTACTTGTGATCTCTGTCAAATAAACAAATAAAATCTTTTTTTTACATGTTATTTTACCCTCATTTACTTCTTCTCTTACATTCTTCCTTCCTTTATGGAGATCCAAGTTTATGCCATATATAATTTTCCTTCTCACCAAAGAACTTTTTTTTTTTTTTTGACAGAGAGAGAGAGAGCGCACAAGCAGACAAAGAAGCAGGCAGAGAGGGGGGGGATGCAAGCAAAAAGCCTGATGCGCGGCTCGATCCCAGGACCCCAAGACCATGACCTGAGCCAAAGGCAGAGGCTTAGCCCACTGAGACACCCAGGCACCCCAAAGAACTTCTATTATCATTTCTTTTGGGGCAGGAGTATTGACAATAAATTCCCTTAGGCTTTGTTTGTACAAAGAAGTCTTTATTTCTTCTTCACTTTTGGAGGATAATTTTGCTGGTTATAGAATTCTAGGTTAGTGGAGGCTTTCTTTCAAAATCTTACACTCTTCTTGTTTTCATAATTTCTAACAAAGTTTGCTTTTTGCTTATCTTTCTCTATATACATTTTTTATTCATTGGCTTCTTTCAAGATTTTATCTTTGGGGTTTTCTGTAGTTTGAATATGATATGCCCAGGTATAGATTTTTGAGTATTTATCTTTATTGACTTTCTCTAACTTCTTATATCTATGACTGAGTATCTGCCATCAATTTTAGAAAATTCTAGGCCATTACTTACATATTTACTTCTCTTCTGTTAGTTCTTCATTTCTCATATTCCAAATATGCTTATGTGATACCTTTGAAAATTCTCTCTGATTTTTGGATGTTCTGTTGTTTGTATGGTTTTGGTAGGGGTATTTATTGTTTTTGTTTTTCTCTTTACATTTCAGCTTGCAAAGTTTTTATTTTCAAGTTCAGTGATCCTTTCTTCAGCTTTATCCAGTCTACTAATGAGCTCATTTAAGAAATTCTTCATTTCTGTTGTAGAGATTATTATTTCTAGCATTTCCTTTTGATTTTATCTTAGAGTTTCCATTTCTCTGCTTTATATTAGTCACCTCTTGATTGTTGTTTACTTTTCCCATTAGAGACCTTATTATATCCAACAGTCACTTTATTTATTTATTTGGCAGGGGGAGCACAGGGAGAGGGAGACGCTTAAGAGGGTTCCATGCCCAGGTCAGAACCTGACACTGGGCTCAATCTCACAACCCTGAAATCATGACCTGAGCCAAAATGGAGAGTTGGATTCTTAACCAGCTGAGCTACCCAGGTGCCCCTCCAACAGTCACTTTAAATCTCCTTTCTGATAATTCTAATATCTGTGTCATATCTGGGCTTCATTCTGATTCTTAAATTGTCCCTTCAAACTATTTTTTCATGCTTTTAGTGTATCTTATAATTTTGTTGTTGTCATTAAAAGCCCAACATGACATATCAGTGAACAGAAACTGAAACATGCAGGTCTTCAATGTAAAGGCCTTGTATTAATCTGAGCAGAGTTTAGACTATGTTCAATGTGTGTTGCAACCATAAATGTTAGAGACTTCCAATTTCTCTAGTGTCTTTCTTTTGGTCTTCCTTACTTTCCTATGAGCTCCTATAAGAACTCCTCCTTAGCCAAGTCCTGTTACTTGCAGCTTTTTAAGCCGTAATCTACTCTTACTATCTTGAAGGAATGTTGGTGTGGTGGTAAGTGGTTGCAGAGAGGAAGCCCTCCATAATTGTTTGATTAAACATCACTCTTGCAGTGGACCTATGTCATAAGTATTTCTTAGCTTTTCCCCATACATAAGATAGACAGGCTAAAGGACATGGGGTGGGAGAAATGTCCTCCTTGTAGGCAGGATATGGCTCCAGTAAAGTAATTTCCCTTAAAGAGTAGGATGTTCTGGAAACACTTTAGGCGTATTTCACAATGGTTACTTTTCCTCTCCCTGTGCCAGAGCCAAAGGGAGTCCTATCTTAGCTCTTTAACATAGGAAATTGTTGGGGTTATAGGACGTAAAGCCCCCTAACAGTGTAACCTCCATGTGTTTCTCATTCTCTTGCCAGTCCACACCTAGCTTTAAGCATTCCCTTACAATTGCCATTTAAGTTTCCCCACCAGTGTATGACTCCAGGGGCTTCTGCTCCCTGGGGACAGATCTCAGCTGTGACTCTCTGGATTTACCTATATCTCTCTAGAATTTGAAATGGTGGTTGGTTTTGTGACCACAATTCTCTGTTGGATCTAACAAAATTGTTGATTCTCAGTTTGTTCAGAGTTTTTCTTATTGTAGAGATGTGAATGATGACTTCTAAGCTTTTTATATAGCCGAGCTGAAACTAGAAGCTACCTTATTCCTTTTTAGATTCTAATCTCAAACAGAATTCAGGACATAGCAACTCGACAGACCTGAGGAAAGTCTCTTGTGTTGTTTTCTTTTGTTTTGTTTTGTCACAAGAGTTAGGGCTGCAACTGTTAAGTTTTTTGTTGTTTGTTTGTTTGTTTGTTTTAAGATTTTATTTATTTATTTGACAGAGAGAAAGTGAAAGATCACAAGCAGGCAGGCAGAGAGAGGGGGAAGCAGGCTTCCAGCTGAGCAGAGAGCCCGAAGCAGGGCTCGATCCCAGGACCCTGAGATCATGACCTGAGCAGAAGGTAGAGGCTTAACCCACTGAGCCACCCAGGTGCCCCTGCAATTGTTAAGTCTTAAGAAAATGAAGTCCAAGCAAACACATGAAGACTGTGAAGGCCTTGGTCAGATGCTGGTCAGCAAAGATGTAAACCTTTGGTAGAGGCTGGTCCTACTTCATCCTGACTCTAACAGTGTTTTGTAAACAGATATAAACTGAGGCAAAGGTTTGGCCAAAGGGGAAAAAAGCGTTTGCCTGCCATTTGCTAGCATTCCGTATTTTTGCAATATTCACAATGCAGGTGAGCTCTTCACATTTACATAGCTCTTGTAAAGTTCTACTGCTGATACCAAGCCTATGCATGCAGCATTAGACTGAATTTCTGAATTCATTCTACATTAAGGACTAAGAAGAAAACTGTAGAGAGAAATCTTGAATTCATGTAGATTCACCAAAGACCATAAATTTGAAAAATATTAAAATAATTACTAGGTGGGCTTTCAGATGATACAATTAATTGCAGACAGACCTTCAGATTTTTCCTGTGCCCTGAAAGATAATAACCCCCATTCCCCCCCCCCTGCAAAATTATGGAACTTAGACTTGGAAGAAAAGCAGAGCAAAGATGACACATATTATAAAAGAGTCCAATTGTACAGTAATATAGTCCAGACCTGGATGGGGAAAAAAAAATCTCCTGGGTAGAATCAAACAGTCTGAAAGGCATAGACAGATAAAAATTTATTTCTACAATGGATGCCTTTATCAAATCCAGAACTCATGATTCAGGGCTATGTTAAATAACAAATAACAAAGAGAAAATTCAAAAAGTAATCCCAGTATATATGCACTAAAGGAAAGAAGATACTAAGATAAGAATCAGATTAGACAATTATAAACTCAGATGGTCTTTTATGAAAGGGACATGAAACAGTAGAAGCATTAATGTCTCTTATAGAAAATAAGAAACATTATTACTCAAAGTCAAGAACATTCAGATAACTAAGGTGTGATGGCTAATTTTATGTGTCCACTTGGCTGGACTAAGGGATTCTCAGAAAGCTGGTAAAACATATTTCTGAATGTGTTTGTGAAAGTGTTTCTGGAAATGATTACCATTTGAATTCGTAGACTGAATAAAGAAGGTCACTCTCACCAATGCAGGTGAGCCCTGTCCAATCATTTGAGGGACTGATAGAACAAAAATTTGAAGGAAGGAAAATTTGTTCTTTGCTTGGGACATCCATTTCCTCCTGCCCTTGGACATCAGTGCTCTTCATTCTTAGGTCTTTAGACTGGAACTAGGACTAGTTCACCCCCATTCTTGAGCCTTTAGACTTGTACTAGAACTTAAAACAACAGCTCTCCTTTCCTCAGAACTTTGGACTTGGACTGAATTACACTACTGGCTTTCTAGTTCTCCAACTTGCAGATGACAGATTATGGAACTTTTTGGTCTCCATGATTACATGAACCAATTCCTATAATATATCTCTTTGGATATCCTATTGCTTGTATTTCCCTCAAGAATACTAATATGTGGGGTGCATGGGTGTGGCTCAGTGGATTAAGCTGCTGCCTTCGGCTTGGGTCATGATCTCAGGGTCCTGAGATGATCATGATCTCGAGCCCTGCATTGGGCTCTCTGCTCGGCCGGGAGCGTGCTCCCCGACCCCGTCCTGCCTGCCTCTCTGCCTACTTGTGATCTTTCTCTCTTTGTCAAATAAATAAATAAAATTAAAAAAAAATACTAATAACCTGAGAAAAGACTGTCTTAGGAGCCTAAGTCAAAGAAATGGGGCCTCATTAGCCCCTGGAGCACAGCCTTAAGAAATATGAAAAAAAGCTTCCATTCAAGATTACACTGACGGAAATCTCAGAGATGAAACAAATGTGGGATGAAGGAGGCTAATCCATAGCATGAAGCTATGAAGGGTTTCTGCTAATAGTGAACTAAATCATTTCAACTAACCCTTTGCTTTAAAACAAAAGTACCTATTTACCTCCTTAATATCATCAAAGTGACCAGTTAGTAAGGAAATAGCAAGCCAAAATCTAAAGGGAAGTATCTCACCAGAGCTACGTGATAATGAGCCTGGAGGATCATGAGGCACTTCAGTCAAAGCTCAGACAGGCCTATGGTGGGGAGTCCAAAAAGAGAGTCTTCCCCAGTTAAACTGGAACTTCACAGAGGTATTTGCTCAGAGTCAATGTAAAACAGAAAAAAACAAAAACAAAAACAAAAAACACCAAAGCGGAGGGGGAATGTCCTTAATAGGTTATGACCATCAGCGTAAATGATTGAAAGAAACAAACAAACCAACAAACTCAAATCACTGTAGAAATGCCCCAGTGACTCTGTAGACCTGGTAGAATCAAATATATTCTCTATAGTTGAGCACACCTTCCTTTTCTGTTTTAAACCTACCTACAAATAATGTTTCAATGACAATGAGAAGCACACAATAAAGAAAAAAATCAAGCACATTTTGTAAACCTAACATTGAGGGAAAGAAACCAGACCCAAATGAGTATATATTGTGCTGTGTCATTTATATAAAGAACAAAACATTACTAACCAATGTTGTTAGAAGTAAGGAGAAGTTAGTGACTAGAAAGAAGCCAGCTTCTGCAGTGCTAGTAAAATTCAACTTCTTGATTTGGATGCTAGTTATGTGTTTGTGTTGAGTATTAGATAGATAGATAGATAGATAGATAGATAGATATAGATATACAAATATAGATATAGATAGATAGATAAGGGTATAGCCTGATGAAGAGGGTGTTTTGGTGTTTGTTTTTTTAAGTATGAAAAAGAACCATCAGAAAACACAGATAATAGAAAACAGACCTATGGAAACTTCAGATATCTAAATGAGCAAAGGAGCAAAATAATTATTCTTACTATACTTGAAGAAATTTCTAAAAGTTTGAAAATTTCTGCAACGGAGTAGGCAGCCTTTAAATTGATCCCCAATTTGTGCTCCTCCTTGTGTTCATGCCCTTGTACAATCCCTCCTTTTGTGTGTGGGCTAGACCTAATGAACATAATACGTAAAAGTGATGGGATATCACTTACAAGATTAAGTTGTAAAAAGATTTTGACTTCTATCTTGCTCACCTCCTATTGGTCTATCACTCTCTCTCAAAGTCCTTGCTCTGGAAGAAGCAAATTATCATGTTATAAGTAAGCCTATGGAGAGGTGCACGTGGCAAGAAACTGATATTTTCAGTCAACAGGCAATAAGGACCTGAACCTATCAATAACTGAGCATGGAAGCAGATCCCATCCACCCAGTCAAGCCTCAAAATGATTACAACATTGGCCAGTAACTTGATTCCAGCCTTGTGAGAGGCTGAATCAGAGGCACCCAGCTAAGCAAGAAGTAGATTCCTGATCCACAGGAAATGTGAGATAATAAATATTTGTTACTTTAATTTACTAAGTTTTGGAGGTTATTGATTATGCAGCAATAGATAACTAATACATATACAGAATAGAAAACTACATAAAATTATCTAACCTATTTAAAAAGCAAATCAATACAGGGGTGCCTGGGTGGCTCAGTGGGTTAAACCTCTGCCTTCAGCTTGGGTCATGGTCTCAGGGTCCTGGGATCAAGCCCTGTATCAGGCTCCCTACTCAGCAAGGAGCCTGCTTCCCCCTCTTTCTGTCTGCCTCTCTGCCTACTTGTGATCTCTCTCTCTGTCAAATAAATAAATAAAGTCTCTTTAAAAAAAAAAAGTGAATCAATATAAATACAAACTCTGAAAATAAAAAAATATAGTAACCAAAATTGAAAAAAATATAACAGGCTTAACAGCAAATTAGACATAGTTGAAAAGTGAATTAGCAAACTGGAGGGCAAATTAAAAAATATAGTCCAGAAAAACAAAATAATTTTTTAAGAAATCGAAGAGATTGCCAAAAATGGAAAATAAAGAAGTAGGTGAAAAGTAGATTTAATCAGAAATCCAAAAGCAGAGGAGACAGAGGTTCGCACAGGAAATATTTGAAAAGATAATGAAAAAGTATATTCCAGATATCATGAGAGTGACATCGATTTACATGTTCAACAAGTCCATAAATCCCATATAAGATAAATAAAACAAAACCCACCCATAGACACATCAAAGTTGGACTTTAGAAATTCAGAAACAAACAAAAGGCAGATTATTTATATGAACAACAATTAGATTTACAGCCAATTTCCCAAGAATAGCAATAAAGCCAAAAGACAAGGGAAAATAGTTACAAAGTGTTGAAATAAAGTAACTGCATACAATGAAAAGCAAAAAGGATGCTTTCAAGAATGAGAGCAAAATAGACATTTTCAGGCAAATAAAAATGAGCATGAATCCTAGAGGACTGACTCAAACAAAAAAGCAAGTGATCCCAGGGGGTCCAAGATACAAAAAGGAACTAAAAACAGAGATACTGCTAAACATCTAAATCTAAATCAAAGGCTAAATACAAAAATAATGCGGGTGTACTGTGGGGTTAAAAAAAATAGAGATAATTAAAATATATGAAAACAAACTGTAAACAGGGAAGGCTGGCTAGGAGGCAAAGTATTCTAAGATCCCCATGGAGGAAGATTAAAATTAAAAAGTTAACTCTTGACTTGCAAGACTGAATATTGGCTTATTTCCTAAATCTGGCTGTAGTGACATCACTTTGATAAATGTGGCAATTAATAAAGTCCTTTAACTATTTAAAACGTGATGACACTAGAGATATGGCACTGGACTAATTCAACTTATATGGGACCAAGGAAAACTACAGCCTTTACAGTGGAACATGACTTAGGCTGATGCTGGTTAGAAGACATCACCCTACAAAAAGCTGAAGAACACCTAATAAAGTGAGAACATTTAAAAGGTGAGGTGAATAAATCTGAGGCCTTAACTTCCTTGAGCTTTAATTTACAAGGGCAAGAAGCTTCAGTTTCAGATTCATCTTTACATGCGCAAGCAGCGATTGATATTGGAGAAACAAGCTCACAAAGATGGCAGTCACACCGTCCTAATGATCTTCTCCTGCTCTGTCCCTCTAAAGAACAGTCACATCCCTGATGTGACCCCAGAATTAAGAGGAAGAGGAATACAACTGGGGAAATGGCAAAGAAGAGTATGTTTTTCCCATTCTTTGAGGTGCCTTCCAAGTGTTAGGAATGCCACCAGTTTAACAGTCCCAGCTTCCTTTTAGCTCAGTCTTCCTCAGGGGGAGGGCATACTTCACTCTGTGTTGGTGTTCCCAGAAGGAAAACATGGGCAAGCACAACTCAGTCCTTCCCCTTTACTTCCTCACATGAGCACGATTTCTACAGATCTTCCCTGCTACAAGTTTTACAGGGTGAGGTTCTCCCTCTGAAGGTGAGGCTGCTCAGGTCCAGCATCTCCTGTTACTGGGTGGTAAGTCTGTGTAATTCTGGTGTTCAGAAGAACACTTGCCCACACACACATAGATTATATATTCTGACATCAACTTTATTAGTAATTAACATAGCACCTTGTTTACATATCTGACTTCTTTTATCATCCTATTTCCAAATTGTTTCCAATAACTCAGGTGGCGAAGTTTCCCCAGAATTCCCAACAGTAGAAAATGAATGATTCTGGCAGCTCAGTCTACATATAACAATAACATCAACAATAATAATGGAACAACATCAAAATAATCACCAAGCGCTGGTTACTACGTTCTACGCATTGCACACATTATCTTTAATTGTCTTCACAATTCTTAAAAAAGTAGATACTATCTCTCCACTGTTTATTCATTTGGGTTTCTGTGGAAGAATGAAACTTACCCAATAAGTAAAAGGAAGGATGTCTACCCAGCTAGACACAGGTCCTTTCTAACTCATTCTTTCTCTGTGGTAATTTAAATCACTCTTCTTATATTCTATGCAATGATGGCCAGCTCCTGTCATTAACGGACTCTCCCCAAACAAGGCTAAATTTATAGTAGTGGTTTTCTGTTTATCCTTCTATACACTGGGCACCACCTTTCAATTGCACTCACTCAAAGTCCTTCCCTAGCTTTAAAAAACCTCATCTCTAGCACACAGCCCTATACCTATGGCTCATTTACCACACCAACCAGGAACTTAAGATCAGTTTCACCCAGTTGTCACTGTCAAAGCAATTATCGGAGCAGGAGTCACGTCCCCGAGATATTTTTCAGACTAGATCAGGAGTTGCCAAACTGACTGGCCCCCCCAAATCTAGCCCACTACCTATATATGTAAATAAAGTGTTCCTGGGACACAGCTACATTTATTTATTATGCATTATCTACAGCGACTTTCACATTACCACAGCAGGGTTGAATATTCAGGACAGAGACTGCAAAGCCCACAAAGCCGAACATATTTACTCTTTGGCCTTTCCCAGAAAGTTTGCTCACCCCCCTGGGTTAGACAAGGAGGTTGATTCTATATTCTCAGTACTCTTAAGTGGTTAGTATAATTCTTTCTCACATATGGTCATAGGCTGTATCTTTTACATCTGTTTTCTTGCATCAAGTTGATGGCAATAATGACAGTCGGAGCTCTACTTCCCCACTTCTAATCAAATGTCTTTCAGTCAGATTCCTCAGCCAGCAATTCTATCAGTCTATAGCTATCAATACTCCAGAGACAGCATTTTTAAGGAATATATAGAAATGCTTTTAGTTACCTATATTTAAAAATAAATGTAGAATCAATGACTGATACTCTTTCATATATTAAGAAGAATCCAGGTAATTAAAGTGAAAAACATGTTATGAATGAATTACTAACGTGTAGTATTACCAATGGCACAACATAAATTCTCTGGATAATGGCTAAACCCTCCATTTCAATCTGAACTATGGACACCCAGCATGAGGCCACTGATACTTGAGACATGGTTTCTAGTTTTCGAAAGGCTTTAACAGATAATGTTCAAGAGAAGAGAAACTATTTGTTGATAACTTGACATGTGCTTTTTAGTAATATAGGTACCTTATAGAGATTACTATATTTAACCTTCACAATACCCATGAGCTGAGTGCCATTACTGTCTCTGCACAGAATAATACCCCCAGCTGAGAAAGATAGATAAGCAGGTCCCAAAAGTCAGTCGGGATCTGATACTTCTATAGGAAGGACAATTGCCACAGCTCTCAAGGTGTCCTTGAGTTAAATAAATTCAAAATTTGCAAGGTACATTTTATCCAGATTGTTATTCTAAAGAGCATATTATCAACACCGGCCAAAACCAGAACACCCCCCCCCCCGCCCCCGCCAAACCCCATACCAGTCATCACTTCTTTAGTTGCTGGATTGTGAGCAATTTACTTCTGGGAAAGAGTCTGGGATGGTACAAGGGGCAATCAGAGAACTCAGGAAAGCATACATTCACCAACTGGTATGAAAGCATTTCAATATTGTAACAACTGGTACAACTGTACCAGTGCCAACTTGCTGAAAAATAAATCTGTGGAATTCTTTACAACTCCAAATCTGCAATTCTGCAGAAGCATAACCAAGACTAATTACAGAAGCTATGCAATTGAGTAAGCGATCTGGGAGTGATATGCCCATTTTAGTTCCCCGTGATTGGCTATGACTATTCTAATGTTAATTCAGCTCAAGAGAAGTCAGGGCTTCTGGGGTTTTTAACCCATTCTCCCTACAATGTGTTACCACACTTCTCTATCACATCCAGACTGTCTGATGAACCATTTCATGCCAATAATTAGAATAGTTAGAGTCTCGGTGATCTAATGCTGAGTGTATTTGAAAACCACCAACTAAAAAATGCCCTGCATTATTCAGTGGGTATATATTAGGCTACTCATCAGCACTGCAGAGCTCAGCAGGTAGCAAGGATGTATGGCACACCATAAAAATCAGATTTTAATGAGTGAATACATTTAGTCCTTCTCCTTAATAAATGATTTAAACAAAAAAGGTACCATATTTTTACAATTTAAAATTGTGTAAAATACAAAGAAAATATTTTTCATTTTAATGATAAAACTCCATGTTAGGTAAGCAGGCCATTTGTGGAAGATATTTGAAAATTACGTAGAGAAAAAAAAAAGAAAAAGAAAACGTTGATTATTAAATATATGATAAAACACACATTTGAAGTAGTATCACAGTGCAATTTTAACTACAGTTATGAGATTGTATGTACTTGATTAACTTCTCAACCCTGGATTAAAATAGCCTCTTTTTACAAGTATAGACTCGGCAAAAACAGTCCATGCGTCTCTCACAGTATAATTTCCGTTCCTCTTTTGATTTATAATAAAGTGTTTTATTTCATACATAATCACAAACTGAGATTAGTAAAGTGGTATTGTAGTAAGAAGAAGCTAGGAATAATTATATGTGGAGCAGAGCAGTAAGAATATCTTCTGTCATATATACACATATAATTCCTTTAGGTACTTTCCTAAGATTGTGCTTTTCTAAATGCAAACATATTGATGCACACTAATGGTTACTTTAAAAAAAAAAAAAAAAAAAGATCATAGGCAGTCATTTTGTTTTCCCTTGACCTTAATAAAAATGTATCTCATTCCCCCCACAATGGGCTCCTTCCCAATCTTAATCAGGCTGAATGTATCTCCACTGTACCCAAAGGAAAACAAATTCTCAAAATGTTAACAGCCTTAGTTAGTCCACAAATAACAAACATTTGAGTAACAGGAAATTATGTTGGAATAATCAGAAAGTAAAACTTAGAATTGACACTTAATTATAAAACTACTCACCACTCCTGGCTTACAGTTGTAATAGCAATGCTTGGAAGTGTTGTCAAAGGCAGCGTGGTCGGTCTGGAAATGCCATCTCCCTCGGGAGTCCGCCCTCTCTCACTCTGTCTTTGGGACAGTGGTGGTAACTGTAAGTTTCCTGAGCAACACCTTCTCCCTCTCCAGAGGTCAATCCCAAGTGTGTTACTCGAAGAACTGTAGGATTTACTCAAGCTACATTCCAAATAATCTTTAACATTCTGGAGGAACCACAGCAGGGGGTGGGGGAGAAAAGAAAAAGAGAATGAAATTCAAATGTTTCAGATGATGTGAAATAAAAATCCAAATAATCAAGTTATCCATCATAAAGTCCAGATTCATGATCTTACAACCAGAATCTAATATTGACGTCAAAACCTTGAGAAAAGACAAGAAGTGGGCGGGGTGGTTAATTCTGAGATTTCAGAATTCTTGGTGATTTTCAGGGTCCCCATTACAGGTTACCAGTTACAGCATGTGGGTTAGAGGGCTTTCTAGCTTCTTTCTCTTTTTTTAACTTGTTTTTCTTTCTTTTTTTCCCCTTCTTTCTCTCTCTCTTTTTTTTAACTTGCTAAAATGAAAGCTTATAATTGAACATATATTTGGAAAATCAATGTTTTCATTCTGAAACATGGGGAAAAACTATATTAGCTAAGGTATATACTTTCTTGCTGAGTGTTTTAAGGTAAAAATATTTTTATCTTAGGACAGAAAGATGTTGATAATAATGGATAATTGAATATCCCTGTTTCCATGAAAGATCTTCTCAGAGTTGAAGTTTCTTTTTCTTCCTTTGCTTTTTTTTTTTTTTTTTTGGTAAAATTATGTAAGAGCTCAGAAAAAGAAGAGCACACTTTATCCAGCCCTGAACTGAGCTACATGTGTTCAGTACATCCCTAATGCTGACAAGAACGAAATACTTGTGAGAAGATAAAGACATTGTAGTATAAACACTGGTAAGAGTTATTCATTTCTCCTAAATCTCCTAATGACTGTGGTTCTTGGTAGTGCTGGGAGTGAGAGGCCCAAATGAGACATGGCCTGGGTACCATTTCTATAAGTTCAAAGATAGAAAATGTCATAGCACAGCAAATACCCATGGAGAGCAACATGGAGTTCAAAAGATGTAACTGTCACTCTCTATTCTTATCTAACCCCGAATAATGGAAGTCCTATCCCCAGGCCACTGTGTCTCACCTGAAATTCATTCTGTGGCCCTAAAAATACTGGTCTTTCCTGCTAGTCTCAGAAAAGACTTAGGAGAACCTGGGACTAGACCTCCAAAGGTTTAAACAAACTAAAGTTCTCTGTCTCCCACTCCATCCATCCCTACCCTAGTTCATGCAAGAACAATCAACTTAAGTTTCAGGCTCTAGCTGGCTCTGTGCAACAAATCTATGACAGTTTTGCTCTGTGCTTTTTAAGGATACAACAGCAAAAGGAAGCCCAGTATCTATTCACACAGAAACCTATATTCTAGTGATTTATACTTATCTGATTCACACAAGACCACATTTTGATGAAGGAAATATGGGCATGAATAGGCCTGACAATTTTCAGGGGCCCCAATCTTCCTACCTGAAATGGGATATCGTCACATTACCTTGGGCTTGACAAGAATACCATTCATCTGAAATTTAGTAGGATGACAATTCAATAACAAGACAAAACAATCTGTAATTTCCAGAGTTAGGTTAAAACATTCTGGAATGTGTCCAGTGTTTCAATATTTACTAACTGGTTATCATTTTAAATCTGCTGTAGGCCTAGCACTTAGAGCGTGTGTGTGTGTGTGTGTGTGTGTGTGTGTGTGTGTGTGTGTGTGTTTTACAAATAAGAAGCTGAGGGGAAAGTTCAATATATGTAAGTCTTTTGAGAAAAAAGACGTAAAGACAAGTTAATCAAACAGAATATACAAAGTCTTCCGGAAGAAATTCAAAAACAAACTGAAAGCCAGAACTCATGATTATAAGTCAAACTACTTCCAAATATTCATGTAAAGAAAGTACTGATTATCTAGAAAGCAAATCCTAAGTATAAAGTTCACCTGCTATGCAACAGACTTGATACCAGAGAATAGAAATAAGGATATCATTTAGCAAAACCACTAACCACTATAGTCTCCTTAATAAAGTTTTTGGATATTTTTCTCTTTTAGAAAAAAGAAGTATTATCAAAAAGGTTTAACTGTAGTAGAGGAACTAAATGGGTGCTTATTTGGTATTTGCTATTTGAAAAGTAACAAAATCACACCTACCACAAACTATCTCCCACACTGACTTGCCAAGAGGCTTGAATTAACAAATTTGAAGTCATTCTTTGAATTGAAAGAATTCGTTTTAAAAGACACCGTGAAAGTGCATTGCCACAAAAGAACATAATGGAGTGGCTTTCTAGAAATTAAGTTAAACACTGGGAACATTAATATTGTTTTACAAATACTCATTAACCCATGTAGAGTTATTCATAATTACCTCAGGCTCTCTCAGTCATACTCATAATCTATATAGCTCTCCCCCCAAAATTGCTAACATTCTCAAGGGACCAACCTAATTCACTCAGTTCTCAATTACTGAATTTGAGAGCTTAGACTTATATTCCTATTTTAACTAGCATGATCCTGGCTGACTACACCGCTCACCAGATCAAAGATCTGGAGAAAAGGAACATTAATTTGAATGCTACTTCTAGAAATCACAAATTTTAAAATATATATCCTGCCACCCCAAATTCACTCTATATCTCTATAATCCTGAGGGATACGACCCAGTTTGGGATTGTCCTCATGCTCCTGGAAAGCTGTTTGTTTAAAAATTGTTATGTTTGCCAATATAATTCCAGAAGTTTATCACAAAGGAGAAGCTAGTGTGAAACCCTCCATCTAAGTGGAAAGAGTCTGAAGGGAGGAAGGTCAGGGGATACCAGAGGGACTCAGTCCTAGCCCCATATCAAAACTGACTCAGTTAGGACCACTGAAATGCACAGCTGAGGTATAAGAGTACCTAAGTAGTTTCAGATTTGTGGCTGTTGCTTTATTTTGCCTTTGTTAAGTCTCTCCCAGTGATTTTTGGAGTTGGCTCCGACTCTTCTGATTAAACTCCTAGTGGGGAAATGGGATTGGGTATTTCCAAGGACTTCTAGTGTGTCTATTGGGTACAACTCAATCTGGACCACAGGCTCTTCAAACCTTATAAAACTGGAGATGGAAATTATGGAAAGCATCAAGTGACACTCAGGGACTCTATAAAGATTAAATGTCACAATGTTCGATGAGACAATAACAAAAGTAATGTTGTCTTTGGAAAACTCAGTTTTATCACAGGCAATCACCTTCAGTTATGAGTAGTTGCCCAGAGGTAAATAATGTATTTTATATATAAAATCAGCCCCTCTCTCTTTCTGTGTGTGTATGTCACCCACACACATATTTCCTGGTCCTTCTTTCCTACTCTCTTTAGCCATTTTCTCCTTCTCAATTCCTCCCCAACCCAGCAAGTCCCACCTCTTTAAGTTATTCTGTAATCCCTACATAGTCATAATTAATTGCTTGTGTTCAGTACCTGAATAGTGCTGAATTTGCCCCTCAATTCTGGGACTTAGTTCCCTAAGGCAAAGTACTTAATGCATACTGTGCCTATGTCATTCATCACATTAAGTCTCCTATTGAAGGTATTTGTGTACTGCAAATAATTGTATGCAAACACAGTGGTCACAGTTAGCCATTTGCTTATTCTGACAAAGCTAAACATAGTGTCTTTGCATATGTCATTCCCTTTGCCAGAATGCTCTTCTCTGAAAGAAAGAAGGAAGGAAGGAAGGAAGAAGGAAGGAAGGAATGAGGTCTCTTCCCTCTTCAGAGGCCTCACTCCCTCACTACGCATATGTCCTCTCTGTCTGTATGCCACCTCCTCACTTTATCCCTCCCTAAACACTCTATTCTCACTATCAAACCATTCTTTACCTGCTGACCAACTTCATTTTTCTGTACGGACCTTATCATACTTGGGATCATTTTATAATCTAGCTATGTGTTCTTTCCCCTCCCCTCTGGAATCTAAGCTTCAAAGGGACACGAACACTATCTATTGAATCTCTAGAACCTAACCAGTGTTTGGAAGATAACAGGTGCTAAATTAATATTAAGTGAATATTTAAATCACTAAATAAATGTGTGCTGCATTAAAATAAATGGAAATATGATAAAATCCTCCTGACTTAAGGGTGAAAACTTACTTCGAGAGTGTGGTATATAAACTGTAAAATCTGCTAAGTTGTTCTTGTTGTGAGGGAGGAGATAGTGTGTCTAACAGTAAGTATAAGTTTCCATACTGCACTTGATGAGTCAAGGTGCACTGGGAAAAGTTCTGGGTCATCACTCTCTACTAGAAATAAAGTGCAAGCCACAAAGGGGAGCCAAAGGTACTAAATGAAATTTCAAATTTTCTCATAGCCACATTAAAAAAGTAAAGAAGGGTCAGGTGAAATCACTTTTTAAAAAATACGAGTATAGTTGACATGTTACATTATTTAAAGGTACAGACAAGTAAAATTACTTTTAATAGTATATTTTACTTACACTAGCATATCCAAAATATTATTATTTCAAAATGTAATCTATATCAAAAATTTTTAATAATATACTTTACATTTTCTCTTTGTACTACTATATATTCACAATCCAAGATCTATTTTTACACTTAGAACACATCTCCATTCAGATGGGTGCTTAAGAGTCACAGGAGCCTAATGGTTATCATGTTGGACAGGGCAAATCTAGGTAACAATTATCCACTCTGGTAGTTTTAATAGTCTTCAAATGGGGTTTTCTTTTTTCACATTCTTTCTTATATGCAATGATCCCTATCTCTTGTTCCTTGATTGTGATAACAAATTGTCTTATGGGAAGATCAGGATTATTATGATAAGGATCCAATGAAAAAGAAAGAATCAGTGTCCATCTTTTATAGATAGAATGTGTTGCTTATTCTTCCAAAAAAAAAAAAAATAGAATCTGTGGCACACACTATATAGATAGTATTAAGAGACAATCCCAAGGGTTTTTTTTTCCTTTTTTTAAAGAAAAATGATTTCTAAATTACAGAAATTTCCCTTTAGATGTCCAGAGCAGAACATGGAAACATGAACATCTCTTTTTACCATGGGTACTGAGAACTCAAGAGTGTGAGTTAAGGGAAGTTTCCTTGTGGTCAGGGAGTAGAGAAGGGGAAAAGAAAGAAAGGAAATGTCACAGGTGATAAGACTAGAAAACTAATCAAGAGTAGAAATGGTGATGGCAAAGGGATGTGTTTTGCAGGTCAAGAGCCTCATAGCATAGCTGAGTCTCTCTCTGGACTTGTGACTCCAAGAAGTTCCCACAAGCACCTACAGGGACACAGAAAGAACCTGAGATTTAGCCTCAGCTTTCCTGCTAAGAGATCTGTTTCAGCATGAGGCAAAGGGACCAGAAATCCTTGCAGTGAGCAGACCAAAGGTAAGGACTAGACAGAAAGCAAAGCTTTTAAGCAACCAGAATCCCCCACTGAAAGGTCAGGTGAAGAGTCCAGGCAGTGGGAGAGAAGGTCAAACTCACAGCACAGTCAGAAGGTGCACTGCTCACAGTGACAGCAGGCAGACCCGGTACTGTGACATGCCGAAGCAGCACTAGAACAAGGACAGAGACTAGACAACCAAAGATCTGGGGGAAATGAGCTGTTCTTCCACTGAACAACAGGAGATGCTAGTGGAAAGGGGACAATACAAGATAAGGACAATACCACACATCTATTACAATAATGTTAATTAATGTTAAGTCCTTTCAACTAATGCCATGTAACTAGAGGGAAGGAGTAAGAACTGGGAGAAATCCTGAAAGACAGAGCATTTACCCAAAAGGCAGAATTTTACATTAATTGGCAAGTTCAAGTTCCTCCCAGCTTCTCCCCATCTGCGGAACCAGGAGCTTAACAACAAGATGACTTATCACAGAAAGCAAGGAAAATTACTTCTTTTTCCTCCCTCCCTCCCTCCCGCACATCAGATTGGTGGCATAGGATTTTTAGTTCAATTACAAACAGAAACTGAGTAAAAACTGGACAATTAAAGACACACTAATGGGGGACTGGTCAACTGAAAGCAAAGGAGATAATTAATCTCAGCTGTGCAAGATACGAAGCTAGGAGATGGTGAGTTTACAGACTTCTTCAAATGACCTGGCTCAGAGTTTCTAAAAGAATGCATGTATCAAGCCACCCTGGGCTCTTGTTATAATGCAGTCTGATTTGTAGGATTAAGATGTAGCCTAAGATTCTGCATTTCTAATAAACACCGAGGCGAAGCTAATGCTGGCGCCCTAAGGATCACCCTTGAGTAGCCAAGACCTACAGGACGTGTATATCACAAGCTTTGTACGAGCAGTTGTCAAAGATCCCACTATATGAGGTGACTCTCGAGGATTAGCTGTCCCTGGGTGAAGACAGGGAAGAAAGGGGAACTGATAAGGCAGGCAGTATAGAAAGAGAAGTTTCTAAGAGCTAGAATGTGAGCATCCACTGGAGAGAGATTGGGGGGTTGGGGAATGAGATCATGAACTTCAACCTGAGCCCTCTCCCAGGGCAGAGAAGACAGTGTTCCTGCAGTCTACCATGCAGAAATATGGGGCCAGGTGCTGGCAATGCCTGGGTCACTAAAACAACTAGTGACAACGTGGTGGTGTTCAACAACCCTGCCCACCCTTTGGATAAAATTATGAAGCAACTTCTCCATGGAGCAGACAGAAAGTGGGTAGAATCGAGCAACTCTGATTTTTGGAACTTACATCATCAGCCGTCACTGCCATGACACTCCTGCTTTTCTTCATTATAGAGGTGAAAGATATCCCCTCTTAGGATGTCTGTTGCTCAGCACAGTTCTGCTGCTGATTTTTAAGATCTATGGGGGGGAAAAAAAGAGACACATACACAAAAAAGAGCTCAGTATCCTTAGCTGAATATAAATACATGGTTTCTTTGTATTCTCCAGACTAACATTTGAATGTACACAGTGTACACATATAAGTAAATACCACAATTTCCTAAGACAGTTCAATCTGATATGTGAGAAAAGAGGTTTGCACGATACAAAAAACTCAAAGAAATTAGTGCAAAGCTACTCAGGAGGAGAGAAAAGAATAAGAGGGTGACACTTTGGCTCCCAAATAATCCGTAATCATTAAAAATATAGAAGTAATACATATTTCTGAAGGGCTTTATATTTTTTTTATACAGAATTTCATCTACATAGTAGTCTGTGAGATTATTTCCATTTTTTTCCTAATGTGGGAATAAATGATCAGAAAAATAATTGGACCAAGGTAGAACATTTAAAATATGGCAGATTTAAATTTAAGGAACACAGGGCTTTGATATTATGGTCCAAAAAAAAAAAAAAAAACCAATACAGAAAATATACATCACCAAAAAACCCTTAATTTCAAATTTACCATCACTTTAAATCTCTTATCTGTATAAGCACATAGTTAAATACTTATTAAAGATAATTTTAATTAAAAAGAGCTAGAATTCCCTGGTCTAAATCACACAAACCTCCCCATTTTGAAGAAGAAACACTGCAATTCATGACATTTTTGTGTGGATCATTGGAAGCTCAATACTACCATCAAAATTTAAGGGTACATCTTGGTTGTGCAACTCCACAGAGAAAAACTCATCTCTTGTTTTGAAAACCCAAGCTTTTTAAAAAGGTACAAATTCATAGTTTAGGCATCCAATAGTCTATGAGAGAACATAAAATATTCTGCTTGCAGAAGCAAACTGGAAAAGATATACTATAGAAATCCCTGAATCTAAAACGTGTTAGTACATATGGTCGTTTCTCAAAATCTTGGTAAAAAAATGTCCTGCATCATTGCTGAGCTCAAGAAGGTCCTATGTTTTCTCACTCTATATGTTTAAACTCTTAATACATGCCTGATTCAAAAAGTCTGCTTCTCGAACATGAAGATATATATAGATTAAGAGCGTGATGGAATTGTAGCTATGTGACTAGGAATACTAAGTAGTGGCATTGTACCATCACCCAGGAAACCAGGGTTGAATTTCTAACACATAATTTGACTATATTATGCAGGAGTTGGCAGCAGAACTGATAGAGTGGGTAAGAGAGTGGGGGAGGGAGGAACTTTGCCTCTGTGTGTTCTAGGGAGAGAATCCCATAGGTTTTTCAGGAGTTTGATTCAATATGCCAAGGAAAAGCATTTTCTCAGCATACACCAAGGAATGATTGAACTTTTCTAATGCTGACCAAATAGGAGTAGCCAAACTTCCAGAGCTTTTACTCAAAGGTCCCTTTGACACCTAACAAAAGTAGACAAATAACATTTTATTACATAGGGATCTTCAATATTGAGAGCTTCTGTAAAGTAGAATCTGGAAAAAAAAGGGGGGGCATGCTCCTAAGTTTTTTGTTTTGTTTTGTTTTTAAAAAGCAAGATTCAAAATTAAAGTTTTACATTCAGGATACAGAATTAGATATACCCAATGATTTTAATTCTGTAAAAATAAAAGCATGGAAAAATACTAAAGAAGCTATGTAAATGATGATAGTGGACATCATGTAAGGGTTCTATAGGAGGTTTTTCTCTCTCTTCCATATTTTCCAGATTTTTTGTGATATATTATTTTATAACCCAAAAACTGATTTCATATATATTTTATATATTTCATTACATATTATATTATTATATATTACATATAACATTTTAGCATGTATTGTTAATATATATTATTAATACTGTTATTAATTATATATAATATGTATTAATTTATATAAAATAAGGACCCACAAAATACATAAGAATTTAACTTATTTTTTAAGTTATTATATTGCTATAAAACTTAATGCATCATATATTTGGTGGGCCATCTTTTTGTGAGGTAAATGATAACTGTTTATCCTGGGTGAAGAAACTAAGAAACAGTGACAGCCTAGCACTTAAGTCTTAGGCCGTAGCTAGACGATAAACTATGTGGTCTCTTAAATATCTATTAGGAAAGCACCAAATGAATTTGCACAGTTAATAAAATACATGCAGCATTATATCACATCATGTAACTGGTAAATTTAGCATCAGTACTATCAAGATGTGGGGCACCTGGATGGCTCAGTTAAGTGTCCAACTGTTGATTTTGAATCAGGTCACAGTCTCAGGGTCATGAAATAAAGTCCTATGTCAGGTTCCATGCTGAGCGTGGAGCCTGCTTGAGATTCTCTCACTCTCCCTCTGCCGCCACTCATACTCTTTCTTTCTATCTCTCTCAGGAAGGAAGGAAGGAAAGGAGGGAGGAAGGACTATCACAACGCGAATGTTATTTACAGTCAATTTCAAAAAATCATAATTAATAGAATGTGGGTCAGGAAAAAAAAAAAGAACACCAAAGCGATCTCTAATAAATGGCTTCACATACTAAATTAGTAAGAAAACTCTACGAAGCAATATCTACTTTTTATCTTACATCAATTTTGCTTGGTAGGAATTGCACGCACACACACACACACACACACACACACAGACACAAAACCAGAATAAAACACAGAAACTGAAATAGAAATCTCTAAGCTATCTTCAGCAGGGAGGGACAATGATCAAGTTTCCCTAATAGAAATAAAGATTTTAAATATACCTTCTTAGACTTACACCAAGTATGATAAGAGCCAAATGAAGCTCAATGCATACTTAGGTTGCCTCGTGTCTTGGCTACTGTAACTAATGCTGCAATAAACATGGAGTCCACCCATAGACAAATGGGTAAGGAAGATGTGGTACACATAGATGATGGAATATTATGCTGCCATTAAAAAAGGAGTGAGCTCTTTCCATTTGTGACAACATGGGTGGACATGGGAAGGTATGATGCTAAGTAGAATAAGTCAGACTGAGAAAGTCAAATGCTATATGATTTCACTCATATGTGGTATCTAAAAAAAAAAGACAAATGAATAAATAAACAAAAAGCAAAATCAGATCTATAGACACAGAGGAAAAAAACCAATGTTGCTAGAGGGAAGGAGGGTGCAGGAGTGGGGAAAATGGGTGAAGGGAAGTGGAGATATAGGATTTCGTTATGGAATGAATAAGTTATGGGACTAAAAGGCACAGCATTAAGAATATAGTCAATGATATTATAATAGCATTAATGGTAACAAATGGTAGCTATACTTACAATGAGAGAGCATAACATAAACAGAAGTTGAATCACTATGCTGTACACCTGAAAATAATATCACATTGTGTCAACTATACTCAAACATAAATAAAAATATATTTTTAAAAATTAAGCTCAAGGCAAATATGGCCCTTGAGAATTTTGGAAGGAAAAACTTACACATACTAACTATGTACTTGGTAGATAGTAACTGCTCAAAAATATTTGTAAAATTAGTAAATCAAAGAATATAATTAAATGCTAAAATCTTATGTATAGATAAAACTTTTCTTTGAAATAAAGAACTAGTTGGTGCTGGGTGTCAGGGAAGCTTAAGAAGGAAATGAGGTTTCTTTTTAGCCTTAAATAATTGGGGTTTGTTTAGTGGAAATAATGATGAACAACGTGGTATGCAAAAATATGGAATGGAACTTAATACACTAAGGGTATGATACAGGCAGAAAGATGCTATGCTTAGGAAATTTAGGCAGAAAGACAAAATGTTCCAGCTAACATCAGTAGATCTTCTGGCAAGCAAGAATACTTTTAAGAGGTCTGAGCCATGGAAATAAACTTCTATCTTATGACACTTTGAGTGTGAGAGCTTATGGGATAAATTTATGTGCCTTTAACTAAGATCATGTCCTGGCTAGGCAAAAGCAGGATCTCAAGTTACAAGGCAGTTTTCCAAGTGTTATATATTAAAAATATTTTTACTTTATATTCAGAAATAAAACACAACATCTGTTATATAACACAGGAAAAAAATAGAGGCGAGATATTTTCTGGATATCCCTCATTTTCCAAAGAGATCCTCCCCTCTACCTTTTCCATCCTGGACATAGTCCACAGGTTTTCTAGCCCTCTGGCTCCTGGGTGTGTTCAGCCAATGGGAAACAGAGGCAGTAGACCAGAGGGCAAGAGGAAAGAGAGGTCCTTCTCTTTTGGCCATGGTGTAGCAATGGCTAAAGTTTTCTACTCTAGGTCACAGCTCTGCAAGCACCTGTCTTTGCACATCCCTAGGTTCCATTAACTAGTGTCTCCACTGACCCTTCAGACGTAGGACCGTGGCTAGCCTTGTGGTACCTCTTCATGCCTTTCTGCTTATCTTCAATCCTGACCAAATCTCTTGTAAATAGTACCTTCACTAAATAGTACCTCTCTTTCACCCCTTTGAGAGTACAACCTACTCCCTGCTCTATTAACGAACAGGGGTTGAACAAACCATTTTATTGCTGATTGTTAATGTCAGCTGCCTTTCATTTAGGCTAACATAGATTGAGAAGTTATGCCAGTTTAGGCACTATGCATACATGATTTCCAATACCAAACAGCCAACCAAAGGAGGTGGGCACGATAATAATGACAGATGAGGAAATCAAGTCTTAGAACAGTAATGAAAAATGCCCAACGTCACACTCTTCGCTGGTTCAGACCAGAACATTCTGATTCTAAAGCAAAGCCTCTTAACCCATCACTGTGCAGCTGATTGAGTCTTATTCACATCTTTTCAAGGCAGTAGTGAATGAAGTGATTTTTACTTCATTTTCTGATTTTGGAAATACAAGTTAAGTTGATTAGTTTTCTGGAATCTTCCTCCCTAATCAGGTGAGGACAAAAAGAAACACTTTTTAAAAGATACTGAAGTCTTTAAGTGCCTCAAATTTAAAGAAAATGGAGACAAGAGAAGAGATCAAGTTCTCTTAATCTGAGATTATCCTTCCATTAGCAAAATTTGCCTCTCAATAGATAGAACATGGTATGTTTCATTAAAGCAAAATATTCCTAAGAATTTCTAAGGTGATGAGTGAGTATGAGGACTATAAATTCCATTTCTGGCATATTTTAATCATTTTCCTATGGTTCTATATTTCACCACCTAAAAGATGCTTTTAAGCTTACATTACTCTTTCATAACATTCTCTTGTGTTCAAAGACTACAGTATTCTTCATTAATTTCACCTTCCCTTCTTTCTCTTTCCTCCACAGAGATTTTAAAACTAAAATGAGGGAAAGGACTCTGGCTGCTATAGCACCAGTATGAGTTTCTCTTTTGACAGGTTATAGCTATCAATACTAGTAATCCTGGGCTGATAGAAATTTCGATGACTAATAATAAACATTCTAAAATCCTGCATCATGGATACCTCCTAGATCAAGCCATGAAGAACTGAGAAAAACAAGAGTAATATTTTTGAGTTTTTAAGAAAGCTTTTTTTTTCCCAGCTTAAAGATTACCCTTTATTCTGAGATGATTTCCAAAAAGTTTGATTTTTGACTTCTGTGTAATTGATTTACTGAAGAATCTGAACTCAGTAGGGCACAGATATGTAATAGTTTAAATTTTTTTCCAGTAACTGGTTTCCATCTGCAACATCAAGTCCATTTTCTCTTCTTTAACAACAGTTCAAGGCTGAGTCCCTTACTGCAACTTATAATTGCTTTAAATCACATCTCCTTCTCTTTTCCTAGCTCAATGGCCAGGCTCTGTGGGACCACTCAGTGGCCAGTGTCTAGGACTTCGAGTGGAAAGAGGGACTGGTCTACTCTTTTAGTCCTCTTCCTTCCTTCCTCTTCAGGTTCTAGTTCTTCCCACATTACAGCAGAGAAGAAGAATTAATGAAAAGGAGAAAAGCCTTTTTACTCAACTGGACATTTAATTGTGGCTCTACTGAGTGCCACTGTTTTTCCAACAAAAGGCATTATATATTGATGCCCTCTCTAAGGGGTGTCCAAATGCTCATTTTATTCTTAGGGGTAAGTAGGAGATTCCCCATTGGGAAAATAAATGTTCTAGACTCCTCAGCTCCCATCCCCATTAATTTCTGTTGAAACTCTTGTTGGTATGACCTTCTTGGGCAATAGTTCACTCTCTTGATTGAAGTACTGATAAAATGGCTCAGGCCACAATGCACTTGATCCAGAATAAGCTCCAGCATCCTTGTCACACCGAATAGTGAGAGTATAGGGTGTTTTGCCATTATCTCTTTCCTCTGTCCTGCTATCTCCCTCTCTATTACTCTTTCTCCCTTGCTCAGGAAGTCACAAAGAGCAGATCAGAAAGTATTCTGCATAAGTGATCAATGGAGAAATGTGATACTATGTCAGTAACTTATTAATATCTTTCAGCCCCAAGCCAATCATTCTACTGATCTGTGGTGCTGGGGCAGAGACATTGCAAACTACATTTAAAGGTTCTCTTCCTAACTAGCTTCTTTTAGGTGCTGACAGTGGGAATCACTAGTAGGAAGCTGGAAGAGAGTTAGAGAAAAGGGACTCTCTTCCTGCATCCAAGAGTACGGACAACTTTGGCACTCCCTTCTAGCAGATTCAGAACCACCCATACAATACCCCATCAAACATCTGCTACTAGCTTCAGAGCAGCCCCTTGGTGGTCCCAGCTCCTATGGTAGGAAACCCTCTTGTGTATACCTAGATCTCATAACACCATCTCCCCTACTTCCCTAGGAATGGAAGCCACTTTACCATTCTTTGGATTACGTGGCTGACCTCTTTTCACTTTCATCATTCAATACTTGCATAAGCAATTTCTTGCATTAAATCACTTTTGCTTTCCTAATTAGAATCTACGAGATACAGAAGCTAGCCCTCCTTTTGTGAAAGATACCCCTGATCTCTACAAGTAGTTTTTCATCTCCAGTAGGCCAATAACTCGCTCCTCCCAAACCTCTCCACATCCATCCTCTCCCCATCCAGAGTGATTATATGGGCACTGGGAAGTTGCTGGAGTAATGGTAGGTATCAGAACCCACCTGCTACTTCCACAAGGAGTTGCCTGACCACTTTTGTATATAGCTTGCTATAGAAAATGTTGGATATTTTGATGGCTTTAGTCCTCTGTTTTATATTATGGTTGCCATTACTAGCATAACAGTAAAAGCCCTAGCCATCATTCTTTCGGATGTTAAAATTTCCTTCCATGAAATGATGATAATGTAATGGGGCATGAGCATTTCTTTTGTTTCTCAATGGCCTCAACAGAGAAAATGAAACATTGGCAACATTTGTCAGTCCTTTGATTCTTTAAAAATCTTACTGACTCGTAAAGTACAAATTTCTAAGATCCTCTGCAGCACACCAGTTAATGTCTTACCTTTTTAAAATAACGAGCATAAGATCTAGTTCAAGAAAGGGAAGGTTTTCTAATGTAGCATGCATTTGGGGAAGAAATACTGGACAAAGAGGAGTCTGAACTGGTATATCTTTTCAGAGATCCATAACCACCACACTATAGTTATCCCCTATGAAAACTGATAAAAGAAACCTCACTAAAATGGATTTGAGGGGTCAGAAAGAGGAACACAGAAAGGGAAACCATATGACTCAAATGTCAAATAATAAGATTGTCAATTACAGACTCCAGCAGAATTATCACCAGGAAAGAATCATTAACTACAGGTCTCAATAGGGCATTGTGTCTCCTATGAGGAATTGATCACCCCTGCAAGCCAGTCAATGAGAAACTATCATCAGCTTGAATGCTTAATTTTCTCCAATGGACTTCTATTCAAAACCACCCCTTCCAACTTCCTCCTTCTCCATAAAATAACATTCCTTTCCTCTGTTTGACTTGCCTGTGGTTTGCTATAGCTTGCATGTCCTCAATTGCAATTCTTTGCTACTCCCAAATTTTTGCTGATAAAGAAAGTTCTAATTTTAAGGTTAACACTGCCTAGCTCTGGAACTTTTGACATTCTCAGTTGTCAAGGGGTTTGTTTAGGGGTTGCATTATAATTATCAACAAGCTTTATAAATCTAATGAAATTCTAGTAAACTAGTGGAAGAAAACAAACAGTATAAAAATCAACTCTCCAGAATCAGAAAATATATAAAAATGCCCAGAATTCAATACATAAAATATAAAACTCCTCTCTTGAGTTTGCATCTACTGGTCTTAACACACTTTGAGAAACTTAGGACTACTGTACTCAACTGTAACTCATTTGGGTTTGACTATAGGGAAGATACATAGAGGAGACAAATGTGCTTCCCAAAAACTGCTCTAGTGGAATGCAAATAATGGAGAGCAAACAAATTTGAGGGAAAAATGTGTATGTAATAAGACATTTTCTGTGTAAAACTCCTTAAGACTATAAGCACCTGACACTTAGATATAAGCATTTCTGGGAGAGAAAATCAGTTTGTTTAATTAGGCAATAAGCATCAAGGACTTTTGAGATAAAAATTTAAAAGTATTAAGAATTAATATGAATTTAAACCATTAGCTTAGCCTGAGAGAATAATAAGTAACAAAGAGATAATGGAATTCTTTTAATAGTCATCAGACTGCAAAGTAACTAGGCTAAATGCTGCTCTGAGTAAAATGTTTCTCCTGAACAACCATTCAAAATCAATTTCTACTATGAAATGTGTTCCCTGTAAATTACTAATAGGATACAAACTTGAAATCAGTACACATGTTGACAGAAAAGAAAAAATTCTTAGTATATAATAGGTTTGAATGAATGTTCATTTCTAACAACAACAGAATGGAAAGTGACAAGCTATTCCCATAATATAAATATGTATACTTATATATATATAAACTTATATAAATATATCATTATATATTATATATTATTATATATCATATAAATATATATTTATATAGTATTTATAAATAATAAATAAATAAAACTAAATAAATTTATAATAATATATAATATATTATATTTAAATATATAAATATATTATATTTATATAGATATATAATATGATATCTATATAAGTATATAAATATATAAACATATAAATAATGCCTTAATGGTCTTCCACAAAATGGTGGCCTAGGAAGATCTTGAACTCCTCCTCCCACAGACACATCAAATCAACAGCTACATATGGATTAGTCACTTCTGAAAAATATCTAAAAACTAGATAAACTGTCTCTCCACAACAAAGGATAAAAAGACCATCCTCCCCTGCCTAAATGTCTAGCTTCCAATCAGCCTGAAACTAGGCGCTTAATGACTTTCTTGACTTTATTTTTTTAATTTATTTTATTTAAATTCAATTAATTAACATACAGTGTAGTATTAGTTTCAGAGGTAGCAGTCAGTGATTCATCAGTTGTAGATAACACCCAGTGTCATCATATCCTGTGCCCTCACTGATGCCCATTACCCAGTTATTCCATTCCCCGACGCCCATCCTCTCCAGCAACCCTCAGTTTGTTTCCTAGAATTAAGTCTCTTACGTTTTGTCTCCTTGACTTTAAAGTGCCTACAGTCTTGTCTTCAGAGGAATGAATAAATGATTATTCATTCGACAATACCTCATGTGTCCTTGGAATGTGTCAGGATCACAGCACAGCGTCATAAGTGCTATGACAGGAATAGACAACGGGCTCCTTCGGTGAACAAATGAGTGAAGGTCAATTCTACAGGCAAAAATTATAAGGAAAGCTTCGTAGAGGAGGTTAGAGTTCTTTTACAGGTACTGTAGCTAAGGAACAAAGAAAGGAGCCGTTCTACCCTCCTTCTATCTATTCTCCAAAGTGTTTTTTTTAATGCAGAATTCCCTCTATTACTTCCCTGCATTCTTCATGGCTTCCTGTTACATTCAGGATAATCCAAAACCCTATTATGCCATACAAGTCCCTACCCATCTGGTCTCTCCTTGCCTTTGCGGCCTCATCTTCTTATGTTGGTTTCCACCTGCTTCCCCACCTAATCCCACATCAGTGTCCACTTCATCTCATCTATCTTTAGCCAAATTGCATTTGGGATTTACCCACCATGTCTTCCATGCCTCAGGACTTTCCCTGCACTGTAATACTTCCTCGGTTTTGCCTGGCTCACTCATTCCTCAGCCTTCAGTTTAAATATCTTTCCTTCAGAAAAATCTTTATTGAATTACCTGCCTGTCACAAGGTCTTACCACATCATTACTTTTTTCTTAGTCACAGTATTTATCATAATTATAGATTTATTTGTAGGAAGACGTAGCCTTATACCTCTCAGAAGCTCATAGGGAATCTTGCTAGTCACTCTATCCCTGTGCCAAGCAATAAATATTTACTAAAAAATATTTAAATGAATAAAATATATATGATCTGTGCTTCTCCCTGAAATACTAAACGTGTGATAACCCAAAAGCAGCAGATAGAGGAGGGGGAAGGAGACTGAACCAGAAGGCCTCATGAACTACAAATACGACCTCACAAATAACTGATATAGACAGAATGTATGTTCTTACTCCTGTGACAGGAATACTAATAGTCTCGTGGTAAGCACGATTTTATAGTCCCTAAATATATTATCTCATATAATTCTCACAACTACTGGTGTCTCTATTGCACAGGTAAGAATTCTGAAGCATGAAAAGGGTAAATGAGGGGGGTGCCCAGGTGCCTCAGTCGTTGAGTCTGCCTTTGGCTAGGGTCATGATCCTGGGGTCTGGAAATCGAGCCCCTGATAGGGCTCCCTGTTGGCGGGAAGCCTGCTTCTCCGTCTCCCCCTCCCCCTGCTTGTGTTCCTTCTCTTGCTGTGTCTCTCTCTGTCAAATAAATAAATAAAATCTTTTTAAAAGGGGGGGGGCAGTAAATGAGGTAAATGACTTGTCCAAGCTAACACATCTAGCAAAGAACAGAGACAGGATTCACACCCAGTCATTGTGCCTCCAGAATTCATGCAATTAACTACTATCCTCCACTGCTTCTTGGAAGAGGCAAACAAGCATTATTATCAGAGACCAATGACAAATGAAGATGGGTTACAGCCATGATACAGAAGATAATTGGGAACAAAAGTGGAATTTCAGGACAAGATAGGACACACATAATTCTTAAAATAATGAAACAAAAAAAGAGTCTATTGTTTTCAGAACATATGGAGCCTATAAAAAGCGGCTCTTTTATATAATCTCAAACAGATTTACATTAAGTTGGAAAACTTAGACTATGTGTATAAAACATAACTAAAAAGGCATACTAATTTGCCTCTGTTTCTCTTAGACTTGAGCAAGAATTCACAAGTATTTTCTTTTTCTGTCTTTGCTTCAATATCTAAAATTATTTTAAGTTAATACAGAAGACTCTTGATATTCATTCACAAGGACTACATCTGAATGTAGCTTTTAAAAACTATCCACCAGTATAATGCTTTTCAAATATGTTTCATGGGACATGTGAGAGATAGATAGGATTTTGATCAAAAAGTCTTTTTAGGCTCAAAGACCCCAGGCACTCACCATAAATGTTTTTTCTTAAGAAGACTGAAATCAGAGGTACGTGGGTGGCTCAGTGGGTTAAGTCTCTGCCTTTGGCTCAGGTCATGATCTCAGGGTCCCAGGATCAAACCCCGCATCAGGCTCTCTGCTCAGCAGGGAGCCTGCTTCCCCCTCTCTCTCTCTGCCTGCCTCTCTGCCTACTTGTGATCTCTATCAAATAAATAAATAAAATCTTTAAAAAAAAAAAAAGAAGAAGAAGACTGAAATCACAAAGTATAGTGAAACAGTGAAACATCATAGTGAGACCTTGCCTATTCAGTGATTATTGCCTATTCAGAAGCAGACATCCAATTTAGGGCCAGTCTGTCCCAGGCCTCCTAAAAGATCAGGGACCCAGATCTAGGGGGACATAGGAAAGGAAAAAAACCTCACAAGCAGAAGGCTGAAACTAATCTGGTGACACCAGAATGCTGGGTAATATTGTTTTGATATGGCATAAAAGAACATAAGAAAACATTTGCTATCGGTCTTTAAGTATCTTTATAGTCAGAAACTGTAATTCCCTTGCTTGTTTTTAAAGATGCAAAATTAGGCCTCACCGTGAGAATGGACTCACTCGTGAATTTAGCAAAGACTTGATACAACTTACATGTAAGAGGGGAGAGAACAGAAGGAGCAGGTATTAGAGAACAATGAGGCTTGGCCGCCACAAAATCTCAATTTTTATATATTTCACATTCTGAGTCTCTTTGTAAGATTTTATTTGACAAGAGGTTCTAACCCTTAAAAATAAAAGTTGGAAAACCGCAATAGTCCTCCCTATTCTACCCCATAAAATGCCTTAGAACAGTGTTTTCCAAACTTTATTCAAGTACCATCTTTGTAACTTTCACCATCCACAATTCCCTCATCTTCCAGATGCAAGAGAGAGCCCCTCAAAGCTGACTTGGCATTCACCTAATGAGTGCCATAACTTGGACTAAACACCCAGTAATCTGGATTTGGCCCACAGTTTGTCCCACTACAGTGCCTTCATGTGCCCCTAAATTAAAGGATTTTGTTTTGTGTTTGTATTGCTTTTGGCAAAGTCTTATTTATGCATCAGAGAGCATGCTAACACACACACACACACACACACACACACACACACACACACACGGCTTCAAGGCCAAGCAATTTATTTATGAATTCATTCATTCAAGTACTCAGGCATTCATGTGTGCATTCATGTATACAGCAGTCACTCATGAGCACTGCTGAGAGCCCTGGGCTTTCTAGGCACTGAGAACACACAGAGGAAAAGGCAGGACATCTGTCCTCAAGGACTGCAGAGCCTAAGTGGAGTAGAGTGGAAATGGACAGTTCACATAACTAATTAAATTACAGAGATACTTAGAAGGTGCGGCAGCCCCATACAGGAGGGTTACAGAAGTCTGCCTTGGAAGACCAGAAAGGACTTCCCAGGGGAGGCAGGTCGAAGCCATGCTCTAGTAAGACAAGTAAGACTTTACCATAAAGGTGAAGGAAAGTATGATTCCCAACAAAACAAGAGGTCCTCTTGCTTATCTTTAGCCACCAGTAAGAGCCCAATTAGTGACTATGAGATCTTTAATAAGTCATTTGATCCTTCTAATCTTGTGCTTCTATGGATGAAAAATCATTATTTGCTATATCTATTCCTGATATGGCTGCTTTCATATACGATCAATATTTTCAAATGTTAAAATGTTGCATGCCTTTGAATGATGGAAGCAGATGTGATAGGCATCTGCGGTTCTCCGGTAGAAACTGTATCGAGTGCAACCAATTGTTGTAGAACGGAAAACCCTCCCAAAGTGAATTCAAAAAACTCTAGGCTGAGATTCTAACTCTGTGGCACATTTAGCAGTTTACTTGACCTCTCTGAGACTTTGTTCTTATTTATAAAAGCAGGCACAATGCCTCCCACTTCACAGGGCTATCGTAAGGACTATATGTAAGAGTGAATGGCACCTGGAAGGGTCTTGTACATAGTGGGGCCTCATTAAATGATTTGCTGAATCACAATATTTCCATGAAGTCTTATCTTTTCACCTTATCACAAAGATGCCCACTTTTAACCTCCTTCCTTTTGGAAAACATAACTGAAATAACAAGACCTTATATAACTCTGCTTTAGAGCTATTTATGTCTGAATTTTCTTTTTACCAAGAGAACATAACAACTGCGTCACTGGGGAAAGTCTCCAGAGATCTGAGCATGGGGTCAAGATAAATCTGAGATGAACATTACAACCCTCACAAAAGGACAATCGTCAGATGAGAAAATAATATAAGCCTGAAATGACATTAATCCCAGTTCCTCTATCGTCCATTTATGTATGATTCTAAGAAGTAACAAATACTTCCCCTTGGTAATTCATGAAAAAAGCAATATCTATTTTTCTCTTTCATCATAAAGCTAAGTAAGATCTGGGTCACAAAAAGTCTTTTGGCCTTAGCTATACCTTACAGATTGTCACTATAAATGGGTCCTTGTCCTAACAACAGCCAATCCAGATTAAAAGCTTTAATAGTTGTTCTACTGGCTGTGTTGTAGAAATTAAACATATACAAAATACACACACACATAATGAGAATCTAGATCACATTTTTGCAAAAATCTGAACAGACTCCAATTACAGAGGGCAAAGTTTACACAGATCTTCCTATTTACTTCTTGGAGAAATATTACTGATGATATGAAGCAGTGTCATTACATTTTATCTTTGCCTGGAGGACAAGAAAACAACAACCATTATCATTTGTTACGCATGTATTAAGTCTAAAACTATACTAAGTTAGACTGACTAGAGAGAAAGCTCTCTCTTGATCCATAACTTCTGTCTGTGAGTTCTCCTGTTCATTAACATCTAGTCAGGTTTTTTAGTGCCTGACAGGAAATGAGGTGATTGTCTCAAGCCTAAATCTTATGAGAAATCAATCATTTATTTTAAAAAGGAAAAGAGGGGCACCTGGGTGGCTCAATCATTAAGCCTCTGCCTTTAGCTCATGCAGGTCATGATCCTGGAGGATCGAGCCCCTCATCAGGTTCCTGCTCAGCTGGAGTCTGCTTCTCCCTCTCCCACTCCCCCTGCTTGTGCTCCCTCTCTCACTGTGTCTCTCTCTGTCAAATAAATAAATAAAATCCTAAATATATATATATATACATATATATATATATATATATACTTATGTATATATTAAAATTTGTTTATCCTTTTTCCTACTGATAGATAATTGAATTGTAAACATTTGGAAGCATTATAGATAGATATCATTGCTAGAAGCATCTCATACAAGCTTTCATGTGTTTCTATATGTTTATTTCTCTTAGAAATTATTTCAGAGTGAAATTTCTGAATATAATCACAGAGTATATCTGAAAAAAAAAATTTTTATTTATTTGACAGACACAAGTAGGCAGAGAGGCAAGCAGAGGGAGAAGGGGAAGTAGGCTCCCCACTGAGCAGAGAGCCCGATGCGGGGCTGGATCCCAGGACCCTGGGATCACAATCTGAGCTGAAGGAAGAGGTTTAACCCACTGAGGCAACGAGGCACCCCCACAGAGTATATTTAAATTTAAAAGAAACTGCCAAGCATTTCCCAGTGATTTTACTGTATTATATGCCAACCAGCAATAATATAAGAATTCTAACAGTTGAAAATTCTCACCAGCATTTGGTATTGTCAAGTTTGTTTGTTTTTTAACTTTTGACATTTTACAAAGTATGAAATGGTATCAAATTGTGGTTTCAATTTACATTTCCCTGATAATAGCACCATTGGGAATTTTGTCATGCCTTTTTTTGTCTGTGGCAAATCATCTTTTATGAAGTATCTGATCGAGTAAATTGGACATTTTTAATCAAGTTGTGTTTTCATTATTAATTTTTATTGGCATTCCTGAATACTGATATAAGTTCTTCACTAGATATCATTCCTCCAGTCTGTGACTTGCCTATTCAGTTTATTAAAAGTGTTTTTTATGAGAAGCTTTTAATATTGGTGAAATCGAATTATCAATTTTTTATTTACATTTATTTTATATTCTGAGACCTCTGACTGCCTAAAAAGTGCAAAGAGCTTTTCCTATTCTATTGTCCTATTTTCCTGTTCTTCTAGAAGTTTTATTATCTTATCCTTTATGTTAAATACTATGTCTATATGAAATTAATGCTTGTATTCAAGTGCCACTGTAAAAATCAGCATACCTTAAGTAAAAATAATATTTAAGTCACAAACTTTAAGTTGACCAGAGTACAGTTCTACAACATCACCACAATCGAGATACAGAGTATTTCCATCACGCCTGAGAGTACTCTCTTGCCCATTCGCAATGAATCATTTCTTCCACAACTAGTTCCTGGCCACCAGTGATCTGTTTCCTGTCACTCTAATTTTGCCTTTTCTAAAATTTAATATGAATAGAAGAATATAGCAGGCAGACCCTCCCATATGGAGTCTTTCATTCAGCATAATGCTTTTGCGATTAACCCATGTGACCATACGTATGAACAGTTTTATTGTTATTCCCAAGTGTGTGTTCCATGGAATGAATATACCACAATTTATCCATTAACCAGCTGATAGACCTTTGGGTTGTTAGGGGTTAAGTGACTGTGATCAAAAACTGAAGGGAATATCTAAGTATAATACAGTATTTATAAGAATACCTTGTTTTCCAATCCCTATCACTGGGATTGCTGAGTCATTTGGTAAGTGTGTAACTTCATAAGAAATTACCAAGTTGTTTACCAAAATGGCTGAACTATTTTACATTCTCCATAGCAGTGTATGGTTCCAGATGCTCTGCGTCTTTGCCAAAACTTGCTATTGTCAGGATTTGGGTTTTTTGTTTTCTTATTTTAGCCATTCTAGTGGGAATGTAATGGTATCTTATTACAGTTTTGAGTTACATTTCCCTAATAACTAATAATGTTGAGCATTTTTTATGTGTTTATTTTCCATTCATATAACTTCTTTTGTGATTCGTTCAAATCTTTTATCTGTAACTTTATCTGGTTGCTTTTCTCCTTACTGATTTGTAGGAGTTATTTATATATTCTAAACACAAATTCTATACAAGATATATGCTTTGCAAATATTTCCTCTGAAGCTGAGGCATGTAGTTATATTTTCTGAGTAGCATCTTTTAAAGAGCAAAGCTGAAAAGTTTGATGATTTCCAATTTATTTATTTATTTTATGTTGTGGGGATTTTTTTTGTGTTCTAAGAAATCTTTGCTTAGCCCATGGTCACACAGATTATTCCTTTATGTTTTCTCTCTAAAAATTGTATATATTTTACCATGCATGTTAACTAACTAGAATTTAAATAAAAATTGAATTAAAAACAAAAAATATTGTATATACTATGTCTAAGTTCCAATTTGAGGTTTTTCTTAATATGTGATTTGAGTTACGGTCCGGATTATTTTTCCTCACATGTATATTAAAATATCCAGCACTAATTGTTAAAAGTTCTGTATTTTTCCTCATTGAGTTGTATGTAGTTTAAAAGTTACTTGATCATATATTGCATGGGCTATTCCTGGATTACTACGTTCCATTGGTCTTTAGTGTTTATCCCTATACCATGCTGTCTTGAAATCAGTTAGTATAAGTTCTCTATTTTTCTCAGTCAAATTTCTTCAGCTATTCAAAAACCTTTGTCATTATAAATTTCAATATAAATCAGGAAATATCTAAAAGGTATTACAGTTTTATTTTTTTTTTAAAGATTTTATTTATTCATTTGACAGAGAGAAATTACAAGTACACTGAGAGGCAGGCAGAGAGAGAAAGAGAGAAGGAAGCAGGCTCCCTGCTGAGCAGAGAGCCCGATGTGGGACTCGATCCCAGGACCCTGAGATCATGACCTGAGCCAAAGGCAGCGGCTCAACCCACTGAGCCACCCAGGCGCCCTACAGTTTTATTTTTAAATGCAGTTTGAGTGAAAGATAGCCATGAATTCCAAAAAGGCCCAAAGACTGATGAAAAAAAAAAATGGTACAGAAAGAATACTCCTTCCAAAGAATGATTCCCACACACTCTCCTTCCACAACCACTGTCCATCATTAATGTCATCACTTCATCCTTGAGCAAGTACAATAAATTTTCATTATGTTGCCTTCTGATTACAAACCATCTTTATCATGCTATTATTTATTACTTATAAGCTTGTTTTCTATGGATACTTTCTTAATTTATGAAAATTATTGAGTATCCTGGGATAGGATAAAACCAATCATATTTTCTCCACGAAAATATGTATTTTTTAAAGATTTTATTTATTTACTTGACAGAGATCACAAGTAGGCAGAGAGGCAGGCAGAGAGAGAGAGAAGGAAACAAGAAGGTTATTTATTTATTTATTATTTGACAGACAGAGATCACAAGTAGGCAGAGAGAGGAAGGGAAGTAGGCTCCCTGCTGAGCAGAGAGCCCAATGCGGGGCTCCATCCCAGGACCCTGAGATCATGACCTGAGCCAAAGGCAGAGGCTTTAACCCACAGAGCCACCCAGGCGCCCCTCCATGAAAATATTTTTTCATTAAGGCCTTTTCACTAATCAGCAGAATTTTAAAGAACAAATTAATTAAGCAAGGTACTGGTATCTCTGTACCTTGTCATAATGATACTAAGTAGCTTATTTACAAAAGGGCTTCCCTGTAAGAGTCTGTTTTAAACACAAAACAAACTGAGGGTTGCTGGGGGGGGAAGGGGGTTGGGAGAAGGGGGGTGGGGTTATGGACATTGGGGAGGGTATGTGCTCTGGTGAGTGCTGTGAAGTGTGTAAACCTGGCGATTCACAGACCTGTACCCCTGGGGATAAAAATATATGTTTATAAAAAAATTATTAAAATAAATAAATAAATAAATACAATATTTAATTATGTGTGATAGTTAACTCCTAATCTATGTTACTAATTTTATATGTTTATTAGGGGGTGTTATTTTTATTCATTGTTATTTATTACAATAAATAGTTAACTTTTCAACACTATATTATTTATTCCACTAACTACAATTTCACTCCTCCCTACAGAGTGAGGGATGCGTCTGAATTACTGACATGGAGGTAGCATCTGTAGGCAATTTCTTCATGGAATTTAGTTATATAGAAAAAGAGCCAAGAGAATCATATCTAGAGAAGATAAAGCAACAGAAGATGAATAAAAGATTTCTATTGTTGTTTCGGGTAGGAGTGGACCTGAATAAGCCTGTTTGTGAAGAGGGACGAGCTGATACAGAGAGGCTGAAGGCAAAAGGATAATGATGAAGTAGAAGGGGACTGAGATCTACAGCACACAGACAATCAGCCGCAGACAGGAGCATGGGCTAGGATTAGGATGGGTGCAGATGCAGACGCTTTCCTAACTGATGACCTAGGTTAGGTGGAGAGGGTTTATATCTAATATTGAAAATTTTCTTTTAAAAATTACTGCATAAGGGCACCTGGTTGGCTCAGTGGGTTAAAGCCTCTGCCTTCGGCTCAGGTCATGATCTTGGGGTCCTGGCATCGAGTCCCACATCTGGCTCTCTGCTCAGCAGGGAGCCTGCTTCCCCCCTCTCTCTGCCTGACTCTCTGGCTATTTGTGATCTCCCTCTCTTTCAAATGAATAAATAAAATCTTTTTTAAAAAAATAAATAAAAAATAAAAATAAAATAAGAATTACTACCCAATATTAGGAAGCTGAAGGCATCATAACTTGCCAGACTTAATATTTGAGTTAAAGGCATAAAGAGACTTTGAAGTATGTTTTGTTTGGTTATTCCCTTTAATAGTAAAATAAGATCCTGACCTATTTAAATAAGGTCACTCAGTCTTAAATAATCACCCATTTGTGGTGGCTCCTGTAAAGATGTTTAAGTCAAATGCTCTTAAATTACACGCATACTATCAATATTATGAGCACCTCTGATTTGCGAAGGTTGATGCAGAAGACCTGAGTTTTAGTCTGTTTAAATTACTATAAATTTAAGCAAGTAAGATATTTTCACAGGCCTTGGTTTCCTCAAAACAAAATAAAAGGATTCTGGAAGACAATTGCTACACTTCCATCTCCAGAATTCTATGATTCTATGGCTTTGCTAGGTTTTAAAAGGGAAATATGTTATAAGAGTTTCCTTTACATCAAAGCACAGGGAGATGAATGGATATTAAACATAAGACACCTGCAGACAAGATTTAACAATGTGCCTTTACTTCCAAAAAGGAAGTAAATTATAAAGAAGATAATTAGATCACGGATGACATCATGGGCCATCTGAGACTGTATCCAATCTGTTAATGACTCCAAGAACAACTGTTTGGCCTCCAAAATACAGTTATTATCTACAGTGAGAAGTAAAAATAATATGTTCTTCTTAATATTTATCATGCAATCCCTCAAACCAATTTGCACAGATGCCAACTATTAGTACATTCGACCCTGGAAATTCTGCCATGACCTTCACTAAATGAAAAAGCACTTCAGTCTTAAATCCATAAAATACTGCAATATTAAACAAACGAAATAACTAAGATTAATTGCAGGGATGTACTGTATTTGACATTTCTTATGTCTTTTGTTACTGAAACAAAAAAGGCATGTTTTGGGCACCTGGGTGACTCAGGGGGTTAAGCCTCTGCCTTCAGCTCAGGTCATGGTCTCAGGGTCCTGGGATCAAGCCCCGCATCGGGCTCTCTGCTCAGCAGGGAGCCTCCTTTCCCCTCTCTCTCTGCCTGCCTCTCTGCCTACTTGTGATCTCTGTCTGTCAAATAAATAAATAAAATCTTTAAAAAAGAAAAAAGAAAAAGAAAGGCATGTTTTTTAACAGAGCTCAAGCAGATAGGATTGGCCAGTTCCTTTACTGAGACTCTCAGAAGATGGTACATCAAAGGAGTATAATTACACTATACTATACCCTCATATGAGCTGTAATAAGTGTAACTACCAAGAAATGAGAAATGACTAATCCCTACTAGAATATATATTTCCATCAACTGATAATTATTTACATACATACATACATACCTACATACATAAAAACAGGTTCTCGTCTCAGGGAAGCTTTAGCAATAATCAACAGTAACACACTTACGAACATCTTCCACAAAAAACATTTAGTAAGATCTTATTACATGCTAGATATTATCCTAAGTACCTGATGTCCTTCAATTTTCTTACAAAACAGATGTAAATATTCCATGGTATGTACCCTCAAGATGTTTGCATACTCTCTTCTTTTGCTTGTCTACTCTCCTCCATATATCCAAATTCTTTAAAATCAGCTTCAACGCTCATGGGACTCTATGCCTCTCTCAACTCTGATTAAAGCAGATTTCAATTATCCTTTAATTGGTCAATATTACTTTGTCCCCACATCTAGAGTGAAAGTACATTGAGACTGAAAATACTTCATTTCAGCCTGTCACAATGTCTGGTTTGTTCAATGAATAAGTCCGCTTGGATGCTCAAGTGACCACAGGAAGAAGTAGAATAAGTATATTTGCACCTGCTATGGTGTCTAATTAGTCAACTGATTTAATTTCAGAATTCTCAGGTTTCCAGGGTAAGAAAAGTTTAGGTCTTAACTGTAGTAAAATAAAAATACAACTTCAGGGCGCCTGGGTGGCTCAGTCGGTTAAGCGGCTGCCTTCAGCTCAGGTCATGATCCCAGGATCCTAGGATTGAGCCCCACAAGGGGCTCCCTGCTTGGCAGGGAGCCTGTTTCTTCCCAGCCTGCCATTCCCCCTGTTTGTGCTTGCTCTCTGTCTCTCTCTCTCCCTTGCTCTCTCATGTCAAATAAATAAATAAAATCTTTTTTTTAAAAATGCACTCAAACACATTTATTCACCCATACAATCATATATGAGCAGACCTAGAAATGGTCTTTCAGAGCACATGCAAAAAGCAACATAAGACAAATGAATTACCTTCAAATTTTTTAGTGTAAGTAGGGTAACTGAACCGAAATTTGAAAAATAAGTAAAAGTGATACTGGATTTTGCCAGTCAGGGGGAAGATAAATTCACAAAGATTTAAATTACTGAATTTCCCCAAGTCATTTTAAGATTTAGAATTCCAGCAATTCTAAATTCCTCATATAGTTCATGGTACAAATAGGATTTTCTTTTCTTTTTTTTTTTTTAAATTTATGGATTAGCTGTTTAAAGGCAGAGAAAGCTGAACTTCAAAACTCTTGAGTTTGCCAAATTAATAACTATTCAGCCTTGGCATTATTCAGTTTAGGGGTGAGTCTGAATTTTGGTAGGATTATAAGTCCCGTGGCAGCTCTGCAGTAGGAAGGAATATGCACTACACCTTTAAACTTCAGAGCTATAGCTATGCACTCTGCAGCACAGAATTGTAATTTTTTCATGAAGAGGTCTACTAAACACAATGACTCCAAATGAAATGGAACTTCTGAGTAAAGGCACATTGTAGCCCATATGTTAATGCAATGTGTCTGTTCGCAAGTGCCCCCACCAAATCAGCAGCCACCCAGTAGGAGGTTGCTGGAGTGTTCTAGGAAGACTGTCCCTGTCTCTCCCCCAGCCAATTCTCAGTCAGATGCTGAGTTATCTGGCACATCATTAAAAGGACAAATATTTTCCAGCAGCAGCATGTGCCTTCCTTGGCTTCAATTCTAAACATACTTGGTATTATGGAGCATTTTATTTTTCAAAAAAAAAAATTATTTCATATTTTTAGCACCTGGCTTTAAGTTACCCACTGTGTAGATACCTTTTTTTAAAAAAAAGATTTTATTTATGTATTTATTTATTTATTTATTTATTTGACAGATGGGGATCACAAATAGGCAGAGAGGCAGGCAGCTAAAGAGAGAGGGAAAAGCAGGCTTCCCCCTGAGCAGTGAGCCCAACATGGGGCTTGATCTCAGGACCCTGGGATCATGACCTGAGTTGAAAGCAGATGCTTAACAAACTCAGCTGTCCAGGCATCCCACACCCAGTGTAGATACTTAATTGTGAAAAGAAGGGAGTTAATAATAGAGTTTACGTAACATTTTACAGTTTACAAAGCATTTTCACCTAGGAGTCTCAGCTAATTCTCTTAACCCCGTAAAATAGATAATTTTTAGTCCCATTTTATAGATGAGCAAATGAGGCTGAGAAAGGGCAAATGGTTTGTCCAAGGTCAGAAAACTAAACAATTTGATAAAAAATAAGGGCTCCAATTAAGGCCTTTATTCCAAGTTCAATGTTCTTTCCACTCTTGTGGTCTAAATTAGTTCTTTTGTATCTTAGAGGCGTTTTGATCTTCAGTGTTCTCTTTTAAAATTCAAACACTCCTATAAACTGTTGCATTATTAGATTACACCTCTTGTACAACCTTTTTGAAAAACATTGCATGTATGTGTGTATATACCATACGGGCCTATATAAACATTAAAAATTCGTTGTTCATCCGTGAGCTGATCCTTTCATACATACATCACTTTTTCCCCAAGTAGTTACCAACCAACAAGAAAATACGATTTAAAATCCCTTGTTTAATCTCCCCTTACATTATAAACCCTTCACTATGTGGCTCTTCAATATTAATAGCAGTTATTGACAGTATAACATTTCATTGTATCTTCCTTATTAGACATGGAGATCATATCCAGATTTCTGTTACAGACTGTGCTATTGAGAATAAAAAATTCCTACACTTCTAGGAAGAGACTGATTATTCAGTAGCCATGGTAATAAGTAGTTACCCAGCCAAGTTTATACTTATTTAATTGGTCAATGACAGCTCACCTCAATAACCAAGTTTCTGAAAGTCAGCCAATTAAAGACACGTCGGAATTCTGAAAGTCAGCCAAATGAAAGCAGCTTCGCTTCAGTGATCATACTTTTGAAAGTCAGCCCATCAGTGACTGACTGGTAACCAGGCTACTACAACCAAGGGCCAACCCATCATTAAACAGTTCCACGTTATTTTAGACACCCAAATGCTTAAACTCCATGCTCCCCCAAATCTTACAAAATCAGATTCATGCTTTGCTCAGAAAGGCCTGTGCCTAAAACGCAAGAGTCTCCCTTCCTTAAAGAAGTCAGAAATTTAGTATTTTGTTCCAGATGGCGAGCGATAGTCTCCTCTGTCAACAAAGATGATAATTTGTGCATATAGCTTTGTTCTTCCTTTTAATTGTGTAAGAATACATTCTCGGGAAAATGATTGTTAGGCCAAGTAGCATAACACTGTATAATGCCAAGCTATTTTTCTCAAGAGTTATTTTTATTAACAATGCCGTCAGCAGAGTATAAATATATCTGTGCCACAATAACTTCAACAATGCTGGATGATATTATATTTTTAAATGTTTGCTGACTTGACCTAGGTAGGCAAAAATTGGTAGTTTGGGTATCTTTTATTAGTATTTTTAGCTCATTTTTCTCCAAGAGTACACACTGACCTAAAGGTATGAGAAGACCATAAGGGACCCCAAGAAAATGAACTGGGAAGGTACAAAAACAAAGCTATGTCCATTGTGGGTTCTGTTGGTAACTACAGGCGAGAGAAGTCAATTAATCTTTAACAAGAGTTGGTAGCTCACATGCTGTTTAAGAATGAGTGCTGTAGGGGCTCCTGGGTGGCTCAGTGGGTTAAAGCCTCTGCCTTCGGCTTGGGTCATGATCTCAGGGTCCTGGGATGGAGCCCCACGAGCCCCACGTTGGGCTCTGTCAGCAGGGAGCCTGCTTCCTCCTCTCTCCCTGCCTGCCTCTCTGCCTACTTGTGATCTCTGTCAAATAAATAAGTAAAATCTTTAAAAAAAAAAAAAAAAAAAAAAAGAATGAGTGCTGTAAATTGGGATCTCTGTGAAGTGGGTGCTGAGGCGGAGATCAGCATTCCATGTAATTATCAGCGAACCCTCTCGGCATCTATATTTGTGCAAGTGAGGGCAAAGAAACAGGTCTGGCAGGGGGAGAAACTCAGCTTCAGTGCAGTCCCAGGAGAGGCGTCAAATGATCCTATGACTGTCCCCTGCTGGGTCCAAAGGACCAAACCCTTCATTTCCTGCACATCGATCAGTTACAGGATGCAGGCTGCTCCAGGAAGGAGATGGGACCTTCATGTGGGCCACTGACTAAAGGCAATTCCTAAGAGAGCAAAAAGCTGGGGCACCTGGGTGGCTCAATGGGTTAAAGCCTCTGCCTTCAGCTCAGGTCATGATCCCAGAGTCCTGGGATCCAGCTTTGCATTGGGCTCTCTGCTCAGCAGGGAGCCTGCTTCCCTTCCTTTCTCTCTGCCCGCCTCTCTGTCTACTTGTGATCTTTGTCTGTCAAATAAATAAATAAAATCTTAAAAAAGAAAGAAAGAAAGCAAAAAGCATTTCCTCCATCCTCAAGGAAGAACTGAAGCATGTAGCCCAGCATCCAGAACACAAATGGAGAACATACTCCCAGGGTTCATTTAAGAGCATTTAATGAAGGGATGTGTTACAAGCTACAGACAGGGTTAAGAAAACAGGTAAGGAATGGTGAAGCATGCAAGGATGAGCAACAGTGGCCCTTGTCACACCTCTAGGCCCAGTGAGGCACAGCAAGGGTATGGTGCTACCGAAACCTAAAAAGAACTGGAGGAAAGATTGAGTCAAAGGAACACAACCTCAGCCAAAACTACAGTCTGGGAGGAGGGAGGAGGGGTGACAAATACCTCAACCCCTGCCACTTTCTTCACCTTCCTTCTCCTCTTCTACTACTACCTCCCACAGGCCAAAATCAACAGGAACCCAAAGAGCAAGGGAACATCAATAATGGAGTCTTAGAGGTCAGCCTCCGAGAGCGCAGAGATGAGCAGAGGTTAGATCTGGAGGAACAGAGAAGAACCAGAACAGGCAGAGAAAGATTTTGCTACTTGAAAGATTTATGTCATATTGATGGCCATCTAGGCAGGCCTGGCCTGATTCACTTTGGTCTAAATTCTGAGTCCTCACTTCTCAAAAGTCAGCAGAGGTATTCACAGAAGCTGACATCACTGGAGTCTCCTGTCCAGGAACTGGCTACGCTGGAGCAGCATAGCTCGAGCGATTGTCCAAATCATTTCTTCCCTGGACAGACCTAAAATCCAGCTAGTGAAGAGGGGAAGAGTAGAGAGCCAGACCAAGAGTAAAGAGTCTGCATCACCTTCTCCTGTCTTGTGGGGATCATGATGCATATGAATATCTGGGGAAACAGCAAATACTAATGCTTTGGGAAAGCATGCCAACTGCCTTTTTCTTTTTCCTTCTGTAATTTCATTTCAAAATCCTTGTATCAGGCAAGGGAGACACTCAGAGCACAGGCAGCATTAACCTTAGGCTGGAGTGTGCACCAATGAGAAGGGGAAGAAGATGGATACAATCTTATCTTCAATAACCTAGGGAGTAAACAGTCCTCAATTCTGTTTAGGAATTGATGCTCTTCAAATACATAAATGACCCTGGGCTAAAGTGCAACTGACCATTCTCTTTGCCTTTTCTTTCATATCCCTTATACTCCAGCTTTCAGGGCTGAGTCACTGTACCTGATAAACAACTCCCTTTAAATCTTTCAGGGCATTCCTGCTTTCCCTGTGCCTGAAGCCTAACTAACTGGGTTCCAGAAAATCTCCTTCTTTCGAAACCCAGCTCAAATCACATTCTTTGTAGCTTTTCACACTTCTGATTCCTCTGGTCCCAATTAAAGCTTTTCTCATCTGTTCTTCCGTAATACTCTTTATACATACTTAATTTATATTATTTATGTTTTACATACGTTATTTATTTATGAATTTGTCTCTTCCTCTACTAAGCTGTTGATTTTACATATCACTGAATCCCATTCATCTAGCAGGTACTTAACATGTGTTAAATAGGTGATGACCAAGTAAATTTCATATGATACTTTGGAAACAACAAGGGGGAAAAAAGCAGTATACAACTGTGCCTGCTACACAATAGGCAAATGTTAGTTCTGAGCCTGTCTGTCCTGGGTTCCCCTCCTTGCCCTTCTCCTGGTTTGGTCTGTTTCAGGGGTACTGAACTTTGAATACTGCATTTCCCAGGAACTCCTGATCAATGACTTCCAGCTTGGGTCAGCTGATGGAAACACTGATGGGAGACTGGTGAGCAAAGTGAAGGAGGAGAACTGAGCATCATTTTAGCCAGTCTCAGTTTTTTCATTCTAAAATGGGGATTAGAATACCTGATAGAGTATACACAAACATAGGTGTATGAAGAGTTCAGATAATACCTGGCACATGATAACCCCTCAATAATTAGTTTTTCTCATTATTTAAGTATTTTCTAAATTTTTTCATATTGACTTTATATTTTTTTAAACTCTGCTAATCACATTCATTTGAAAACGTCACATAGAAACATACTTACAGACTATCATTCCCAACCATGAAAATATTTCAAATTATATGAATACAGGTAACAGTGATCAATAACTATATATGTACACTGTGTCATAAAAATTTATTACTGAACAGCTTTAAGATCATATATTTTGGGAATTCTGATAACTAATAATCGAAATTATTGACTTGGAGAACCCTGATGAATCTAGCCTGTGCATTGACACTAATATAAAAAGATAGCCATTATTTTCTAATTTAATAAGTCTCAACCTAACAATAAAATTTTGTGTATATATATGTGTGTGTGTGTGTGTGTATGTTTATATAATGTATATGTACCATTGATACTTATTTCAATCATTTGACAAAATACTAAGTATTTTTCCATTGTGTACTATAATTTCATAAGAAACTTTATAACCCAAAGCAATGGATCCTAACAACTTCTTAGAGACTATATTTTAGTTAACTAAATTTTTGTAAGGATTGATGGCATTAATTATATGAAGAAATGTTTATGGTTAAAAAAACTTGTACTGTGTATATACTTGTTAATAGTGGGGAAATCTAGAAAAAAAATGAAGTAAATATTAAGTGATTTAAAGGTGGAGATTTAGGATATATAACAAAATTTTTCATCTTCATTGTTCTTTAAATCCTAAGACATCCATCCTGCCTGTCCACTATAGATCAATTTTGGAACTACTTTCACTGTATATGAAAATAAATAGACTGCAATAGGATAAAGACCAAAAATAAAATATAAAGAAAAATCAATTTACATAGATATCCTTGAATAAAATATGGAGAAGCAAAGAATCAGAATTTGACAAAATCTCTAGCTCTATTTATGAAGTATCATGTCAGGCCCAACACAGATTTATAGAACTCAATACTTCTAAAAAATACAGGTCTTGAACATTAATCTGAAAAAAAAATCCTGATACCAAAAGAAAATTATTAATTTTTACATATTCAATTAGGAGTTCTTTTATATTAAGTTCCTAATTAATTCCCAAAATATTTTTTAATGTCTTTTATATTTTTTCAAAGAACGATTTAGGAAAATTTTGTGATCACTCTTCTACTAATTTCTATAAAGGCTTCATATAACATACTTCATTTTGGAAGAGAAATGTTTTAAACTGATCATTAAGAAACTGGTTTCTTCTCATCTCTCATCTCACACCTTATAATACACACATCACACTCTATCATATTAATCTTTTTTTTTCCTTAAGATCATCCTAATGCTTAAATATCCTCAAAATCCCTCACCTCATAAAGTTCAAACTTTGTGCCTGGTTTTCTGGGACTTAATTCCTAACCCTTCTCTCCAGGCATCTTTGCTGCCTCTAGCCAACTGATCTCCCTATCTTACAGTCCTGGGTTCTATCTTGATGCCCCTGTCTTCTCCCCTTATCTTTGAAGGAGAGCACCTGTACCCCAACCTCTGTGCCGCCCCTCCACCACAATACACAACTTCAAAACCCAGCAGAAATCCCTGTCTTCTGAAGCTGCCAGGGTGAAAAGGGCTTCCCTCTGAATTTTCAGTGCGTTTTTCCCTTGCATCTACACCATCTATCCAGAGCCCAGTAATTTTTTTCTTTTCTTTTTTTTTTTTCAAAGATTTTATTTATATATTTGACAGACTGATTGAAAGAAAGCCTGAGAGCACAAGGTAGGGGATTGCAGGGGTTGTTGGGAATGGCAGATGAAAAGGAAGAAACAGGCTTTCCACTGAGCAGGCAACCCTAAGTAAGACTCTATCCCAGACCTGGGATCATGACCTAAGCTGAAGGCAGATGCTTAATCAACTGAGCCACCTCGGCTCCTAGGGCCCAGTATTTTCTACTTGGAATTATTATTTTCCCATCTCCCCTTCTGAAATGTGAGTTCCAGGAAAGCAGGGGTTATTATCACAGCACTAGTACTTGGGCACATAGTAGGTCCTCAATAAACATTTTTGAATGGATGCACATTTATATACGAAGATGAGAATCCACATGCCAGGCCTGCAGATAATTGAGCAAATCATTTAATTTCAAAAGCCCTCAAGATGTCTTCAGTGGAAAAAATAGCAACCTCTGTATTCCTTCTCACAGGGATGGTGATCACATGAGATGCCACATGTGAAAGATTTTCTTTGCTTGAAAAGTGACATAAATGCTTATATGGTACATTCTTACATTCCGCCACAATGCTTGATATACAGCACTTTGCCCGCAGTGCTTTGCATACAGTAAGTATTCAATGCAGCTTGTTGATTGATTGAAGCTGGAGAAAAATTCCACATCTACTAACACTGCTATTCTGTCCTCCTTTGACAACTATGATGGCTAAATAGCTCTTTTTTCTCTTCTCTAGACACTAAGCGAACTGAGATTTACTTCGGCAATCTAGTCATTGAGTGCAGAGGATTACAAAGCTGCTACAGTTCGTAATTGTTAATAACTCTTTGATCTAAGTACTAAGGGTATGCTTAGACCACCGCTGTTCTTTCTTTCCTTCCCAAACTTGCAGTGAACCCAGCATCAGCCAAAACGCCGAGGTAGCGGCTCACGGCTGCATTTTTAGGACTATACATTATTTGAAGCCAGAATTTCTTTACTGTGTTTCATTATTTGTCATTAATTATTAACAATTATTCAATAAATTGCACATGCAACTTCATTACTCATAAATATAACCATTCATTATTTCATTACTCAGAAACATAACCATTTTTCTGAAAGTAATTTCAGACAAAGTCCTAAGTAATTTGGCATGTAGGCAGCAATTTTTTTTTTTAATTTACACTTGCTGAAATGTGGCCAAATTTGGCACTTAATAAATTGAAAAAAATGAGTTTGATAAGCAGTAACAGAGGAACTGGATAAAAACTTAAAATTACATATGTAGATTTTTCCCATAAAATTAATAATGAAACCAAAACAGTACAGTTTCTAACTTCATCTAGACTGTTTTGGGTTTTTTTTTTTTAATTTTATTTATTTGACAGAGAGAGATCACAAGTAGTCAGAGAGGCAGGCAGAGAGAGAGGAGGAAGCAGGCTCCCTGCTGAGCAGAGAGAGAGCCTGATGTGGGGCTTGATCCCAGGACCCTGGGATCATGACCTGAGCCGAAGGCAAAGGCTTTAACCTACTGAGCGACCCAGGCGTCCCACATCTAGTCTGTTCTTAAAAGCATATTTGCATCTTACGCTTACTACAATTCTCAGGTATGCACAAGAGAATTATCTACAGGGGTGCCTAGGTGGCTCAGTCCATTAGGTGACCAGCTCTTGATTTCAGCTCCAGTCATGATTTCAGGGTTGAGATGGAGCCTGAGGACTCACTCAGTAATAAGCATAGAGCCTGCTTAAGATCCACTCCCCCTCAGGGCACCTGGGTGGCTCGGTGGGTTAATCCTTTAATAAAAATTTTTTAAAAAGATCCACTCCCCGTCTCTCTCTGCCCCCCCAACTTGTGCTTGTGCACCAGCTCATACTCTCTTGCTCTCTCTAAAAAGAAAAAGAATTACACACACACACATACACACACACACACAACTCTCCATATTAAATTGTATTCAAGAATGGAATGTCATATTCAGAGTTTAGGCAAAATTGATTACTATATTAAACAGATCTCTGGAGATAGGATTTCAGATGTTCTGTTTCTTGGTAAGTATTATCACAGGGTTTTTACTGATACTTCTTATGGAACTGTCTCGCAGTTCTGCCAGGCTGACAGGCACAATGAGAAAGGCAAAAGGTCACCTACAGAGTGTCTGGTCAGATGACAGAAGATTGCCTGTCAGCTGGAGCCTGAGAATCAACACTTCAGGCAAACTTAAAGTCCTCATTTTATACCTGGTAATTACTTATAATTAAAAATAAAGTACAAATTCTAATGACTTATGTGCCAGGAATTATGCCTACTACTTTATATCAATCCTAATGAGGCTGTGAAATAATTTTCTTATTTCCATTATATAGGTTAAATAACCTGACCTGGATCCCAAAAGCTATTAAAAGGATCTAACACTAGAACTACTAGGGCACCTGGGTGGCTCAGTTGGCTATATGACAGCCTTCAGCTCAAGTCATGATCCCCAAGTCCTGGGAACAAGTTCCGCATCAGTCTCCCTGCTGCATGGGGTGTCTGCTTCTCCCTCTGACCCTCTCCCCTCTCATGCTCTCTCTCCCTCTCTCTCTCTAATGAATAAAATCTTAAATACTAGAACTGCTATGTTTAACCACTATGCTGTATGTTAGTTAGCTCTCTCTCTCTCTCTCTCTCTCAAATAAATAAATAAAATCTTTTTTAAAAAAACAAAGAAAGGGGCGCCTAGGTGGCTCAGTGGGTTAAAGCCTCTGCCTTCGGCTCAGGTCATGATCTCAGGGTCCTGGAATCGAGCCCCGCATCGGCCTCTCTGCTCAGCGGGAAGCCTGCTTCTACCTCTCTCTCTCCCTGCCTCTCTGCCTACTTGTGATCTCTATCTGTCAAATGAATAAATAAAATCTTTAAAAA